>NW_024423343.1:47485973-47838478 GCF_017311325.1 Ursus maritimus
CCCAAGCCTATTCAACTTCACCATGAAACTTTTCCTTCAACTGAGTGTTACAATAAAAATTGTTACAAAGTTGTAACAGTGTAATTTGGGAGCATATTTCCAACTGATAAGTTGCAGATTTGTAATGATTATGGACAGATCTATAGTTGAAACCCAGAAGTAACCATTGGTTTCATGTAAAACCCAAAAATCTGTAGCCGACCACAAAGATTGAAAGGCCCCAGGACAGCCTGAAACAAATGGACACAACATCCCTAGTTTTTGTGTTTACTGCATCAGATGTGCTAGACTACTTAGAGATATTCAAAACAAATAATAATGATGAAGAGAAGAAAACAATTTTCTCCACTTCAGGTAAAATAAAGTTAAGTTTAAAAGACTTTGTAAAGAAATTCACAAAAGCAAATGAAATACTATCATTAAATCCTGTACATTTTAATAATAACCAATATCAGATATTCTGTAGTACACTAAGGAAGGATTTTATACATATATAGATAAATTTCCCTCCAAAAAACTGCTCATAACAAGATGCTTTTAAGGCTATAATCACTATTATTTCACATTGGAAATTGGAGGAAAGTAGAACATTACTATTTTTAAACTCCAAGAGGTAAAACTATAATCTTATTCTGGTCTGTATCTATCTCTATGTACATCTATATGTGTATATTTATCAATGTGTTTTCAAAGAAAGATAAATTATTTGATCTAGTAACATAAATAACTTTTTACTTCCATGGCTAGACTCAGAGTTTATTCTATATTAGAATATTTTTGAGGCACCTGGGTGGCTCAGTTGGTTAAGCATTCTACTCTTGATTTTGGCTCAGGTCATGATCTCAGGGTTGTGAGATGGAGCCTCCCATGGGGAGAGCTCCACACTCAACAGGGAGTCTGCTTGAGATTCTTTCCCTCTACCCCTTCCCCCACTCACAACGGTGCATACGCTCTCTCTGTGTCTCTCTAAAATAAGTAAATAAATTTTAAATTAGAATTTTTTTATTCTAGGATTTTGTATGTTGTATGTTTCCCTTCATAGCAAAAACTTTAAGGGGAATAATTGATACAATTAATTGCAAAATAAAAAAGATGGCATGAAATTTGCAATTTTATGAAGTTATTTAGAAAAACATAAAGAGAATCCAACAGATTCTATGATTACTGCTAAAAGAACCAGACATTATGGAAGATACTCTTCTGTGTAGAAACAAGAAAAATAACTTGAACAATTGATTTTCCTGATTGATTCGTTTAGTGAAACTGAAGTATTGAAAAAAGAAAGATGAAACATGGGATCTTTTAAAATAAGGAAAATAGGGGCACCTTGGTGGCTCAGTCGATTAAGTGTCTGCCTTAAGCTCAGGTCATGATCCCAGGGTCCTGGGATGGAGCCCCAAGTAGGGCTCCCTGCTCAGAGAGGAGTCTGCTTGTTCCTTTCTCTCCCCTCACTTGTGTTCTTTCTCACTCTCTCTTGCTCACTCTCTCTCAAATAAATATAAAATCTTCCAAAAAAATGAAATAAAATAAGGAAAATATTGAGCTGATCAATGGGAATTCATCTCAAAATTCTTGTTGCCAAAATTTTAGTTCACCAGGAGTCATTATTAAATGCTATCTATTACTTCTAATTGCTACCAAAATAGGAATGGGTTTAGATAAAATTAAAATAAAAACTAACACAAAATATTCAATTAAAGAAAATGTACTTGTTAATATGTTTGATACAATATTTGTATATGTTAAAAGGTTTAGAGATGTCTGACTTCTGCTTCCTCAGTATGCCTATCTGAGACATTAAAAGAAGTTGTTTATTTTGATAAATGAATAATTACTTATTGCCACGTGGTATCAAGATCAATTTTTCCCACATAATTTCATTCCCACATTGCTCACCCTTCCCACCATTTTTGTACTGGGAATCAGTTTGTAATATGTAGATGAGATTAAATATTACACTGAGTATCTCCTGAAAACAACCAATATTGGAGTTTACAATGATAAACAAGGGCACTAGATTCTGAAGCTTAAGGATTTAGTATATGTTTGAACAGAAACAGGAAAGAATTCTCAGTGACTAATATAATGATCTACTTAAAGGCAGGCATCTTTGACCTTAAGGAAAACTATAACTTACTCAGACAATAAATATTTAAGAGGCTTTAGAAAGGGGAAAACTGGTAAAATCTGTCATAATGCATTAGTAAACCAAGTGTGCCTTAGCCAATATAATGTATTCGGTCTATGAGCAGACAAGGTATCCAAAGTAACTAATTCTAAAGAGCGTATGCCCTCTGACTTCTTGTCAGCCCACCCTCACTTTGACTGTAATGGAGATGAAGATGAATATTCTAAATCACAAACTGTCTCATTACCAATCGATTTCAACTTCTTTGTAAGTAAAAAAGTAACTTAAAAAAATAGAGACCAATTAATCTTGCAATTAGTGACTCATTTGGTAACAGATATATCAGGAGCTGGTTCTTATTTACAAATTTCCCAACATACATGCTGTAGAAATGGTTTCACACTACCTCTTCTCTATCATGGCAGAAAAATCATAAATACATATGTCTGTTATTTGTCCTTACATTCTGATTTAAAGCTGCTAGTTAAGAAGTGTGGGTTTTTTAAACTTTTCATTTATGCCTGAACATCACCATTTTCAGAAAAGAATGACTTATGCATTTCTCTAGAAAGTCTATCCCTGACTGGACTTGTAAAAAATTACTACCATCATAGAAAGGTTCAGATTTTTCTCTTTGGAAAGAGTTATCGTTCTGGAAAAGAGAAAAATTAGAAAAATCTCATTTTTCTCTCCTTTTCACATTGATAATTAAAATGAGCATAATTAGGTTATCTAAACATTTAAATCACATGGAGATGAGTGCCTATAAATAGGTCTTTGATTAAAATGACCAAAATGAGCATGTTTGCCTAGAGTATATTCTACATATATATTGAAATGACAACGTTCGTGACCATGATGGTTCTAGCAAGCCCCAAAATAATTAACGTAGCTGCAAGGAAAACCATTAATTTTGCCATGCCATTTTTCCTCATTTTAGAAACTTAAAGCTTGCCGACTATATTAATCTGATATCCAGCTGTCAGAAGGTACATATTTGTCCCCCAGGATTTTAAGTGAATTCCATATGTTTATCCAGGTAGAGTATTTAAGAATATTTTGACTTGTTTCTGAGTTTATTGCAAATTTATTTACTCAATATTCTAGCTTGTCATAAAAATACAGGAGACCAGAACTTGAGGCCACATGGGAAGCATTAAAATACTATGAGGAGTTACTTCTGTCTCCCTTCCTCCCGTAAAGCCAAGACCTAGAGAAAAAAATAAAATAAAAAGAAACAGAAAAATATATTTCTATAATTATGTGCTAAGTTGTATAGTCCAGAATGTTAGTGTTATAAAATTACTGAAAGGCACCAATACTGATGAGAACTAGAGTAGTTGGTAAAGAAAACTTGGAAACTCTAAGTGTTGGGAGGGTGAAGAAAATGGAGAAAAAACATTCTGATTGTGGAAGCACAGAGAAGAAAACTAATTTGGTGATAGTTAAAAATAAGACAAATAAATGTAGGTTAGATGTTGGTAGGAATTAATTGTGCCTTTTTAAGCCATCAGTTGCCTGATGAATTTCCAATTTTAAGATTCTTAATATAGCCATGGAACATAGAATGAGTAGGCAGGAAAGATTCAAAATTTCTTTTCTAAATGTGTTATTGTTGAGGGCAATTCTGTAGTTGATCAGTCAAGGTTAATTCTGAGTCTACAGTTTGGTTTGTTGGAATGTATTTATTGAATATTTGAATGAATTGATGAGCGAGTGAATGCATGTGAGGAAAATATGAGGATAATTCCACTTCTGCCTAGTTTGTAGCTAGCTGAAAAGAAAGAATCATTCCTACCCTAATGATGAGAAATAAACCAGGAAAAAAATTGTAAGGAGCTTGTAAGGAACCAAGTAATTAAATCAAAGGAAGGACAGCTCCTTCCCCAAGGAGAAATTGCATGTCTATACCTTCTCAATTACCGCCGAGCAAGAAAGGACAGGGCCAACATGTAAGCAAGTAGGATCTAATGAGCTAAAATATTAACAAATATCTGAAAGGCCAAGTGTGGGCTATTTTGACAGTATGGAGCCCATGGGAATGAGATGCAAGGGCAGTTCACCCCCATCCACAGTTTTTTTCTCTCAGAACTTCATGGTATGTTCCTGAGAGAACTGAGGATAAGCCTGAAAACCAGTGAGAGCTACCTGGTATGTTCCTGAGAGAACTGAGGATAAGGCTGAAAGCCAGTGAGAGCTACCCTCAGTGTTGCAAGCATAGGGAAAAGAAACAGGTCCCTGTAGAGAAAATGGACTGTCTCTAAAATGCATTGTACATCAAAGGGAAGGAGAGCAAACCCTGCTACCCCCAGAACACAAGGAAGGATAGAGAAGAAAGATGATGACCCATGGGGAAGGTGAGAAAACAGTCCTGAGGCAGGGATGTTATATCAAAAATGGTCTTCCCAACAAGAACCAGCAGAAACACATGGAAGAATTTTGGTTGTCTGCCATAGGGAAAATGATAGAAATGCTGAGAAAATCCCACAGTAGACCCAAGATTGAGGCTGGAACAGCCCTTCCCCATGTCCCGGGCCCTAGTAGAACCCTAGCAAGGCACAGAACTGCAATTATCAGAAATCTACCCCTGGGAAAAGGTTACACGTTTTAGGAGAGAGAGTGAGCCCTTCTGTTGTACAAGCACACATGGATAGTTGAAAATTGAGACTGGAGCACAAACACTGAGAAATGTTCTCTCAATCCCAGCTCCCTACCTAAGTACAAGGATCAGTAGACTAATTCAAAGTTTGAGTCCTGACAAGATTAATTCTGTCCCCTTGCTACTGCATGAAAAGAAGAGCACATATTTCCAGCTATAAATCCTTTTCACCTCAATTTCTTCTCTTTTACATAAGAATCCTAGTATTTAATCAAAATTTATTATACCCAAGACACTCAGACATGCAAACAAAATAAAGGAAAATGAAACAAACTCATTGTCAAGAGACAAAGCAATTGGCATAATCAAATTCGGAGATGATCCAGATAGTGCAACCAACAGTGTGAATTTTAAAATAACTGGGATTTGTACATTTAGAACCTAGTGGCAGACATGGACATGTGTGAACATGGGGGAATCTTGGTATAGAGGTAAAACTTTAAGAAGTCAAATACGTTAGGGGTGCATGGGTGGCATAGTTGGTTAAGTGACAGACTCTTGGTTTCGGCTCAGGTTGTGGTGGAGATTGAGCCCCATGTGGGGCTCTGCGAAGAGCATGGAGTCTGCTGGAGTTTCTCTCTCCCTCTCCCTCTGCCTCTTCCTGCCTCTTTCTCTCTATCTCAAATAAATAAATAAATCTCAAAAAAAGGAAGCCAAATATGTTAGAAATTAAAACGTTAAAACCAGAGACGAAGAGTTATATTGATGGGCCTATCAGTAAAACTGACACAGTTGAGTAAATGATTGGTGACCTTGAAGATAGGTCAGTGGAAATCCTTCAAATGAATACACTGAGAACAAATTATGAAAAAAAAAATCACATAGCCAAGTAGCACACATATAGAAGAAAAATACTTCTGTTGATAATAAAAATTCATAGAATGCATACGTAAGTAGATACATCATGTATAAACTGATAAAGACAAAACATGAGAAACAAAATCTCGAAAGCAGCCAAAGAAAAAGATACATGACTTATAGATAGCAAAGAAACAAATACATAAGACTTGTAGTCAGAAACAACGCAAGTCAAAGACAATACAGCAATATCTTTAAGCAGGGGAAGAAAACAAAACCTGTCATTTACACCCAGTGAGGATATGTTTATACCTAAAGGTGAAATATACTTTTCCCAATAAATAATAGCTGCTAGAATTTATTTCTGGCAGACCTGTGCTTCAAAAAATGTTAAAAGAAGTTTTCAAGCACAAGGAACAATGCCAGAGAGCAACTCCCATCTACAAAAACAAATGAAGTACTCTGGAATTGGCGAAAATAAAGATAAATGTAAAAGTCATTTTGCTTATTTTTAATTTCTGTTAGAGGTGATTCATTGTTAGAGACAAAAGTGTCAAGGTATGGGGATGTATGACAACGGCTAGGAGGGAGAAACTGGAAGTATACTGTCGACTAAGATTCATAGACTATATGTGAAGTGATATTATTATCTAAAAGCAGACTGTAATAAAATACTCCAAATCTAGAGAAATTCTAAAAATTAGAAAAATAGATATGACATAAAGCCACTGATGGAAATAGAAGGTAATAATAAAATATATTCAGTTCAAAAATAGGTTGAAGAATATGGAGCAAAGAGCAGATTAGAACAATGAAAAAATAAATACAAGGTGGGAAATTAAATTCAGTCATAGCCTTACTTAAATGTAAATTGTTTCAGTATCTCAATTAAAAGCAGGAATTGTTAGACTAAATTTATAAAAGACCTTACTGTATTTTCCCTACAATAAATACACTTTATATATAAAGACGTAAAGAAGTTAAAAGTTACAAGATGAAAATAGTAATACAAAATTGACAATTAATTTTGATTAATTCTCTGAAATTAATCAAAAAAAATGTAGAACAGCTATATTAATATCAGAGAAAGTAGACTTCAGTACATGGAATATTGTCAGAGATAAAGAGAGACTTTACATGATGACCAGAATGATAAATCACCAAGAAGGTATAACAATGATGAATGTATAAGCACCTAATGATAGAGCTTTGCAATGAAACTAACAGTAAAAGGAGAAATAGGCAAATGCAACCATTGTGTTAAGTTACCTTTTTTTATTTTCTGTATTTCTGATGTCTTTGACATTTGAAGTCTTGTTAACCCTGGAGAGACTGTGCTCTCAGAGGTAGTCAGTTCCTACAGACAGTAAATGATTTGTCTTTGAGCACACTTTTCGTATTCAAACTAACCAATCCGGAGACCTCATCCCCCACCTGCCTCCTTTATCAGGCTTTTACACTTATGTCCACTAATAACCCACCTCGGCCAGGTAGGGACAGTTCCAATCCTAGAGATCACAGAAATTATTCAAAATGGCTAATCCTTAAACCTGCTTATAGTGTGTCCCCTATTCCTTCCCACAGAAACCACAGTAAATGCTCTTGTTCCATATTTTCCCCTTGCTCCTTCTGCCTCCTGACCAACCCTGATGCTTCCCTGTGTAGCTCTGTGTGGCTTGACGTACCTTCTCTTCTTGGAAACTGTGAGGAACAAACTATCTTTTCAGTGTCAATTATCACCTGACCTATTGGCCTCACCATACCTCAATAATAGTAAAGCCTACATTTAAAAATACAACACTTGTCCATCATGAATTTCAAGAAGAAACAGAAAATCGCTAAGGATATAGAAGATGTGAATGACAAAGCACTCTACCCAAGACCAGCAGACTACACTTTCAAATACAAATGAAACATTCACCAGAAAGACCCTACACAAGGACATAAAACAAACTCAACACATTTAAGATAACTGAAATCATACAAAATATTTTCTCTGACCACAATTAAAAGGCAAATCAACAATAGAAAAATGTCTGGGAAACTTCTAAATATTTGGAAACTCAGTAATATTCTACTATCTAATCCATGGGTAAATAGAGAGTGACAAAGAAAATTAGAAAATATTTTAATTAATAAAAATAAAAACATACTATCAATATTTGTGGAATGCAAGTAAAGCAGTGCTTAGAAGGAAATTTATAGGGTGAAACGTTTACCTTACAAATACAGAAAGGACTCAAAAGAATGATTTAGAAAAAGAAGAGAAACTGAAAAATCTAAAGAAAGAAAATGATAAAGATAAGATCCTTGATAAATGAAATCCCAAACCAAAAATCAATAAAACCAAATACTAGTTCTTTGAAAAGATTGATATATTTAATAAATCTCTAGCCTGACTGATAAGAATTGAAGGGGCTCAGGACAGCACTCCTCCCCAGAATGTTCCACATTGGCATGTGAATTATCTTGAGCTAAAGGCACTTTAGACCCTCCCTTAACCACATATAAGAATCTAATTTGGGGGTCTCTCCCAGAATAAGGGTTATTAGCAGAGATAAATTTTATCTGAGTGACCCATCTATCTGTGTGGCTGGGCAAACATCTAATCACCAAATATCTGCTCTTCTTATTGCCCTATGAAAAGCATTCCTTTCCTCTGAAATCCCAGACCGCCACCCCCTTCTCCTTGGTTCAGAATGACATACGTACCTCTTTTTGCCTGTCTCTGGAATTTCCGTGTCTATGTGGGTTGCCCATATGTGCCAATTTGATTTTCTCCTATTAATCTGTCCCATGTCAATTGGATTGTTAGTTCAGCGAGAAGGACCTTTGAGGAGACAGGAATTCTTGCTCCCCACCAGAATGAAACATAAAAAACAAGAGTACCAGTATGAGTCATGAAACAAGGTCATCGCTACAAATACACTGACATTAAAAGTATAATAATAGAATATTACAAACAAGTTTATTCCAATAGATTTTACAACTTATATGAGTTGAACAAGTCTTTGAAAATCACAAACTTTCAAAAGTTGCCCAGGAAATACATGTAACATTTATTTGAAAATGTTCAGAATAAAAAGAAAAAAAAAAGTAAGTTAGATCATGTAACATCTCTGCTCAAACCCTCAATTATTCCCATTTTATTAACACTAAAATTCTGCACAAAGCCTTGTATGAATTGTTTCCTTCCCATCTTCTGTGACAATTTCTCCCACTTCCTCCATTTGTTCAACTCTGTTCCAAAAATGAGCCTCTTTGTTATTCTTCAAATGCACAAAGCACGCTCTTGTTTCAGGGCCTTTTATACTATGCACCTGCCGTGAAACATTCTTGTCCCAAGAGTTATAGGGTTTTCTCTGGTACCTCTTTCAGCAGGTCTCTGACCAAAAGATGTCTTCTCCAATTACTCTATTTAAACTAGCACGCTTCTCTCAAATCAACAATACCTATCTTGTCTTGGTTATCAGATAGTAAGTTTGTAACTTGAAAATATAGTGTGGAGTATTTCCAGTAAGTTTCAGTCATTAAGACTTTGAGACACATTTAACAGTTGAGCTGTAAACTAGTCAAATTCACCTAGATGATTCCATGTTCTTTTATATTGATGAGTCTGAAACATAACAGACATTATTCTTAGAAAAGCTACAAAGAAGAAAGAGTGGGGTTCCTCAGAGTATGACCAGGTTTTCCATGAATTTAAACATGCTTTTATATTGGGGCGCCTGGGTGGTGCAGTCATTAAGCGTCTGCCTTTGGCTCAGGGCGTGATCCCAGGATTCTGAGATCGAGCCCCACATCAGGCTTCTCGGCTAGGAGCCTGCTTCCTACTCTCCCACTCCCCCTGCTTGTGTTCCCTAATTCGCTGGCTGTCTCTCTCAGTCAAATAAATAAATAAAATCTTAAAAAAAATAATAAACATGTCTTTTATATACTAGAAATTAAATTATACAAAGTAATATATAACATTGTTTTTGTTATCTGTAATTGATCTAAACTTCATTTTCTTGAAGTCTCACTGAAAGCCTAGGACTGGAGAGGATGGGCAAGAATGGAGGGGTAGATTGAGGAGAACTTGAAAGTTACTAGCAATTTATCACCATCTCATGTAAAACAACTTTCCAGGTCTGTTTACTCTTTCCTTCACCACTGTCTCCATGCTACAAGTGTCTCAGTAGAGCAGAAATTTTAAATGTCTTCATGATAGGGGCAAAAGGATATGGCCCAGATCTATTTGTGTGTGCATGTTGTGTGTGTGTGTGTGTGTGTGTATATAAAATTCCCTAATTCCTCAACAACCTATGTTGCCATTTTTTATCTGGTACAGTTCAAGGCATATTCTCTCCATGATGCTTCCACAGATTTTGGTCATCTCCCCAGGTTGATTAGACCCTGCTGCAATTCTTGATAGCCAGAGGTCTTTTTAAATTCTGAACATGACACACATCCAATCTCTGTGCCTTGAATTAAACCTGGAAAAAAAATCCTTCCTGGTTTTGCTTCTTTTCTTTCTTTCTTTCTTTCTTTCTTTCTTTCTTTCTTTCTTTCTTTCTTTCTTTCTTTCTAAGACTCACATCCTGCAGGTTCAATGCCAGGATAAAAGGGCTATAAGAGAAAAGAGGAAATTAATTTTTAATTCTTTCCTCTCTTCCACTCCAAAGGATCTGCTTCTTCCCCTTTCTATCTTGGATTAACTCTGATTACTCTTTAGCTAGATATGCTACCGAGTTCTATGTATTTTCTCTCGTGTCACTAAGCCTCATATTTTATTCCAAAGGATAGGCAGAGGAAAGGGGAATGAGATTTACAATGAAGGTAAGTGAAAAATTCAAGGTTCAAATTTTCCAAAATATAATACTCACTATTCTATAAAATAACATAAGTGAGCAGAGTACTCAAATTTTTTGCAACAATTTCTGTCTTACTACTTTTTCATGTCTATACCCAAGAATAGTCATCAGTAACTACCATCCCTTGAATATACCCAGTCTTCATTTTTATAGTTAATTGATTTGTTTTTTAAACTTTAACTCCAACCTTTTTTCTTTTCTTTTTTTTTTAGATTTTCTTTTCTTATTCTTAGCCTCTTTCACATACCTAAGGCCTCATATGGATTGATACCAACTTTAATCTTTGCTGCAGTTCAATAATCACACCTCTGTTAAGTCCATATAAATCCTGTCTGCTATTAACATGCCAAGAAACAGCTGCTTGTTTATCCTAAGATTCATATATTTTTATATTTGATTTTCAATCACCATCTTCTCACATTTAGTGAGTTCTGTTCAGGCACTCTTCTTTAGAGACAATCAAACTACTTCAGTAATTAGATGAACAGACAGCAAATTTTAAAAATTTTAAAATTATAACTGTGCACGTTTGATACAATGTAAGATTTCCTCACTCTTTAACACTGTGTAAATTGGGAAATATAAATGCTGGTAAGCTACATGGTTTCTGAACAAGAATGATTTAAAGATAGACCCACTGTATTAGTCAGAGCTCTCCAGAGAAACAGAACCAACAGGAAGTATGTATACATAGAGATTTATTTTAAAGGATTGGCTCACACAATTATGGAGGTTCAAGTCCAAAATCTTCAGGGTACACTAGCAGTGTCGAGACCAGGGAAGAATTGCAGTCTGAGTCCAAAGGCAGTTTGTAAACAGAATTCCCTCTTGTCTGGGGGAGGTCAGACTTAGTTCTGCTAAGGCCTTCAACTGACTGAATGAGGTCCACCCACATTATGGAAAATATTCTGCTTTATTCAAAGTCTATCTATGTATATGTTAATGTCATTCAGAAAACATTTTCACAGCAACATCCAAAATAATGTTTGGCCAAATATCTGGGCAATATGACTCAGCCAAATTGATGCATAATACTTACACTGCCCTGAAACCCTTTATATATGAAATATAAACTATGTAGATTAATTGGTAAATACTACAATCATAGCTATCTACACGCATTTGTTGTTCAAGCAGTGGAAAATACAAGACATGACCAATTAGTTCATCTTTACAATCTTCAAATGACAAAGGCCCTTTGTTCACAGTCACACCTTGCAGAGAGCACGAAGATGTTTTGCAAATACCGTTCACATGTGTTAGGCGGCAGGCTATATTGGCTGTGCAGATAACAGGGAATGGCACAGGTAAGAGCCGGTAGAGAGTTACAATGCTGCCTTCTCTACCACTTCTCACGAAAATGCCCCAAACATAAACGTCTACTATTTGAAAGTTCCTCCAATGGAAGCCTAGGAGATATATACCTTTAGAATCTGCATTGTGATGGCATTTCATAAACAATTGCTACTTCGTATTTTTTCAATAGCTATCAGGATTCAGCCTAGATGAGGGTATAAGTAATAATGTGATTTGAGCAATCCAAAATAATTGATAGGAGTGGTCTCAGGTAAAACCATGACCTAGAAGTTTCAAAAAAACCAAAACACCATTTCATAATATTGCCATTTAGATATGTATTTCTTACACATTGCCATATATACCAATGTCCCAGATGATTTTTTTTAATCAACAAATTTTATTGTTGATGTCAGTGGATTTCAGTGCCTTTCAAACTTATTTCTCTCAGCACTGTAAGTTCTATGTCCCAGGAAACCACGCAGTCGTGGGCAGACCAGAGGGCTTGTCACCCTGGGACTAGTGACTGATTCGGACAGTGACTCTCAATGTGGAGGGTATTTTTAAGGGTGGGGAAAATATTGAGCCGCAGCACCCAAGCTTTAAGTTTCATAGTTTTTTAAAAGAAAAAAAAAAAGATTGGGCATGGTCTTTCTTTTGAATTTTAGCACGTAAGATTACAAATACAAACAAAACCCGATACTGCTTTTACCACTACTGTTCAATAAAAGAAATCAGAGTTTAAGTTTTAAATATAGTAAAAGATGATCTCAGAATAAAAGACAATCCTTACAACTGAGAACACTGTATGTTCTCATTTTATCACAGGAGGCTACAAAGTTCCCCCACTGGCAAATTGACCTGCACTGGTGAATTCTGCCTTATTTATTTATTTTTTTTATAATGATTTTTTATTATATTATGTTAGTCACCATACAGTACATCCCTGAATTCTGCCTTATTAATAAGCTCTCTCGCTCTTCCTTTCCATCATATGAGCCTGCTCCTTCCCTTAAGGACACATGCCACACCTATTTTTTTTTTTTTAAATACAAGTGATTCTTCTCTAATTCTAAAGGATAACAAACAACAAGGTGAGTGGTCCTTAATACTTGTGGCCGTGATACTTACTCTGAGGCTCCTAAATATTTTGCTGTGTGTATAATTCAAAAGAATCTACTCCTGAAAAAAATACGCACGTATGTACATACTAGAAGATACAGCCTATCATTTCAGGGACTACACAAAGCCTCGGGAGCCTGGGGTTCCTGGGATCAGAACTCTTGTTCAAACACAGCTGACAAATGTTTAATTATCTTCTAGTCAAATACAATCAAATGGCTTCCTTGAGCCTCACAACAGCAGGGACGAGAAAGTGCATGTACTTCTCTGAGGTCTCCTCTGACACTTACCCCCGAGATCAGCCATATCAGATACCCCAGTGAGGAGCAACTCCTAACACCGCGGGATAAGAGTCAATGAGGCACCTGACCTGGAGAGATTTTTGTCACAGGGCAGCATTACAATGGAGGGACTTTAAGACATTTAAATATCAAATAAATATTAGTCTTGGGCATACAGAAGCTTTATACATGGGTTAACAGAGTTCTGCTTTCTGTGGAAAAGATTCTGGTAGGTGTTTGCTATTTAAATCTTTTCAGGTAATTAGTCCCTATGGTGCCTTCCATTTCAGCCTCCAGCTGTTCATGCTAATGAGATGTTCCTTGGTGTCAGGAATTCTCATCCTCCCGCATTAAGCGGTTAACCAATAATGGGGTGCTTGAGAAGCCGCGCACATAACACGAGGTGATGAACGACTTAAACTTAATTACCTCTGCTTTTATCCACACCCCCAAAAAAGGCAAATGAGGTCTCTAGAATTAGTATTAGTAGTAAGTCCCTCTCTGATAAAGCATATTTAAAAGAGAAGAAAAAGGGTTAACCCTTCAGCCTTAATCAGTGAAAAGCTATTTCTTTAGATACACCACCTGATTTCTGAAAATATTAAACCCACAAAAATGATCAAATGTTTGTAAAACATCACCTCTTATCTCTCCCGTTTACAATATTTACATGGAAAGTTCTAGCTGGCCAGCATGAAGAGCTGCAGAAAGGGAGTTAGGAGTTTCCCATTCTGTATTCTGTACCTTCGCAGCATTGTTGTGGCCTGACTTTGCTGAGGACTGACTGTGTCATAGTTTTAGTAACTGATCATCTGGGTGAAAGGTCTTGAATTCAATGTTTAATGTATAATTTAAAGATAATGCACTGTCACAAAGACACGTTAGTAAGTTCTAAATAGGCATACTGCAGAGCACATTCTGATCAAAACACAATAAAACTAGAGGTGAAGCTCGATTTAAAGATACATGAAAAAAATCTAATATCAATGTTCTAAAATAGTTACCAGATGAATGAATAGTACAAAATTAAAAATATGAAATGAAAGCTTCAAGTTAAAGTGCCTTAAATACAACTTAGGGATATTGTGAAAGTTGTGCTTTCATGACTAAACGGGAAAATGTACATAAATTTGTGACATTTTAAATGAAGGAAAGAAGAACAAAAATTAAAGGTTAGAAAGCTACAATACAAAAGAAAAACTAACAAATTACAGTATTTAGAAAAACTGTCAAAAGACAGACACAGCAATCCTCGAAGCTGATTGTAAAATAATAGAGATTCCATTGCAAAGTACATTACTTCTTGGAAAGCGTGACCAATGAAAGGGCAAGAGAGAGAGCGGGACAGAGAGAGAAAGCAAATTTACATAAGGCTAGAGAATGGGATAAAACTACATATATAGAAAAAAATAAAAGGTTTACAAAGGAATAAAAGAGAAAACTTTGTCTATAAATTTAAAAATGTAAGTTATAAAAAGGTTAATCTACAGAGCATGAAAAGATTTGTTATAAAATTAAAAATGACTGATGATTTATAGTTCAATCTACTATAATCTACTCTTTTTGTGTAGAGATTGTAGATATTTATGAGTGTGTATGCCGTTAGAGATATAGATATATAGGCACAGGTTTATAGGGAGAAACGCAATAGAAAACAATCTTAAATTCCTAACAAGGTGGCAGGTTTTTTGTTTGTTTTTTTAAGGTGGTAGGTTTTGACAGGGAGAAGAATTGGCCGTCATATTTAACTTTGTATTTAAGTGAAAAATGTATTTTAAATTTAATTTTTACCTTCTTTATTTTTCATTCATTAAAAAAGCCACATTAACAAAAAAATAAATCTGAAAACATATAGCTAAATTACTCAGCTACATTTTATATGCTTGGAGGTGTTACTTCTAATTATTATTATCATCATTTTTATCATTGTATGGTTAATATTCTGCACATAAAATCAGTAACAAAGACCTTTAAAACAATTTAGAAAATCCTTACAATGACACAATATAATTAGGAAAAAGTGTGCAAGAAAATTATAGGCATTCTACTATTTCTTAAATAGCCAGAGGAAACCCCATTTCTGAATAATCAACTGTCATTTTTCTCTGTGATAAATCTGACTAATATCATAATGCTGTTTGCTATAGGTATCAGTGGTTTATCAAGGTAAATTCCCCCAAATACCCCTATTCAAAACTCTTTCAAACACAAGAAAATTTGCCTGCTGGATTTAAGGCCAAGAGAAGGCATGGATTAGACATAAAGATTCGTGTCTTACAGAGAAAAAAAGAAAACAGAAAAACATTCAGATGTTAACTGTTGGATAACTGTCTTTAACTGTCCTTCTAGGGGGAAAAAAAGTGGGAAATTCTGTCTTTGGGAATCCCAGCATCAGTATTCGGTTTGCTTGTCCTCCTTGGGTTGTATTATAATGCAGAGGGTTTCAGTCTTCATTGTTTATTAGGATTCAGTGGGAGAGTGTAACAAGTACTTGGTCAAATGATGTAAGAATTTTACTATTTCAGAAAAATTGAATACTCATTGTCTACAATAACCAGTCAATCCTAGAAATTCCCTCGTTGCTTTTTGGTTGTTAGTTGGGATCATTTTGAAGAGCCAGTGAGCTTCCTCAGCTAATGTACTACTATCTTCAGCTGGCAAATCACTACCAAGTAATGAACTGTAGCTTGTAGTTTTAGAAACCTGATGCGTCTTCCTAGCCAGTAAGTTACTCTGTATAGATGATCCTTTGATATTGTTTCTATTTCAGAGTGTGGTTTGTTTTTTTCTGAAAAGCCATGTTTGCTTTGGTTCTTAGCTTATCAATTTTCTAAGGCCTCTAAAAATATTTGCTCTTAAATTAGATTTTCAAGTCTGAAAATTCACATTCCAATTTATGTTTTTATTAAATATATTCTTTCTGGTCTTAATCTATTAATAAAAATAGAGAACAGCGATTCTTTTACATCAGGGGTCAAGGATACTGCAACATATATTTTGAAAGTCTTTTGAAACCGATCACTAAAATTCAGGTAGCATTCTGCAGAAAATCTTGAATAAAAGGGTGGTTCTCATATGGATTTAGGGGAGCATGGGAAGGGATGTAAGCTATATAAATAGGAGGTGAAGTTAAAATAGGTATAGGATTTGGAGCATAAGAATGGCGTTTTAGATGATTTCAAGGGTAGTTGTTTCTTTTCTTTGGCCTTTACCAGAAGTTCTTTGAGGTAGAAGATGATGGATTTGAATTTCATTTTAAGGCCTCAGCGTAATAATAAAAAAAGGCCAACTATTATTGCTTGATACTTCCCCTACCTTTTTTTTCCCTAAGGCTTCTGTTAGATGTATTGTACCTAAGATGCCAAAAGCTTCGCAGGATGGCCACTACAATTCTAAATCATCCCTGTGCCATTTGGCAAGATAATTATTGGAATCTGGCTTACAGTGAGAAACATCTTGGACTAGACAGTCTGTAGGAGTGAAAGAGTACTGTACGTTAAAGACAAAGAGAATCACTTTCTCTCACACACACCCATGCTCACACACATCATGACAGCCAGTTTCTGCTAATACTTCATGAAGGAACAACTTGGATTCTTGATTATTTCTGCCAAGACTATATGACTAATAATCAAGAAACTATTAGTCCACAATATATTGGAATGGAGAAGAAAGACCTCCTATATTAAGCAAAGTAACACTTCTTTGAATAGTCAAAGCGGAGAATTATCCCAGATTTTTTTAGGGGACTTGGGCAACGTTTGTCCATAATTCATTATTAAGTATATATGTGAAGTTTGTAATTCATTATTACATATTTCATAATTTCTTTACATTGGAAACCTGTTAACATGAAAGAAATAAGCTTGTTTTTTATTTTAAAATGCTCACCAGAAGATATCTAGTTATTGAAGTGATAATAAAAGTAATGCACTGAGTGTTGTGTAAGACTGATGAATCACAGACCTGTGCCCCTGAAACAAATAACGGCATTGTATGTTAATTTTAAAAATAAAAATTAATTAATTAATTAATTTTTAAAAAGTAATGGGATGATGAAAAATTCTTTTTTTTTAAAGATTTTATTTATTTATTTGACAGAGATAGAGACAGCCAGCGAGAGAGGGAACACAAGCAGGGGGAGTGGGAGAGGAAGAAGCAGGCTCATAGTGGAGGAGCCTGATGTGGGGCTCGATCCCATAACACCGGGATCACGCCCTGAGCCGAAGGCAGACGCTTAACCGCTGTGCCACCCAGGCGCCCCGGGATGATGAAAAATTCTAAGAGCTGGTTCTTGAATACACAGTAGAAAATTGGTATAAATATAAAGGGAACAATGGCACACTTAGCAATGCCATAAAAAAATTCTCTACATATTCTATCAGTAATTAAGAAAAGGTAATTTGTGAAACTATTCAACAAAATTACTAATCATAAGAAAGAAGTTATGGAAGTTGATAAGAAATATATGATTCTCAACAGAATTGACATATGTAGGTATATACCAACATGCCAACTTTAAAAAATTTAAAGTTTCTCAAATATTTCTTCTCATGCTTACCCTTCATAAATGTTTGTGCTTAGCTATGAATAAATATTCATCAGATGCTGTGGCCATGTCTCTCCCTCTCTTTCTTTCTTTTTCTTTTTTGTGGATACGGTAGAAAGGAACAATGTTAAATATACTATCCACACAGGGAAATGGTGTTTAAAACATTTTAAAAAGTGCTAAGAAACCATCATTATGGTTAAAATATAGTAATTTTCAAGAAAAGAATGTATGAAATAAGTAATATAATATTCCTTTATATATAATCTAATAAATCCATATGATGGTACCCTTTAAATCTGTGAGTTACACAATAATCACATTACCTTTCCCCTGAACTCATCCTTTGGGATATGCTCCATCACCATGATGTATTGTATCAATGAGGGTACAATCAGAAGACATGAACCACAAAGTAATTCAATCAGGGAGTATAATTATAGAGTTTCTATAGGGGTCTAATGAATAGCCTGGGGATGCCCTGGAGTAGTTAAGGAAGGAACAGACTTGGAAGGGCACAATTCCCAGGGCTATTATCCAGACTTCTTTGGAAAAGTGTGGTTCTTACCTACTGGAAGGCAGAAAAGCTCTCTGAGTCGCTCCAGGTAAGAGCTGGTGTGCAGTCATCAAGCAAGCAAGAAATAGCCCTCCAGGGTGCGGTTGGAGCTAAGGCCGGTTGGCAGGAAACTCATCGGAAAATAGGAAACACATTTTCAGGGTACAGGTGGGCTGAAGCTAGCATACACTTCTGGGATGCAAGTGAGCAGGAAATTATGGCTGAGAGTGGCAAGGAAAAAACCCCTTTGCAGGCTGAGGTAAGCCAAGGTTGGAGGGCAGGTGCAAGGAAGAGAGAGAAGCATCAGGAGATCATGAGCTGGCTAGCGGGCACACAGTTCAGACATGTGGTGTTGGTATAGGAATGGCTTCACTGAGGTTGTCCTGAGCCAGGGCTCTTTCTCTGCATGTAGAGCTGGGCTATCCCCAACGACACCCAATCCTGGCAATAGTGAAAAGAGCAGGAAAAATAAAAATAGAAGTGCATTAGAACCAGAAAGAGATGACCTCTTCTCCAAGTCGGTACATACATCACCCTATACTGACAAAAATTAACATCTTGCTCTTTGCAAAGGCAAAATCCTAGAGTCCAGAGCCATTATTGCAGAACAGGAAAGAAAAGAGTGGATTTGGAGTTGAGAGGTAACAAATTAACAGGTTTTTTTTTTTAAGATTTTATTTATTTATTTGACAGAGAGACAGCCAGTGAGAGAGGGAACACAAGCAGGGGGAGTGGGAGAGGAAGAAGCAGGCTCCCAGAAGAGGAGCCTGATGTGGGGCTCGATCCCAGAACGCTGGGATCACACCCTGAGCTGAAGGCAGATGCTTAACGACTGCGCCACCCAGGCGCCGCACAAATTAACAGTTTGTATGCACATGGTCCTTTTGGGATACCAAACATCATGCTTCCCCTCCTATCCCACTGCGATAGCAGAAAGAAATCCCTGAATGTGATTTTTGAGACCCTGATTCCAGTCAAGCCTGATACAGACTTGGTCCTGGGAATTCTACTCATAGGAGTAATATTAATATTTGGCTCTGCCTAAATTGAATTGTCTATTTGTCATTTGTACCTGAAAGACTCCTAATCGGTACAAAAACAAATCTCCAAACAGAAAAAAAGATGGTATTGAAGATAATTAGTAAATCTTAAGTCTAAGATTTTTTCCATGTTATTTCACGTAGAGACTTCCATTCCTTACAGGCAATTTCTTCATGAACTATTGAGTACGGTTTCATTATTCACGATTGTAACATAGCAGAGATTAAAACATCTTTTACAGACTTTTCTAAGTCATCATATAAAGAGTTGGGAATTCATTACTCCCATCTTCACAAGCAGATAAAACTGAGCAAACCAAAAATCACTGATTTTTTTTTTAAGATCCTCCAGATTGTTGAGATCATAGGGCAATAGCCCCTCAGCAATCTGGAGAGACAGGCAAAGACAGACAATTATGGCCATGATCAACTTACCTGGAGCTGAAGGACCTGGAGCCAGTGATTGGTAGCAACACTTCACTGGCAATTTTGATGAATTTGTGCAGGCTGAGTGTGCACTAGTTTGACGGATAAAGACTCCTGGGCCCAGTCGTAAAGGGGTCCCTAAAATTTGATGAGTTTTACCTTCAGCAACCCTACTAGGTACTCACTGAAAGTCGGAGAAAATCTCCCTAATATTTAGGTCGGGAGGAGGAGAAAAGTACCCATTTTGAAATATACTTAGAAAATAAGTAACCATTGTGAAATATGCCCACAGCTGTCTCCGTAACAGAAGTTTGCCATCCAGGGGAGACTACTTTATCAGAGCATTATCTGACCTAGAGAAGTGCAATTAGACAACTCCTGATCCCTCTAGCCATACTGTCGTATGTAAAGACAGAAAGAAAAAAGGGGGGGGGGGATTTTGAAATGCTTCTGAGTCACAGCCCATTGACTCAAGCTATCCAAATATTGAGATTTAACTATTGGATTTTAATATGATTCAGATTTTAGAATAAGTAGGTGGGAAATTCAAAATCACTATAGTTACTCTATTAAAGGCGCTAATGCAAAAAGTGGGCAGCATGTACGAACGAATGCATCATGTAAGCAGAGAGATGTAAACTCTAAGTAAGTTTCAGAAGAACATGATATAAACCAAAGACTAACAGAAATGAAGGATGACTTTGAGGAGCACATTAGCAGGCTAGATCTGGCCAAAGGAGTATCAGTGAGCTTGAAACATGTCAGTAGAAAATTCCCAACCTGAATACCAGCAGATAAAAAATGAAAAATAGAAAAGATGATAATATCCAAGAACTGTGGGCCTATCATTAAAAAAAAAAAAAAACTGCCTCTAATATCATACTTAAGGTGAGAAACTAGATGTTTTTCCCCTTAAATCAAGAAAAAGACAATGATGACCCCCTCTCTTACCACTCTTATTCTACATTGTACTGGAAGTTCTACTTATCACAATAAGGCAAAAAAACAAAACAAAACAAAAAACCAGGTATGAAGATTGGAAAAGAAGAAATAAAGCTTTTGTTTGCAGATGTAGAAAGTCCTAAACAATCAGCAAAACATTCCTGATTCTGAGTGAGTATAGCAAGGTCACAGCATGCAAGGTTAGAACACGAAAGTCAATTGTTTGTCTAAATGTCAGCTATAGATAATTCAAATTTGAAATTAAAAACACCACCACTTGCACCAGACTGCCCAGGCTGTCATAACAAAATACCACAGACTGAGTAGCTTAAACAACAGAAATTTACTTTCTCACAGTTTGGGGGCCTGGAAGTCCAAAATCAATGTGTTGGCAGGGTTGGTTTCTGGTAAGAACTCTGTGGCTCTCTGCGGTTTTCTCGCCGTGTCTTCACAGGGCCTTGTCTCTGAGTGTGCACACCCCGCGGACCTCTTCATCTTCTTATCAGACATCGGTTCTATTGGATAAGGACCCCAGCCTTACAACTTCACTTAACCTCGATTACCTTCTTAAAGGCCCCATTGCTAAATATAGTCACACGGGGAGTTAGGACTTCAACCTAGGAGTTTTGGGGAGATACAATTCGATGTATAACAACCACTTACAGTAGGACAATAAAAAATGAAGTATGTGTAAATAAATTTAGGATTTATAGCTGGGAATTACAAAACCCAGCTGAAAGAAATCAAAGGTGGTCTAAATAAATGGAGAAATGTTTTATTTTCATGAGTAGAAAGACACACTATTATTAAGATGCCAATTTTCCCAACTTGAGCTATGGACTCAACATATTCCAATCTGAATCCCAGCAGGCTATTTTGTGAATATTGACAAACTGATTCTAAATTTTACATGGAAAGCAAAAGACCCAGAGTAGCCAGCACAAACCTGAAGAAGAAAAGAGTCGGAATATGGACAATACTCAACTTTAAGACTTACTGTAAAGCTACAGTAACCAAGATAGTGGGATACAGGTGAAAGAACAGATCAATAGATCAATAGAACAAAATTAAGAACCCAGAAATAGACTCCCACAAACAACACAAAAACCCATGAATGTTTACAGCAGCTCTATTCACAATTTCCAGAAGCTGGAAGCAACCAATATGCCCTTCAATACGTGAACGAGCTGTGGCATATCCATGTAATGGCAAACATTTGAGTGTTCAAAAGAATGAGCTGTCGAGCCATAGACATAAACTAACGCAACGTAAATGCACCTGGTTTTGTGAAGAGGTCAGTTTGAAAAGCTACATACCGTATGATTCCAGTTGTACGACATTCTGGAAAAGGCAAAACTATGGAGAAAGTAAAAGATCAGTGATTGTCAGCTGCTCAGGGGAGGGACGTGGGCATCATGTACCCATCCTATACATGTTAATACTAACTCTGTGAAGGAGGACTTCAGTCAACTGAAATTCACCAAAAATAAAAAGCTCAATTTCATAAGGTACAAACAGTAAGGAAGATTTATTATTTTATACGTCCATAGGGGTTCTATGGATAAGGAGTGGCCACTTGGAAAAAAACAAAACAAAACTATTGGGTAGACATCCAGGAAGTATCCTATGGTAATTTATGTCTCATCCACCATTGTGGCATTATGTAAAATATGGCCTTCTCACTATAATTTGTTTTAAAACTTGCTCAATAATGAATATATTTTTGCCTTTTCCTTGACAACTTTGTACAGTTACAATGCCTATAATGTTCTTTATTTTAATCTCCTCATTTACTTTTGCCTCAGAGAAAGAACAGTGCTTTGTTGACACACGGTTGCACCTTATTTTCAGTCACATTATTTCTGCTCTATATCTCAGTTGGGGGTGCCTGAGATTTATAGCAAAGGCATAACACTATTATTAAATCCATTCTACTT
The DNA here is from genome assembly GCF_017311325.1 of Ursus maritimus. Classification (NCBI taxonomy): domain Eukaryota; kingdom Metazoa; phylum Chordata; class Mammalia; order Carnivora; family Ursidae; genus Ursus; species Ursus maritimus. The sequence continues at coordinate 47,508,561 of NW_024423343.1, forward strand.
TTCTAAGAGCATCATGAGAGTGAAGTTAAAAGGAGGAAAGGCTATATTGCTTTTCTTATAAACATTTCTTTTTCTAAAGGGCTATGACCAACGCTATTAATCTCATTCATTCACAATATATTTTTATGCCCAGACTAACTGTCAGGCTAAAAATTGCTTCAGGTCAAAGTTAATAAATTAGAATTTTGGAAAACATATTTATATTTCAGATGAACAAAACCACTGTTAACTTCTATTTCTAGAATTTTTAAATTATAAAGATGAAGAGAGAATCATTTAAAATCTACTATGTATAAGTAATTAATATAGAAAGCATCTAAGATACCTTATCTTCTGAATCCAGAGGGTGCCAGAATGTAATATGTATTATATACTAGTTACCATTCCAGACATATGTTCTCTTTTAAAAGACTTGAGCCAATTATTTTAAATTGAGTGCTATTTTGAGAATTATTATAATTTCTTATTAAGGTTTCCTGGATCAGGGCATACAGTGATAGATAAAGGTATAATTTAGAACAAATAATGTAATTCCTTTTAAATTTGGTCATCTATTTCATTAAACATCATTTAACTTGGCTTCCTGATTATAATGGGGAAAAATCCTTATCACAGGAAGATACCCTTGTCAAGGATTACATTCCTAACTATTGTACAGCTAGAAAAGAAAAATTATGTTTCTGACCCACTTCCAAGTTAGTACTTTCCTATCTCCCACAAAATGAATAAATAAAACATATTGCTTTGTGGCTTATAATGGAAATTTTCAAACATCTAAACTCTCTTTGTTTATTGGTTGAGAGAATTTTAATTTACAAGGCTTTAGATCCTTCTTTCATCATTTTTTAATGTGTTACTTCCTCTTTCTGTCTATCTCTGTTCTAATTGTTGGGATTTTTAAAACGAGTAAGTTTCAATAAGTTTCTCCTTGTGTCCAATAATAAAGTGAAACTTATTCCAATAAGTTTCAAAAGTGATGATTGGGTTTATGAGGGGATCTGTACACAAGGCATTCTGGTACATCTCTGGTATCCTCTATATAGTATCGGTCACTAGGGACTTATTATCTGTATGCGTCAATACCTTTGTTGTGGCCTCAATACCTTGACACTTTGGAATTATTATGCCTGTCATCTATAAACATATAAATACAATTAAAGAAAAAAATTACATTCAACAGATAAAGTTACCATTGTAATATTTTTTCTGTTGTGAATAAACAGCATATTCTAAGACGTAGAAATAATTTTTTTTCAAATATTTTTAGGCTATCATTTCCTTTATTTTAATTGTACTTATCTTTAGGTTTATTTATTTTGGAGAGAGAGAGAGAGCATGCTCAGGAGGGACTGGCAGAGGGAGCGGGAGAGAGAGACTCTCTGGCAGATTCCCCGCTGAGTGAAGAACCCCACAGGAGCCTCCATCCCAGGACCCTGAGATCATGACCCGAGCTGAAATCAAGAGTCAGAGCAAAATCAAGAGTCAGACGGTTAACCAACTGAGCCCTCCTGGAACACCTAACTGTACTTTATTCATGGAAAAGAGAGTAAAGTCTATTAGAGGAAGTGACTAAAATTTAAAAAAAAAGAAAACAAGAATAATGTAAACCAATAATAAATGATATAAACAATATTATATGGAATCCTTTTAATCAAAAGCTTTGAAGGTTTTGAGATTTAACCTACTATAAAGGTAACAAGTTGGCCTGCTACCATTTCATGGATTCTGATAGAAGCAGGAGACTCTAAGGTTAGAGATGAAGGACAATACTTATTACTCACAGTAATGGCCTCAGTATCGGCATTTTCATGAAGCTTCTCTGAACCCCAATTCCAACAGGTCAATATGAAAAAGAACCGGATGACATCTATACATAGTTGGTTGCATTGAAAAAGAGGAATTCTGAGTCTAGAGAACCTGATATATATAATATTTTTTAAACAGACATTAAACATGCTTATTCTTTTCTTTAGAGAAACTATCATTCTTTCCAAGGTGTTTACTATTCAAACATTGTTGAAGATAATTCAAAACTAAAAGCAGTCAGTGTCTCACTTATAAGGCAAGCAAAAATGTGAGGGACACAAGGAGAATTATCTTTTACCTTATAAAAATATTTTCGTAAGATCACCTTTTAAGGTAAAGCAAGTTTTGGAAACTTCTGGAGATGGATAGTAGAAAAGTCAAATAAGCCCTTTTTGAAAACAAAGCAGTGTGATGTGATTTAAGTGAAGGAAAGTATAAAAGAAAAGTAGGAAATAAAGCCTGTGTAGCAGAGATGCTGGAATTTCTTCTACTCTTTGTGTGTGCCACTTCCCTGGCTTCTCTGTAATTGTATGTCGAAGGGCTGTACCAGCAACTCTTTTCCGAGAACTTCCCTTGGAATACTTATGCCACTCTGCCTACACTTGCAGAGAGTTGAAAGAGGCTGAGAGTTTGTGTTTCCTGAAGGCTACTCTTAGCCAATGATTGATTGGTGCTTGAATTGAAAACTCACTATACTTCTAATCAAGACAAACACTCAAGTGGAGCTTACACTTCCAAGTTTTCCCGAGGCATCAGGCTGTATTTACTTTCTGTGGAACTTTCTGGAAATAATATACTTCTTGATTTCCATTTCTTTTCTGTTTCCCCTATTACCTTTTTGCTTTCTTCTGAAAGCACTCTTTAAATAAGTCATTTTCACACAAACATTCTTATCTCAAATTCTCCTTCTCATTAACCATGAAAAAACAGGCAGGAAAGATTTTTTTAAAATGATAGTTACCACTATTGAGTGCTTACTATATGCCAGCACTGTGTAAGCACTTGACTTTATCCTTATGACAACACTGCGAGGTAGGTATTATCATTCTATTTTACTTAGGAGAAACAAAGGTCCTGAGAGATTAACCAAGCTGTCCAAATTCCACAGATAGTAAGTGGCAGAGCCCGGTGCTGGAGCCCTCACCATCTAAAGATTGCATTTCTAAATATTATACGGTGAGTTGCAAGGAAGTTGAACCTCTCTCTCTCCCTTTGCCTCCCCCACGCCTGTCTCTTTCTCTCTCTCTCTCTCTCTCTCTTTCTCCAGAATACAGGAAATCTGGTTCTACTTTTAGTCTTCTGAACTTTACTCTTAAACTAAAAGAGCAGCTCTGAACATATTTTCATGAGTCTTTTGGTTGAAATGTTAACAGTTGAAGAATATAACCCATGAAGATATTTTAGCAGTGACGGGTATACATGGACAATGTTTCCCCAAAGCTACTGACGCCACTCTATTCCATAGTCGGATCTGCCATCTAAGAGTAACTTTGTAATCAGTGTTCCTCAAATATTAAGGTGAATAAAAATAGAAGAATTCTCTCATCCACAGAGGTAGGAATTGTTGAGTCAAGCTTAGAGAAAATCCAGATCCTCTTGGTGTCAATCCTAGAGGTTTTGACTCCACAAGTCTCCAATACAGCTCAGGCAACTACAATTACTTTATGGAACTGAATTATGGAAAGTCAAAAGAGGTGAATGAGAAAATCAATTAATGTTTAAAAAGACATTAATTCATCCTAACATAGTGATATCCTAGAAAATATTTATAAATTCATTATTAATATTCCAATATGGTTCTTTTACTTATTGTTCTATTTTCTCCTTGCCTTTTTTCCTTTTTTACCTTATTTTCAATATAGATAACCTCAATTTGGGGGCACAAGAGCTGATTCTTAGAAAATGTTAGATTACCAAAGTGCCTGGGTGGCTCAGTTTGTTAAGCGTCTGACTTCAGGGCAGGTCATGATCCCAGGGTCCTGGGATCGAGTCCCGCATTGGGCTCCCTGCTCAGCAGGTAGTCTTTCTCCCTCTGCCTCTCCCAACACTGCTCGTGTTGTCTCTTTCTATCTCAAATAAATCTTAAAAAAGAAAAGAAAAAAAATTAGGTTACCTAACCTATGACGTTGGAAAACCACTAATGAGGTTCCCAGCTTTCCTGCATATGCTGCAACACATGTACCTCCAGTGAGCAGAGGCACCTGAGATGGGCCACTCTGAGGTGTTCAAGAACAGGCTTTGCAAGGGAAAACATATTTCTAGAAGCATCTAGATGGATATTTTGCTAAATTCTAACTCACCAGGCTGATTGACACAGAAGCAGATTTCTCGATGTGATATCTTTGTATCATCAGCAACTAACTGAAATGACTTGATTGGTCCTGAGTGAATGAATCTTATACCTGCCCTCTACTAGAGTTCAACATGAGCTTACCTTTATTCGACTGCAGTACCTGTGTGGATCAGGAAAGGAATAGAAAGCCTACAGTCCAGTCCTGATGCTCCCACTCTGCAGCGAGAAAGTTCAAAATGCTGGGTTGAATGCCACATATAACACAACTTATTTAAAATTAATATCCTTTTTTTAATAAAACCTTTACAGATGGCCTTATAAATTATAAACATGTCTTAAGTTACAGTTCACTAATTAAAGGAATAAAGGAAAGCAGCAACGAAGACACAGGGGAAAATGGAAGTTTCACTGTGTTCTAAGAAATAATATATGAAATGAAATTATTCCAGAAGTTTGTCTTATCATTTTGATTGGTCAACAAGAGAGTAGAGGGGAAAATAAGATTATATTATTAAATATATTGGGTTACGTAATTTAAAGTTGAAAATGAAAAGAAATGGGGCACTTAGGTGGCTCAATCATTAAGCATCTGCCTTCAGCTCAGAGCGTGATCCCAGGGTCCTGGGATTGAGCCCCACATCAGGCTCCCTGCTCTGCTGGGAAGGCTGCTCCTTCCTCTCCCACTCCCCCTGCTTGTGTTCTCTCTCTTGCTGGCTGTCTCTATCTCTGTCGAATGAATAAATAAAATCTTTAAAAAAATGAAAAGAAATGACTTCATGAAACCGATAAATTGTAAATGATTTTAATCTTTTATCTCAGTGGAAGCATGTTAAGTGACAAAGAATATGAAATATTTGATCCCTATAGTACGATATCAAGTTAAATATATTCAATACATTGAAATTTATATTCATTGTGAATTGTTAAAGAACAGATACCTCATATAAAGTTAAAATATTAGATCTTAAGAAAAAGCTATGACTTCCTTATGCCTATTTCCCGTATTGTTCAATTAATGCTTTTGGGGCTTACGAGTACCCACGATCATTTCTCATTTAGTATAGTATGTTAGTCTTATCCAGATTTTCTTATATAATGTTGTTTCCTCACATGGTTCAAATTCAACTGTGCTATATAATGATACTAAAAGAAAAGATTCAATAAATTATATTTGTTTTATCATAAAAACACCACCCCATCACTTTAATTGGATAACATCAATTAACTACATGAAACTGCTTTATAGAATTTGATCCCAGCAGATGCTCTGAACATACATTCAAATCTCTAAAACAGTATGTGAGGAATATAAGTAACCCATATTAAATTGACTAATACTTGGTTTTATATAATCAAATTTTCCTGTATTTACAGTAGCCTTGGACATCATTATAAAAGTTAAAACTATTTTCATAGTCTTTACAATCATAGTTTCAGCTTTATTTTTTTGTCTCTTCATGATGTTCTAGGAAGTTTGTGCAAAATTCTTACACTCAATGCAATGCAATATGACTTCTAGGCCCACTATTATTGAAATTACAGTACCAAAACTGACAAACAAAAATGACTTAGGTCACTAAATGAAAAATACAGTTCCTATTTACTTAACTACTTACCGCTAATGAGAACTCTCACACTCTTTTATTTAAAACTGTCTCTTGCCATTATTTCCATGGTACTATAATTCTCCAGTTTATATTCTAGCCCTATGGAAACTTCCCTGTGTTCTCCTTAGTTTCCTTCCCCTCTTCTCAAGCTTAAATATCGATTGTTATTTCCGGGATCCACTTCTCTCTTTATACATCTTCCCAGAGGCTAAGCTTAAACCTTCTAACACTTTAATTAAAATGATCAGGGTGATGATTTCAAAGTAATTTTCTTTAGCGTATACCTCCTTTGAACTTTAGACCTATGTAGTAGTTTTTTTCCCCCAATGATCTGTATTTCTGTCTCAGAGTGATTAAATTCTTCGTTTCGTATTTTCTATAAAACTGTGTCCCAACGAGAATATGAACCTAATAGGCTGTTCTGTAGGGTGCCACTACACTTATTTGCATTACTGTTGATAATTTTCTTGCCAAGATTCAGATTTGTTTATTCTCAAATCACTTTGTGCATGTTGCATTTATTATTATCATTATATAATTTAATTTAAGGTTAAGTAAGATGAAGAAATATGAGTTCAGGGAGATAGAGTTTATTCCTGCAACAATGAAGTTTAATGCTTTAGAAATTCTAAATTAAGGTGAGTTGCTAAATAAATTATGTCACCTATGATATGCGTATGGCAACAGGAAAAGACTGAAGAAAATAAACAGTGAAAAAATATTTTGATTGTTTTATAGTGCACATTAAGTGAACAAGTCTGAAAGTCATAGATAAATTAAGTATAGACTACATTAGAAAAGATTATCAATAACTTCAGTGGGTAAAAACATATTCAAAGAAGAGGCCTGGGCCTATAGTACAATATTGGTGAATTTAAAACACAATAAGATAATGTGACTTAATATATGATTTTAGATTGTCTCAGTGTTCATATATGATTTAATGTGTATTTTCCCACTTTAAGCAAGTAACTGACAACAAGCCAGTTCTGATGTTTCAGATAAGAGAATTTCTACTACATATTGAAGTATTTGCAAGACTGCTCTCCCTGGATATATCCTGGGTGCCTCAAATTTAATGTCTCTAAAATTGAATACAGTATTTTCCATTCCCCTAAAAGGTCTTCCCCAACTTTGTAAACTTTCTTCCCCTCCTGTCTGCTGTCTTTCCATACCTGTGAGTGACTGCATCAACCTAATTGCCCAAGACAGAAACCTAAATTCCATTTTTAAAACTTCTCTCACTCTCTTCCAAAACTCCCCCTATAAAGTCAACTAAATAGCGCCAGATTACCTAACCAGAAGGTTACCTAACCCACATTATTTCTATTTGCTTGCTGCAGGGTTAAACTGCCTTTCTTCCGGCATCCTCAACACTCCCTAGAAAATGCATCCACACTGATCCGTTCTTCCCTGTGTAATCCTAGGGAGATTTCTAATCTGCTACTCTACTACAAAGAGTTTAAAAATTGTTAATGACCATCACCCTAACTAAAAGTCCTAATGACCTGTCTTTTGCTTTATTTTTCAACCTTGCCTACCAAAATTTCCCTTTTGCTCTTTTGTTTCTTTAATTTATTATAATCTTTCTCATAACATATTGTTTATCACATTTATAATATTCCATAAACCATCTTATTAAAATTGACAGTAATCTAGCTCCTTTTTTGACTTTAAACTCATTGATTGGCTTTATTTCTTTCTCCATCTCTCCAGAGCCTACAGGTCCCTGGAACATATTAGACATAAATGATTTTAAGAGACAAGTTTGCCTAAATGAGGTATTAAATTAAAGGGGTATCTCAAAGAAGAGAATAGTATAGTCATAGCCTGAAATTATATTAGTCATAAATACTTTATTCCATCTTCTCATCACAGATCAAAACTGAGGACAACCTTGGCTGAACATTTATTCAATAATTAACTAGAGTAGTGTCATGGTATTTTTCATGGAAGAACTAAGGAAACATGAGATTTATTGACGTGAAAAAGGAAGGCATCTTACAATTCTCCAAGCAGTTAGGAACTATGTTTTTCCATCTTGGACTATATGTATCTGAGAATATATTCCACTCCACCTCTTAATAGTGACTGTGGAAAGACAGAGAGTAGCATCCTGTTAAGACAACATCCAGGAATTCCAGACAGCGACCATCAGGCAGTCTTTCGGAGGGTGTGTGTGTGTGTGTCTGTGAGTGTGTGTGCTCCATAACGGATGCCCGGAGAGACTAAAACTTTTTCTGCAGATTTGTAATACCAGTGCCATGAGCTCTGCACTCTTGTGGAATTAGGGGTGACTCCCAGCTGGGAACAGTGTGCCAGTACTCGCCCTGGATGCTAACACTAACTAAACGATTTGGGCTTCAGAAAATGTATTATTTGCTGAAGCAGTAATGGCAGTTAGTATCCCTTTTTAAAGGTGATACTAAACACATGATAGATACAAGATAAAGATTTGAAGGTGAGAGAAACTGAGCACATCTGAGGACAGGCGAGCCCACTTAGATATAAAACATTACCTCTTTGTGAACGGCTGAGTTCATTGCCAGGGAAAGTTGTATGCAGTGCCTGATTTCAGCACTCACATTCTCCCTTTATAATCCCTCTGCCCCCTCAAAATGTCCCAAGACCTCAATTCAGACAATTCTACATGTGTTCTCGGAAGGCCTTATGGACAGTGAGACACAGGCGCAGTGTGGCCTCGTTTACTCAACCTCTTGCGTGTGACAGTAAGGAGAGAGAGAGAAGCATCGTCAGCGGGACCATGTAGTTCCGGGCAGTTATTAGCATGCGGTGCAATATGCACTGGGTCCCGGGGGGTAGGGAGGAAGCATGCAGTACTAGAAAGCCGCTTCCAAGCTTGCAAGTAACAACTCCTGAGATTTAGAACAACGACAACAAAAACACTTCCTTTCACTAAGCTCCGAGCTCACGGTTTATGGGTGGATTTAATTTAAATTTATGTATAGAAATACTATAATGTGTTATTTTTCATGTAGAGACAATTTTATTTTTCTATTCAATCTAAAACTCCATATTAAAAGTCATTTTTAAAAACATCTTTACTATTAGTAAACTCATTTTCCAGTCAAAATGCATCAGCTATTCTTGACATAGATGTGGAGGGACAGCAGCGACTTGACAGTGTAACTATAACGAGCTTTAATAGCTACCTCCAGCTTTAGCTACATTTACCAGGATACAAGTGCATTTCTAGAGAGTCCCCTCTATGTTGTCCTGTTTAGAAATTATCTATGTAAGAAAAATAATGTAATATCCTATGAATACTGGAGAAACATTTTGATTCTCAATTTCACAAATAAATCTTTGTTTAGCAATTGAAAAAAGATACTGTCAAAATAGTGTTACATATTAGCACAGCAGAAAGGCAATCATACTGGCAATCCTTGGGTATACAAAATGCAGTTAAAGTTGCTAATATCTAAAATGTATTTAAAATGTTACATTATGTTTCACTCTACTTAAGAAACAGTATGGCTTCACAAAGGTCATAGTTGGGATAGTTGAATTTCAGGACAGAAAATAGATTTCTCATCTCAGTAGAACATACTTCTATCATTTCTATCATTTTTGTTTCAGGAAAACTGTTCAGGGGATGGAAGCCTCTTAATAAAATTTATCACCAGTTTTAGTTTTATCATTTTAATGTGAAGATTAATGCCTTACAAACTTCTGTAAGTTAAAGTAATAGCCACTTGTAAAATAATTTAGATGAAAAAATACATTGAAAATGTAAGCAGACTAGTTGAAACTCAAAGCATTAATTTGAAACTTAGTTTTCAAAAGTGTGTTGTAAATTTAATATAGGCTGCAACATTTAGGTAGCTAAAATATTGGATTTTTTAAAACTCCCTGTCCTTGAGTTTAAGAGATATGATGGGAATTTGTTAAAAGGGGGGTAGTGCGTAACATACTTATAAGCATTTAGAACTGACGTAATTAACTTAGGTACAGAAGTTAGTTTCAACAAGTACAATTAGGGAGATAAAGACACAGTGTCCAGGTAGCAAGTTTCGGCAATAAAAAGAGGTTGGATCAATTGGGAACAATATAAAAGGGAGCAATACAAAAACAATACAATTGAGAGCAATACAAACACCAGGTGGCATGTAATTTCTTCAGGACACAAAATAGTACTGACAAGAGCTTGGAAGGAGCCGAAGATCTAGTCTTGTATAAAGTGGACCTTGGACTAAGTAGGGTAACCAATGAGATTGCTTATTCATTGAGAGGGTTTGCCGGTTAGAGTCCAAATGTTGAACTAAAGCAGTGACGCAAGAGGAGATGAGCTGTTTCATACACGGACATTAGAATCTTGCCTCTAGCTCACTGAATTTTAGATCTTGTAGAGTAAAATGCAAAATCAGTTCTGGGAATAGTTCCTGGTTATAGAAATTAAATATGGAAAAGAATAGGAGAACCTCTTTGGAGAAGACTGAAGGGTAAATTTAAGTCCTGCCTTCAAAACTCCTTCACTTAATATATGGGTACCTTCCAAAGAAACAATGCGTCCTGCCTATATTACCTATACATGTATTGAAGAATAAAACAGAATTCATATTCAATGAGGGAATTAAAATAGTCTTTGAGATAATCAAAACAAAAAAGACATGGAAACAATACTAAATAAAAATTACGATTAATTCAATGGGAATGTGATGAGATCTATATTTTAAAATCTAAAATTTATTTTAAATATTTTTTAAGATTTTATTTATTTATTTGAGAGAGAGAGTGAGAGAGAGAGAGCTTGAGAGAGGGGAGGGTCAGAGGGAGAAGGAGAAGCAGACTCTCCACCAAGCAGAGAGCCTGACGCGGGCTCGATTGGGGAACTCCAGAATCGTGACCCGAGCCGAAGGCCGACGCTTGACTGACTGAGCCGCCCAGGGGCCCCTCAAATTTATTTTAAATAGTATGAAGATACTGAAGATACAGAAAAGATGCTCTATAAAAACAATAGAGAGAAATTTATAAAAAATAAAACGTAGCAGTTAAAACCAGAATCCAGAAAAAGATAAATATTAGTAAGATATGTAAACAATATATTCAAAATATTAGCACAAAATGATACAACTGGTAAAAATAATTAGATTGACTAAAAGTAAGATTTTAGGAGATGAAAAACAGAAAAAAGTTTGTTATACTATTAGTTTTTTCTCGCCCAGAGCGTCCAGGTTCGAGTAGATTCCCAGCTCGTGTTCTCAAGTATTGAAGGCTCAGGGCAGGTGCAAGTATACACGATGCATCTATGAATAAATAAAAGGATCTTGCTCTAGGCATTTGCCTTAGTGAGCAATGGTGCCTTTGTGTGAAAACAAAACAAAACAAAATCTCTTCCTCTGTACCAATGCAGACAATGCTGGGTGGGGGAGGGGGACACAATCCATAGAGATGGCAGATGGTGGGCTAGATTTCAGGCACATTCGACACCTCAGAAGAAATTGCACAGCTTTTTACTGCTGCCTCTGATGCAGGAACCCGGGCCTCAACTGATGATATAAGTAAGCCTTAAGCCTTTATCTAATTTTATTTGTGAGAGAAAATAAACCGTTTATTGGAAAGCGTCCCTGGTGGCAACTTTCACTCTCAAGGACAGTGGTTTAGCTAGGGGAACAAAAGTAAAAACAAGAATGAGAAATGGCGACTGCCACACAGTGGGGGAAAAGGGCATCAGTGAATATAAATTCAATCCATTTTGCTTGACTGATAATGACATAGCAAACTGGAGAGCTAACTATAGGATTTCGCAGGTCTGCTCTTTTTTTTCTAGACTTGAATATCTGAGTAACAGGGTGCTTCTATTCATTTCTTTATCCCCAAAATCTAGTGTCTGACACACCATTTGTTTGATGACAAGTACTAAAAGAAAGATGAAAGATGATAGAAAGACAGACAGACAGACAGATAGATGATAGACATAGTGAAGCTTGTGCCTTCCTCCTGGGGTGGGGAAAATGGTTCAAGTCATACTCTGATTATTGAATATGGAGTTCCATTTTAAATGATTCATAGCTCCTTTAAAAGGAAGTTCTTCATGCTAAATGGTGTCTTGAAGTTGTGGTTTTTAGAGAAAAATTACGCTTTCATTTAAATGGACTTAGGAACAGTTTGGAGTAAAAATGGATAACAGTTCTGGAATTTTGTAATACAATCTGCATAGATTAATTACATTTTTTTCTAAGTCATTTTATTCCCTCACTGAACAAACTCTTACTGAGGGTTTTTTAGGAGTCACATGTTACATTGACTCAAGGAGCTCTTAATCTAGTGAGTTTGACAAACAAGGTAACATATTCAACCCTGTGTTGATAAATTTGTGCACAACATGCTATGTGAGGCTAAAGGACAGGAAGCTAACTTATCTGGGGAGAGAGGGAACCTGGGAAAGAATTCCAAAAAGAGACTTACGCTCAAGTTGAGTGTGACACATTACTAGTTACCCAAGTAAAGACAAATACAGGGAGAAAGGCATTCAGGATAACAGAACACGATCACATAAAGGCATAGATGATTGTAACGAAGCACATTAGAATGGCCCCAGAGGGCTGGCTGGATGGTCCTGAGGAGAGAGACTGGCACCTAATTCACCATAGATTTTCCATGACATTCTTAGGACTCTGATGTTCATTTTGAGAAAAGTTGAGAATTCATAATAGGTTTTAAGTTAGGAGAGTGTCATAATAAGATCGCATTTTAAAAATGTATCCCTGGTACCAGTGGGGAGGATGGATAGTAGGAATGGGAAATTGAGGAAAGAGACATTAATTTATAACAACAAGTAAGCAATTCAGCTTATGGAGTAATAGGACTAGAACTATATAGAGCGTACAGGCAGAAAAAAAAATTGAGAGGAACAAAGTAAGGAAATAGAGCCAAAATGATTCATTGATTGAGTTGACATGGGCATGACTCTCTGGCTTCTGATTTGGAAAACAGGATTTTGTTTTATTTGTTTTTTTATAATGGCATTCGCAGAGTTCGGAAACACAAGATAAAGACCAGGTTTCGGTGGTATCTATAAAGAAGGATATTGAATTTGAGTTTTGAATTCAAAACACTTGGCAGATAGATATCACATTGAGATGCCCTGTGGACAGTTTGATACTGCTGTTCAACTCATAAAAGAATTTGGAGATACATCTATATCTGTATATCCACATAGCTAGTTATATATGAAAGAGAGAGAGAGAGAGATGGCAGTTGAAGTTATGAATGAGTTCCCTTCCTGTCGTCCAATGTGAATCCTTCTGTTACTTGGCTACAGTTACTTTTCATGTTCAGATTTATTCTATATTCCAAATCATTCATCTTTACAATAACAAATACCATAGCAATGCTTGTAACTAGCAGACTAGAGATGGCGGGTAGGAGATAGTATTGGAATCATTTAAATTTCCCAATTATATAGAACGTACAATAATTTATACCTGGGTAGGATTGGAATTTCAGCTCCAGGATTTATGAACAAGCTATCCTCCAGGGCCCAAACCTACTGCCAGTGTTTGACTGTTTCACTGGCCTGACTTCTGCTACCAACAATATGTGCATGCCCGGTGGTCCTCTGACAGCCTCATTGCCTATTGAGTCCACCCTGACTTCCCCTGATTGCTTTGCTCGGTGTTGATCCTCAGTCCATCAGCCTGATTCGCTTGATCTGGGGGCAGTGTTACCAGAATATGTAACAAGTGTCTCATCATACATTCATTTTGAGTCCTCAGTGTATAACAGATGCCCCAACTGTGTAAGCAATCTCTGATCAAATATATCAGATATTCAGAAGAATTATTTATAATCAGAATGGCTTTGACATGCTTGACTATCCTTCATTTCTTCTCCAGCCGTTGATATCCATGAGAACCAATTAATTTATCTGTCAAGTTGAGCTTCAATAGTTTTAACTGACAACTTCTCAAACTTTTCAGAAATCTCTGTTGTCTAGCTAATAACTTGATTACAAGTAATCTAGTATATTCTGTTACACTAAAGAGTTAAGCATGACTGACCATATCATTTAACAAAAAGAAATGTAGGAGAGCAACAGAATTGAAGAAAAGAGTAAAAGGAATAACACAGAGAAAGAAAAATGGGAGACACACATACACACAAATGATGTCTACAATGAAATTGAGAAGGAAAAGATCAAAGGAAAAAGGAATTAAAGAACAAGAGGTAAGAGATAGGTGAACAAGTTGGGATGATAGAAGATGACAAAAAGAAGAAAGAAAATCTGCATATTTTAAAGTCAAACACTTGGTTTGATTTTAAACAGCAGAAGCAATGATCCTGATCTGACAGATTAAAAACAAACTGGGTCAGTATTCCCCAGTAGATATTCCCATCTATTTTATCTTCAAAGATAGTTTCAAACATTTTGCTTGGGGTAAATTCATCTGTTCCAATTTTAGCTCCCATTTTTGGGACATGTTATCTTAGAATATTTGAAATGGAATTGCTTCCCTTACTATTTTCATCTTCTTATTTGTCAATCATAAAAAGGGCATACACAGTCTTTTGCAAACATTTGTCAGGAAAACATTGAAATCAATGATGATTATGGCAAATAATCAAGAAAGTAAACCCTTATTTCTCTATTTAAAAGAGAGTTTAATATAGATGATTCTGTGATGGGAACATGAGTGTATGCTCAATATTATTTAGGGTAACCCATTTCTACAGGAAATAGCATTTCCTCGGTAGAGTATCACTTAATGTTGCTCTCCCTTTGGAAGGACTCATGTGTCCTTTATCATTCATCATTTATCAATCCTTTATCATTTGCACTTGCTCAGGGGAGCCCTCTCTACTAGGCACTTAGACTTTGTCTTACCAGGTGGCACGGACTGGGGTCCATACATACTGGAAAGCATTCGTAGCGGAAGAGTGTGATGTTCCTAGTTTTCTATTGAATAACTATACTCAGTACATGCAGAAGCACTTGAGTGAAGGATCATGCAGAGGTCTTGAAAAATAAAGCAGAATCTGGAAGGGTGATGTGGAAATTTTCTAATTGTTCCTGGGTGCTTTGGAAATATGATACAAACATGACTACTAGAAAGATTTGCAGAAGGACGGGCTATTTATTTACTCTCCTTCCCACTTCCAGATTCTCAGTTACGAGTATATGCAGATACAGACTGTGTTTATGTCATTCTGCCCAAGATGTAATATATGGAGAGTGATTTATTAATTAAACCCATTCCTTAATCCATGCCAATATTATTATATACATATATTTCCTGCATCAATTAAAAATAAACATAATACATTTGAGAATTTTGACATACAAAAATGTTGTAAGAATTTATATTGGTTATTTGCTATTTCTTTTCTTGTCTACTAGTGCTGCTATACAGTTCCTGAAAGAATACTATGCAGTTTGCATATTTTTGAGTTACCCCCCCCCCCAACACTAACATTACTTTAACAGAATTTCCATGGTTTATTGTCTAGAGGGCCAGCTGTTCAGGAAATATAGTAAACTCTGAGTATAAGCAACATTAGAACAAACAGAAAGACAAATGGGCCTGTTATACTTATTCCGAAGGATGGTATTACAGTCTAAGTATTCATAGAGCTCCAAAGGTGTTCTGTTGAGGCTCTGAGGCGCAGAGATGCCAATGTACAGAAGAAACAACGTAAATCCAAAACGTACTGTTACTATACATTCCCAGGACAGTGAAAACGAACTAAAACAAAGTTTGATTTACTTAAATACTTAACAAAAATTTATTGCAAGAGATATATTTCACCGAATTTACAGTTTCAAGGAACATGGTACAAAACGTAGTGCCATCAGCTTTGTCTAAACATTAAATAGGTGCAAATACACAAAGGTTAAAAAAAAACCAAGGAGCATACTTTACAACATAAATTACAGTACTATAAATATCTTTTATGTACATTATACATACTCTTAAGACACCATCTTAATATACAGCATATATTGTATTGATTTGCAAACTATGCAGTGCCTTAATAATATTATATATCAGAAACTTAAGAATTTATTTGCATCATTACACTTACAGTAAATGATTTCGTATCAGTGAGGCCATATCTTGGCTAGTTTATTTCCACCATTTAAATAGGGAATTATCCACGGAGACGACCATGTACGCGGATAGCAACAGTTTTCACACAAACATTTTCTCTCCCTCGTATGGCGATGGCTAGAAGAGGGGCTGTAGTGGGATGACAGTAGGGTGTGGGGAAAGCAGGGACGGAAACAGGGCATGGGGTAAAGGTGGGAAAGCCAGGTGGCTAGGATGAAGAACTGAAGCTGGAATGATTGGCATCTGGGGAGGAGCAACAAAAGGTGGCTGACTGCCGGGACAAAGCCGTGGTCCGACCGGTCCTACTGAGACCTGAGGTAACGATGCTCTGGGGAGAGCCGGAGCTTGGGACAGAAACTGTTGGTGGGGCTGAAGCACTTTGAAGGTGCCGGCGGCCGCGGCGGCAGCGGCGGCGGCGGCGGCGGCCGCGTGCTGCTGCAGGACAGCGTGGTGGAGAGAGGTCACGGAGGTAGAACATAAGGGCTGCTGCAGCGGCAAAGGCTGCAGAGGTGTGCTAGGGGCTGGGAGCGCCGCTGCGGGAAAAGTAAATTTGACCTTGTTGGCCAGCATGCTGGGCGGTAGGATGTGCTGGTAGACCTCACACGGCAGATTCCGGAATTTCTCGTGGTGTTCTATCGGGATCAGCAGTGCCTGTTCTGGTAAAGCTAACGGAGCCAGGATCTGCTCTGTCGTTACAAAGGTGTGACCACTGACGTGGGCTTCCTTGAACGGTAACGGCGGTTGTGTGTTCAGGATTCCCGAGTTAAAACGGAGCCACTCCGTCGATGCCTCGTGCATCTTCCCTTGGGGAAGCGCCTCTGCCAGTTCATAATGGCACAGGTATGATTTCGGTTGTGACTGTCTCAAGTTCCTTTCAGGATTAGGCACCTTGAAAGGGGTCTGCTTCTCGTGCACATTTATAGCCTCACTTCTTTCTTTGTGTTCCAGCAGGGTGTTGTCAAGTTCTCCTTTCCCTGGGGCACTGGCTCCGTAGACAGATGGGGCGTGCTCACTGGCCGTGTCTGCCGATTCCCCAGAAGGGTTCTCCAGCAGGAACTGCGCCGTCTGGCCCCCGGCTTCGGGAGGAAGGGGACTGCCCAGGTGCGAAGTCGGCTTGTCTTCCACTTGCTCTGTTTGGTCTGAGGTCCCCTCAGCATGAGCACTTTCTTGCGGTTTTATGTCCCCTTTTTTGTCTTCCCTTACTAACACATCCTGGTTATTGTCTTTCCTGGGATCATCTGTGTTCTCTTTGAGTTCAAAAGCTTCAAATCCGATGTGGAATTTGCTTCTTTTTCTCCTCCGTTTCCTTTTAGGCTTACAGGGAGCCGAAGCACGTGGTGGTCTCAAACATTCTTCTGGTAAGTAATTCTGTCGATTTAAACTTTCATCTGAAGAATAAGAATATGAATGTTGTCTACGTTTTCGATGGAATCTTTCTGACTCATTAATGAGAGAATTATACCCTCTTTTAACAGCCTGGTTCTGACTCAAGCGGCTCATGTCGTTTTGAAGAACGAGGCATCTGTGATCCTGACTACAGCTGGACATTTTGGCTTTCCAACTACAGAAAGTTCTGGAGTAAGTCAAATTATGTTTCCCAGAATGTATCATTGTTGGATTGGATTGTTCATTTAAAACAACTGAGTTCTTTGTACAGTGATTTTTATACTCAGTGTTCTGGGCTTTACACATTTCTTCATTTTCACTTAAGCATTTGAACGATGATTTGGGCCTTTTATCAGGTAATTGATGTGAGTCCAATAATTGTTCTGCAGCTAGACACCGCTTTTCTGAAATTGTTTCTAGTAGATTTTTCCTAGTTATATCAGTGTAACTATTTTCTGATTCCATTTTGAAGTGAATTTCTGATTCTTTGGTTTTCTCCCCATGGTGATGCTGACATAACTTTTTTCTTTTTTTCTTCCTTCTACTTTTATGGAACCAGTGTTCATGAGTATCTTTCAACCTTATTTTGTTGTATTTCCCATCTAGAGTGTCCTGTTTCATTTGATTTTTGGTAAAATTGTATTTTTTTGCTTTTCTGATCCTACAGGAAATATTTCTATTCCTCTGACCCACAGTCTCATTTTTTCCAGAATTACAGTTATTGGAGGGACTGTCATCAACCAGAAGAGGAGTGATTTGTGTACATTCGTTTCCGCTACCTCCAAAGTCATAATCAGTGAGTCCTGCAACAGATGTGGTCTTGCATTCTGAAACTGGTCTCTTGCAAATGTCTTCTCCCTTCTGCTGAAAAGAAAGATCATTTAAGGGCGGCTTATTTTTATCCAGACTGCTGTTTAATTTGGTGGCCTTGAAGTCAAAACAGAGAGGATTACAGCTATAGGAAATTGATGGTTGAGTAGTTGTGTAAATCAGCATTTCTGATGGCCACTGAAGGATTGTGGACCCATCTTTGTTAAGTACGGGTACAAATGGCTCACATGGTCTTTTAGATAAATCTGTTTTTTTATGTAAGGTTCTATTTTCCTCTTCAGAATTTGAAGGAACCAACCTCTCAGGGCCATAATTTTTATTTGCAACTTCTACTGCAGATGCATCATTGTCCTTAACATTTTCCTCTGTGGTAGCTTGCAAAGATAGGCAATCATGAGCTAAATCAAGAACTGTGGATTTATTTCCTAACAATTCAGAACTGTTATCATTCATAGGTATGTCTTCATTAATAATAACATCTCCCAGTGTGATTTGATCTGATAATGGGACTGAATTTTGACAATTATCTGCCTCAGAAGATAAAGGCAGTTGAAACTGGCACAATGAAGGTAATAAAAATGTATCTTTTTCACTAGAAACTTCTTTCATCTCTTGAGTTTGAGCAGTTTCTTTGTCAGTGCACATTCCTTCTGGTGGATGAAAAGAGTTAGCTTTCTCCTCAGAACTCAAAAGCACATCTGTTGGTGAAGATAGTTGAAGATGACAAGCACCAGGGACAAATCTACTTTTTCTGCTAAATCCTTTTTCCACAGAGGCATCATCATTGTATTCAGAGAAGGCTGCAGCTGAGGACTCCAGCTTCACGGATGCTTTCTTTGGAAATGCAAAAGAAAAGCCAATTTTGTGTCTGTGAATTCCTTGGGCTTGATCCCCAAGTTGGTTATTTTTTGGTGTATAATTATTTGCACTTTCCAGATCTGCAGCAACAGTGGTAACATCTTTAGTATTCTCTTCACTATGAATCAAAGTATATTTGAAATCTTCCTGGTTATTAACTGAATCCACAACTCTTTGGGAAATTTCATTACAATTTTCTCTCACAGTAACAGTTGTTGACTTGAACATGGGGCCACTTCCAGGAGCACTACAAAAAGAAAAGTGTGTATTAGATAGGACACTTTTGAGGAAAAATATTCAAACATTTTTATTTTAGAAATGTCATTATAAGATTTCTTTTTCAAGTTTTAAAATCTTTGTAAAAGAATTACTTTCATATAGTATAGTTCCCTTCCATAGTGCTACGACGGCATTTAGTTATTGGTTATTGTTTGAGAAAACTTGGTCATGCTGTCTTGAAGTTACTTTTATAACTATTAATAACAATGTCAAGGCCACTCCTGTGCTCTCAACCAGTTCTTCCTGACCAAGATTCTTTAGACTCATGGTTTCTTCAGTGGTATTTTGGGGTATTGTAGAATCGCTAAAATAAAATTATTTAAGCCTGCAAATATATGGAGACTATGAAGAAGGTTTAAAAAACGACTTCAGAAGGGCTGGGAATTCAGTTCAATAATTCAATTCAGCCAATGTTCACTGAGAGTCCACCCCAGGCCAAACAGAATGCTGCAGTGCAAAATTAACTAAGAGATGATACTAACTTTAGAATTTTTTTTGACTTGCTATTCTTAATATTTAAAAATTACCCTGAAGTTATAAATAATATCATAATATATGGTAAGTATAGGGCAAAAGACTATTTACTTAAGATGTAATTTCTATTTATTTGGCATTGCAGTACACCATAAATAGGGGGTTCTTAATAAAAAGAACCATACTTTCTGGCAAATAAACAAGGAGCTACCTAAATATCATCTTTCCTGGAACAGAGTCACTCTGTGCAGAGTTTTCCATTCTATTAAATTTAGTTTCTCATAAGTTATAAATGCCCCCGAATTTCTTTTAGTTGAATCTTTTCTTTATCTAATCTCTAACACAATGGGCCATTTCACTGCTCTATTTGATATTAAGAAACAATACTGCTTCTTATTTTGCACATCTTTAGAGGCCCCAAATTAATGGGAAAATTGTGTGTGTGTGTGTGTGTGTGTGTGTGTACCGTGAAATACCTACTGTTGCTGAAGAAAGTAATTTAGATAAGAAGTTCTGCTTCTTTTTTCTTTTCTTAAAGATTTTATTTATTTGAGAGAGAGAGCACAAAGCAGGGGGAGCAGCAGAAGAAGAGGGAGAAGCAGGCTCCCCACTGCACAGGGATCCCAACACAGGGCTTGATCCCGGGATCCTAGGAACATGACCCGAGCTGAAGGCAGATGCTTAACCGACTGAGCCACCCGGGTGCCCCAGTTTTGCTTCTTGTGCCTATCTTATTATTAACTCTAGTTCTCTCAATGTATTAGAATTTACATTTGCAAATGCTACTTTAGGACATTAAATTGCATAGGCCCTATGATTCTCTATAACATTAACTTGCACTTGTATAATTTTTCACTTATTACCACAGAGAGTAAAAATATCTCATTGGTATGATTGAATAGCAATTGTATGTGTTTTTAACAGTTCTCTAGAGGATTCAAAATACATTTAAAGTTTATTTTGCTTTTTCCAAACTTGACATCCCAAAGAATGTTATGATATAGCAATGTATTCCCTACCACTATATCCAGTATAAAATAGATTTACCATAAAATAGTTTCATTTTAAGCATAATAAAAGAGGCCTATTTATTTTGGGGTAGGTGGAGAGAGCACTCAAAAAAGTTGTCCTGTTTATAGCAGTTTCCTGGCCTGAATTATAAATTCTGAATTGTAACACTATAACTGTTCACTGTTAGAAGTAGGTCAAAGTTTAAGAGCTTTGAACTTCTAACAGTTGTTACTGTTTATTCACTGGAAAATTAATTTTAACTTGCCTCTGAAGTTCATAGGGTCTTCCTAACCTTTATTCTTTTTTTATAAAAGATACTTTCAAATAAAAGTTCTCCAAATTTTCAGTTAAGAAGTAGTTCCTCTTAAAACTCATTTTTAAACAAAGGTTATGAGATGATGTCTTGTTCCCTTCTTCAACCGAATATTTTGAATTTCCACTAAGGAACAGAATGGCTTTCAGCTAAGTGTAAATAGCAGAGTAATGTGAAATTCATTTTTTTTGGAAAAGTAAAATTATAGGAATATTGGCTTTTTATTGAAATATGCATTAAACAGGTGTTTGCATAAATTCAAATTCAAATTACTGTCTGCAGCCCACAGAAAGCCATGAAAATGTGAGTCTCTTACTCTGGGTACAGAAATAAATAGAATTATGCCCTTTATTTCAATGCCTTTTTTTTTTTTTTTTTTTTGGTCATTATGTTTTAAGAAAACTTAAGATTTCATTGCACACTCACCACACAGTTTCCTTTCTTAGCTCGGCCAGCTTGTGCAGGCGTTGCAGTGCCTTTTCCTGTTTTCTTTCATCTTTCCTGGATTTAGATGCTACATTTCGAGCAAATTCCCTTTGTTTCAGTTCTTTGAGCCTCTATTAAGAAATATGGAAATGATTAATAGTATTTGGCTCTACGGCAATGTTAAAGTTACTATTATTATTGTTGGAATTTTCCAGTACATTATCTTTGACCTCATCTAAGGAAAATACATTTGTGACAACTCACTTTTATAAAAATATTTTTTGTATCTTTGGCTTGTGAAAATGCCAAAGCATGTTATTACATTATATTAAGGATATAGCTAAGCCTTAGCTAAATTGAAATTGAAAACTTTCATCTCTGCTTACTGATTCTTCTGCCAAGATTCTGTGCCTAATTCACATGGAAGTGTTGGAGTCTTATAAACCCCTAATTTTCAAACAAATTTAATAAGCTTGTATATTTCAGTTGTATATAATAAATTACATCATTTTGGTGTGCTGTATATTAGAAAGGTATCTGGGCCTTTTCATAATTTCTAAGAAGAGTAAATGTTTTATGTTAATCCATAAGGCAAATAACCTTTATGAATGTGATTTAGAACAATCCTTCCCCTCAAATATCAGGCACATTCCCCATATAATTCAAGATCTGGGAAGAAAAGTGATAGTGCTTTTTAGAAATACTTTTTACATTGGGCATATTTTTCATCTGTATTAAAGAGGCTCATATTTGGGGTTGAAAAAGTTTTGGCCAGAAAAAGAGAATGTCAACTTGAACAGAATTGATAAATAGCCATGTATGTGGCATGACTGAAGAGACAACAAAGTGGTCCTATGCCCCAAATCTTTTCATTATAGTCTTCCACGGAGAGAGTGTATAGTTATTAAAAATAAAGTACTATTTTTTTCTCATAAAGGCTCATGGTGTTATGCATTTGTGATATGTCAGAGTCTTTGAGTAGGACTCCAAGAGAATAAAGCATACACTAATCACATTTTTATGAAGTGATTAATAAAATCTTATTAATACCTTATACATATACGCTGATGTATGCCAGGGGCTTACAACAATGCCTGCTTTATAAAATGCCTGCTCAATATTGTTGATTTATATGTGAATCACTTAGAGCCTCCAAATTAGGAAATTTCTCACCTCAAAAAAAGTTAGTCATACTGATGAAATAATGTCAGACTCCTGGTGATCCTGAATTACATCTACTTAATTTCACCTACATAGGACCATAGCTTAAGCTTCAAATAATCTCTAATATTTTAACTGATGGGATTTATATAAGGTGTGTGTATATACATATATATAAGATTATTCCAGAATAAAGAATAATTACTTTCAAATAATCTATCATATTGATCATAAAAAAGATCTAGAATTAGAGTACAATAGGGCAAGAAAGTTTTAGCTCTAAATTTCAGGTATTCATAATCTTGGTCACCTCTATTTCCTAAAATTTTGACGTCATATTAAGACTTATTCAACAGACAATTACTGAGCCCTAGTGACAGTCACTCTGTTAAATGGCTGGGATTTTTAAAAAAGATTAAACAAAATGTCTTCACCTTTATATGGTTCTGTCTGTGTGTCTGTGAGTATGTGAGTAAGTGTATGTGAGTGTTTGTGTATATGCATTTTGCAGAAATAAGAAGAGAACACACACGGGAAGAGATAACACCAATCAGCGATTGAGGTACTTTTATTGTGCAATGTAAGGACAGAAGAGGGCTGCCTGAAAAACCCGAAGAAGGTTACCTGGGAAAAGTGACATCTGATTTGGACCTTCAAGGATATTAAAAACAAAAACAAAAACAAAAACAAAAACAAAAACATGAAGAAGAAGGGTTGGTTGTTGGAGGTGAGAGAATATTTCAGGGAAATTTTGTGTAAATGTAAAAATAGGAGCATGCGTGTTCTTTAAAAAAAGTGCAGTCAGAGAGAAATCCAGTTAAAGCAGATTGTATGTGTAGAAGTGATGAGAACTGATGAATTACAGGGTCTACCAAACCACACCTGTCTATCACATTCTGAAATGTGACTGGGTAGTAAGGAGGGCACATATTGCATGGTGCACTGGGTGTTATACGCAACTAATGAATCATCGAACTTTACATCGGAAACCGGGGATGTACTGTATGGTGACTAACATAATATAATAAAAAAACATTAAAATAAAAAAAAAAGAAATGTGACTGGAGGAAACACTGAAGGATTTTTTTAAACAATGCAGTGCTATAACGGGATCTTCATTTTATCAAGAATCATTTGGCATCAGTATGCATGAAATTTTGCCATGGAACAAGATTAAAGACAAGGAAATGCATAAGTAGGATACTGCAGTGGTCTAGGTAAGAAACACTAAGAGCCTTTTCTAAGGCAGTTGAAGTAGGGAGAAAAAGTAGAATTGGTGACTTATTTGATATGCATAATTAAGTGGCCTAAAGAATATTACCTTTACTGAGAAACACTACCTGCCATTGCAAGAAAGAGGCATTCAGTCAAGAGAAGGTTTGGGTGCTAAGAGGAGGATGCTAAGAGAATTTGAAAGAAAATAGAAACTAAATTCTCTAAAATAAACATTTAAAAGAATCAAAGTGCCGAATGAAATAAAGGGGGAAAAAAGTTGAACTATCAATGTAAGAATTAATGTTCAAAAAATTTTTTAACTATTATTTATAAATAATGATATTTTAACAATTTGAGATAATTTATTTCCTATAAGGTCCTTCGGGACATGACAGATGACAAACAAGAAAGTTCGACTTCACTATTTTTATTAAAATCTTTAAGATACAAATTAATTTCTATTACATATCTGCATATGTGATAGTAAAAGCATAATGTTTCTAACACAAAGTGAAACTTTTCTAAAGCAAGTATATGCAATGCCAAGAATTTCACTATTTACTGTTTCAAATTAACCATTATGATTTGAATTAACTGGTTTCCGTTGACAGAGCAGTTAAAGATCAAGGAGTCCGGGTTCGGGTTCGGGTTCGAATCAAATGCCAGTGCCGTTGTGTTTCTTGTGAATAAGTGAGTGATTGATGTGGCTGAAATCAGACTCTAGATGCGCATTTAGAGAACTGTATATTTAGAACGTACGTGTTGCTTTAGTCTCGTAGGGGTGGTCAAGAAACACCAAGCTACATTCAAGTGTCCCGACTGATGTCAATCTCCCTCTGTGGCCACATAATTCTCTTACCTCAGTGACAGACTACGTGATATCAAGGTAAATGAGCTTGCCTAATATTGATGGTCTATTTAGCTGCAGGGCTTATAGGCCAAACACTTTGGTTAGTTTAAGGCTAGAATTTATCAGCTTTGATATCTTTTCTTGTATTTTTCTAGAGCAAAAATAAACTCCTACATCACATTTTCTATCTAGTAGAGTAATTTTGAAAGGTAAATAATAGAAACCAAGTAAATGCTTTTGAGAATGCCAAATGGGAAGAAAACGTAAGTTCAAGCTCCACACAAAGAAATATACAAGATAATACCTGTGAGACTTATAGAAATACCAATGCTATTTCAAAAGCTTCCCAAACAATTTACTGACAGTCACTCAAAAGAAATTCTTAGTGGTAAATGTCAGGACAGAGATGACAGTCAGTAAGAATCAGAAAATTAGAAGAATGTTCAAAAGGATTTGTGGGAAGATATGGTCTAGCTCCAGTATTACAAAGCAAATGACAAGGTACACTGGCATATAATTCAATATATGCTTTGGAAATAGACAAATAGAGAATGGAAAAACAAAAGAAGCAGCATCCTTTGGTAACACTATCTCAGAGGGTCTAGGCTACTTTTCCACTAATTTACTATTAGTCTATAAAGAACCAAAATGTCACAAGGGCCACACGGGTCATTGATCCTCAGATATGGTCTCAGGAAACTCATGGAGCTGGATGGGTGGGAAAGCTATGATGATCCTGGCCTCAAGTTAGTGATGGTGTTTTCAGAGACTAGCAAAGTTTTAAACAATGTGAGAAAGAGTGATAGAGAAAGAGAGAGAGGAAGAGAGAGAACCATTTAGATAACTCATCATTTTGTGCTTAGCAAATGCTAAGGTAAATTACACTGTTTTATAATTGCAAATGAAACTTTCATGAATATTCTAGTATTTTGTACACTCGTTTAATTATATCCAATATGGGTTCCACAAACAGAAATGCTGGAGGAAAAGATACCCATTTGCACTGTTTGAGGTTTTCCAAACCACTGTTCCTAACTTTAAACCATTTTTATACTCCTCCCAACAGTAAATGAGAGTATATATCATATCCAGTATTGGGTAGCATCACTCTTAACTTGTTTAATTAATAGGGAATAAATAATATACCAGTAGCATTTTGCTTATAATTCTTTTGTTTCCTAGGAAAGCTGGAATATTTTTATGTACATATTAGTCACCCATATTTCATCTAGAATTGATATCGTTCCCTAAAATTTATTAAGCAATATTGCATATGTTACTTTGTTTGGTTCTGAAAATAAACATACAAGCAAACCCGGTAAGCATTATGACCCATATTCAGAGAAGACAAAACTGAAGCTAAGCAGATTTTAGAGTCTGGTCCAGAATCACATCGTAGAACCAGGACTGGAATCAGGATTTCCTGGAACATTTCCTATGATTTATCTCCTATATTTACTCTGCTCTATGGTTTTCAAGCTGTGCTTTTAGGTTGGGCTGACTTGGCTGCGATGCATATATCCATTTATCTCTCAGCAAGTATTAATTGAGTGTACATTATGTGTCAGCTGTTATTCTAAGCACGGTCGATACATCTGTGACACGGAAGAAAAAAAGCCTGCTTGTTTCTTGAAATGTTCATGAGAGTTGAGAAAGACAGACATTAAGACATATAAATAAGCTAGTTGTATACTTCAGGAGATAGTGAAAATTTCGGTGGAAGAAACAAAGTTAAAATGAGAGTGAGTGCAGGATACCAATTTCAAATACAGTGATTAGGAAAGGGTTTCTATTAGGTGACTTTTCTGTTTTTGTTTAACAATGACTGTAAATGCAATAGCTTAAAACAGCAGATTTATTATCTCACGGCTTCTGTCGGTCAGTAGGACTGTACTTTGCTCCATCAAGGCGTTGGCCAGGCTCCAGTCTCATCTGCAGGCTTGTCTTGGAAAAAATCATCTGCCAAACTCCTGGAAGTTGTTGGAGGAATTCATCTCCGTGTGGTGGTAGGACTGAGAGCTCTGGCTTCTGACCACCTGACAGCCAGGTCCACTCAGCAACCGGAGCTGCCAGCAGTTTCCTGCCCCATGACCCACTCACAAGCAGTCTTACAACAGGGCAGTTTCTTCTCCATCAGCAAGGAAGAGTCTCCATTCTGCTGAGACGGAGTCTTATATAACGCAATCTGTATAAAGCAACCTAATTAATGGCGTGACATCCCACCGCATTTTTCATATTTTATCAGTTAGAAACAAAGCACAGTTTCTACCCACACTCAACAGAAGACTCACAGGGAGTCGACTGAGGGTGTGTCCCTCATAGAAGGTGTGTCTCCTCATTGAGAAGGTGATATTTGAGTAAAGACGGTGCTCTCCTCATGCAGAACAGTCAGAGTAAAAGGAGCAGTGAATTGAAGATTATTTGGTTTTCATTATTGCTCTTAGCTGCACGTTAGCACTGACGTTCCTTAGCTGCAAGTCTACAAAGGGCGGGGAAAAGAATGCTCTGAACCATAGCACTGGGCAAGTGACGGATGACAGAGGAGCAGAAAACTGAGGTCTAATTTCCTGATGGTTCTGCACTATACACAGGCACCACCCAAAGGTGGACAGTGCAGCCCTCCAGCCCTTTTCTGGGACATCCCTGAAGGAGAGTGATGAAAGGAAATCCTCCCAGTGTACAAACTTTGAATCAGTGAACCTTGCTGTTCATTTTGCTTGGGAGGGGAAATGGCCAGAAAAGATATACTGATTCATGGGCTGTGGCCCATGGGTTGGCTGGATGGTTAGAAACTTGAAAGGAACATAATTGGAAAATTAGTGACAAGGAAGTCTGGGGAAGATGTATGTGGCTAGATCCCTCTGAATGGTCTAAAAACGTGAAGCTATTTGTTTCCTGTGTGAATCTCCACAAAGAGTCACCTCAGCAGAAGAGGATTTTTATATTAATGTAGATAGGATAACATGTTCTGTGGGTATCAGACATCCTCTCTCTTCAAACACCCGTCACTGCCCAATGGGCTCATGAACAAAGTGGCCATGGGGGCAGGGATGGCAGTTGTACATGCGCTCGGTAACAGGGACTTCCGCTCATCAAAGATGACTGGCCACAGCTACTGCTGAGTGTCCGATCTGCCCGCAAGAGAGATCAGTACTGAGCCAAAAATAAGGAGCAAAGAAAACAAAACAGAAACATACTCGTAAATACAGAGCACAAACTGGTTGTCACCAGAGGGGAGGTGGAGGGGATAATGGGGAACATGGGTAAAGAAGATTAAAAGGTACAAACTTCCAGTTATAAAATAAATTAAGTCACGAGGGTATAAGTCCAACATAGGGAATATTGTCAACAATGTTGTAGTAACTTTGTATGGTGACAGATGGTAACTAGACTTATCATGGTGATCATTTTATAATGTCGAATCATTAGGCTGTATACCTGAAATTAATATAATATTGTATGCCAACTTCAATTAAAAAATTGTAAAAGATAAATAAAGAGTAGAAGCAAAACAAATAAAACACAGCAAGCCCTCACTACGGCACCATTCCCAGGGGTCATCAGCCAGGTCCGTGGTGGCAGGTTGATTAAATTGGGACAGCTTCCTTCATGAAAATGACAGTGTTTTCTTCTTCCTAGAATACATGCTTACTTTAGATATGCACCTGTCATTCCTCCATGCAATGCTTCTGCCAAAACTACAGTCCATGGACTTACAGAATGCCTTATTTACCATCACGGTATTCCACTCAACCTTGTTTTTGATCAAGGAACTCACTTCACAGCAAATAAAGTGTGACAATGGGCCTATGTTCATATAATTCACTGGTCTTATTGTGTTCCCCACTGTCCTGAAGTAGCTGGTTTGAAAGAATGGTGGGATGGCCTTTTGAAGACTCAGTCACAGCTCTACCTGGGTGGCAATACGTTGCAGGGCTGGAGCACCAGTATCTAGGAGGCTCTATATGCTCTGAATGTGTCCAACATACGCTGTTATTTCTCTCATAACCAGACTGAAAGGTTAAAAATCAAGGGGTACAAACAGGGATGGCCACTCTCAATATTATCCCAAGTAACGTACCAGGACATTTTTTACTTCCTGTACCCACAACCTAATGTTCTGCTGGTCTAGAAGTCTTAGCTCCAAATGGAGGCATAATTCTACGAGGAGACACATCGATGATTTCATTGAGCTGGAAATTTAATCTACTACATTGCCACTTTGGACTCCATATGCCATGAATGAATGAAGGTAGTTAATATGCTGAATGAGATGATATATCCTGATTATAAATGGGAAAATGGACGGCCACTCCACCATGAAGGTAAGGAAAATTATGTCTGGAATACAGGAGACCCTTTTTGATGTCTCCTAGAATTGCCATGTCCTATGATTAGAGTCAATGGAAAGCTACAACAATCCAATTCAGGCAGGATTATTAATAGCCCACAACCTTTAGTAACGAAAGTTTGGGTCACTTCACAAAAAAAAGAACCACAACCAGCTGATGTGCTTGCTGAGGGTGAAGGGAATAGGTGGTGAAAGAAGGCAGATATAAACACCAATAATAGCCATGTGACTAGTTACAGAAATGAGGACTGTAATTGTCATGGGCATTTCCTCCACATTTTATTATGAATAAGAATGTTTATTATGAATATTTATGAATATATATAACTTTTATTTTTTCCCTTCTTTATCCTCTAATTAGACAACACAAGATGTATCAAATTTATACCATAGCACTTAAATATTAACTTTACATCATAGTATTAAAGTACTAGGGTATCAAGAAGAGTGAACACCACCCAACCACTTTGCATCCTCTTCTGAGGAGTGAATGTGTTTTTGGTTGTAGGCAGCATAGCTGTATCATGTTAGGAAGCATATGACCTGTCATTACCTTTACGTGGAGATTCACTATAGTTTACAGTGCGCCTATGGGTGAGAAGTTGACAAGGAGTGGACTTGTGATGGTTAAATGTATGTGTCAACCTGGCTAGGCCATAATATTTGGTCAACTATTTGGTCAATATTTGGTCAAAGCCAAGTATTTGGTCAAATGTCCTGATGTCACTGTGAAAGAACTTTTTGAAAAAGATTAATGTTTAAATCAGATGAGTAACCAGATTTACTCATTAAATCCTAGTAAAGCAGATTACCTCCCATAATTCATTCAATCAGTGAAGGCCTTAGGAGCTAAGACTAAAGTAAGTCTCTGGGGATGAAAAAATACCAGACAGCCTTTGGACTTGAGACAGTAACATCAACTCTTTCCTGGTTTTCCAGGCTGCTGGTCTGCCCTGCCAACTTTGGACTTGTCGGCCCCACAATTGTGTGAGCAAATTCTTTAAAATCTCTTCTTCTCATCTATCTATATCTATCTATCATCTATCTATCTATCTATCTATCTATCTATCTATCTATCTATCTATCATCTATCTATCAATCTATCTATCTATCATCTATCTATCTATCTATCTATCTATCATCATCTATCTATCATCTATCTATCTATCTATCTATCTATCTATCTATCATCTATCTATCTATCATCTATCTATCATCTAACTATGGATCTATCTATACATCTATCTCCCCCTCCACATATATAAATGCACACCTAGTTCTATTTCTCTGGAAAACTCTGATTAATAGTTTTTCTCCAGAGAATGGGTAGTCTAGCTGTGACGTCTGTGGTACACCTTGCAAATTGCCTTCACTTTATCAATTAGAACCTTCTACCTCATTATTAACAGAATTCCAATTTGGTGGCTAAGTAAAGTACTCAACTAAAATAGTAAAAATCCCAACCTTCTTTGTAAATAAGAGTGGCAAAGTGATACAATCCTCACTAACTGAAGGGTAAGTAAATGTCTCTGAGGAGGATGTCCCTGAAAAAAAAAATTTAAAAAAGATAAGCCTCATTAGAAGAAAAGTTCCCTTTCTGTTTTTGTTTTTTAACCACGTCATTTGCTTCCTACTCATGTGTAATTGTGAGTCTAAGATGGGCAGGAGCCATCTTTCAATTGTGAGGCTATCAGCTTGGCAGAGAAGGTCTAAATGCCAAAGACAGCAGAGCAAAAAAATAAAAAGATTCCTGTTCCCCAATAGCTTCATTGAATTACTAGGACTGATTACTTATGTAGTTTTGGAGGAAAAAAATTCCAATTTATTTGAGTTTTCTCTTACCTGCAGCTGAATATAATCTTAACTTATGTACTCACTTAGTGTGTGACTGGTTAACTCACTTCATAGTCTTAGACCTTGGCCTCTGCAGATGAAGATGCTGATGATATAGAAGTTCTTTCTCGTTTTTACCTTCTAAGATCAATGTTTTCAATGCCATCATTTATGTTGGATTTAGATGATAGTAAATAACTGATATATTTAGAACAATAATTAGAATTACCTTGTTAGGTGGTCTCCCTTCTACAAGTAAATCCATTACTGCTTTGAATTACTCCAATACTCCTGTTCCTAGTTTTGTATTTCTTAGTAAGTTAATATATCACCCACTACTACTGTTTCCACGAGCTTAAAATTTCTTTTGAATTCCCCAGAGTTGTTTCTACCAAGAACTATTTTCAATGGCTTTTGAAAAACTAAGTATGATTTCTATCTTACATAGAAGTGATACCCTCAAAGAATTACAACTCAGTCACCATCTCTATTTCCTGAATCACTTTAGCTCTCCTGGAAGACACTATGCAGTGGGTACTATTAGAATATTAGCAAATACATTTCTTCAGAGAAGGTTAAGATATTCAAGTGAATGGTATCACACTTCATTGTGTAATTTCCTTCTAGTCATTATTTAATCAATGGCATTATGCTGAGTGAATCTGTGGAAGCCTCTTTTTAAAATTTCTTTTCCCATTACTATCATGAATGTGTATCATTTGGACATTTCTCATGGCAGCTTTAAAAGCATCTAATCTCTTAATGGCATATCAGATCTGAACAATATCTTTCCCCAAGGCCTCTCATTCTTTAGATTCCATTAACTCAAGTTTCTCTTTGTGGACAAAAACTCATTCTAGTTCTAATATAAAAGTCTTTGTAATCTGTATGTGTTCTGTCTAAAACTGATTTTCCAACCATTCAGTTCATTTTCTTAAGTGCTGGATCAGAAGTGTCTCGTGCATTGTAAGTGCTCATGAATGCTTGTCAAATTGAATTGGCACAGGATGGCAGTGATTAATTTCCTCGTACAATAGGAAGCTTTGAAAATTTACTAACAAAAATCTCAATAAGATCTTTGGTAGTACAAGGGAAGCAATGGAAACTCTGGTACAAAAAATATTGACACTTGTATTTAAAAATACACAAACAATTTGAGGGACCTGAAATTGAACAATAGTTAAAAATTATGGTTTAATTTTATTTTTTTATTTTTTAAAGATTTTATTTATCCATTCGACAGAGATAGAGACAGCCAGCGAGAGAGGGAACACAAGCAGGAAGAGTGGGGAGAGGAAGAAGCAGGCTCATAGCGGAGGAGCCTGATGTGGGGCTCGATCCCATAATGCCAGGATCACGCCCTGAGCCGAAGGCAGACGCTTAACTGCTGTGCCACCCAGGCGCCCCTATGGTTTAATTTTAAAAGGAAATACCATGTGGCTATTACCAATAAGAATTATAAAATATTATATTGTTGTATTATGCTATTTTTAAAAATAGCACACTAATAGTTTATAATAAAATCAAATGTATCTGCATCTGTAGAGTAAAGATGTCAGAAAATATGCCAAATGTTGATATTTCTTTTTGTAGCATAAAATCAGAAGAATCGTACTTTTACTTTTCACTGTATGGTATTTTTCCATTTTTTTCTTACTAGTATGTTTTATTTTTACTAAGGAGAGATTTTTTAATTTAAATTTGAAATACTAAAATTAGATATATTTTAAAACTGAAACAAAAATTGCCATTATGTGGATCCTCTCATCATATACTTATATCTGTGGCCTAATAAATAAATTATTCCAAATACTTCTAAGCTCTCTCAATATGCACAAGGAAATCAATACAACCCCAAAAAAAGACAAAATCAAACTCATGAATTTTTATGTACACGATTTTTAACAATATGAAATATTTGTGGATTAATATTTTTATCATCTCTTTGGTATAAATATAATGGAAAATAATATATAGGGACAATAGTCAAACTCTGTGGGAAATACAATATTATACTACAGAGATATAGATACATTTTTTACTCTTTCTTTTTCTCTCTCTCAAAAATATTTATATATGTAATTGCAAGTGACTTATCATTTTGCATATAATGAAATTATGAGTGAAGGCTCAGCAAACATACTCTATTCTATGGAGGAATTTACTTTGAAGTAACTTTATGGCTATGGTTCTTAGACATGTAATAAAGGTAGAGTATCAGTTGTGTTATTAGGCAGTTTTGCTTATGATTAAAAATAACTTCTGTTTGGAAAATTGTGTTTGGGCTGAGAAGAATGTGAAGGATTTATGAACACTTGGTAAAAAGCCATCACTGGTGACCTCCCTGAGTGAAAACTTAATTTGTCTCTTGTCAGAACCATAGAAGTATACGCATGGAAGCCTTTGTAAGAGAGAATAATTCCTATATGTGAGATATGGCTCACCTATCTACCCATTTGGTCCCCTCTCTTGGCAACTAAATTGTAACAGAATGCCAAAGGACAGAGCTCCAGAACTGCTGGGGGAATGTGAAGATCCCAGCTGGAGAGAAAAATACCTGGTATGATTTGATGGCCTGTGTTTTTTAAGTGAAAATGTGGAGTATCTCCAGGAAGCTGGATTTTTAGTATTTACTTGAGCACATTATTATCCCAAATAAAATTGGAATTGGAGATATATCAAGAAATTGCCCAAACTCTACCATTTCTATGGTGATATCTCCTTTTTTCTTTTTTTTCTTTATTCCATTCGCTTTATTCTATTCAAGCATACTAATTTGCCAACTCAACAGAAATCTGTTTCTTCTATTACAGTGAAACAGCAGTAAATTTTGAACAGAAATACACAGCAGTAGGTCTTCTTTTTCTTTCTCAAATTATATACTAATGTACTTCATTTTTAATATTATTTTTTTATTTCAAGTTTTTATTTAAACTCTAGTTAGTTAAAATATATGGTAAAATTGGTTTCAGGTCTAGAATTTAGTGATTCATACATACATACATACTTACATCCATCCATCCATACATACTTACATACAACACCCAGTGCTCATCCTAACAAGTGCTTCCCTTAGTCCCCATCACGCATTTAGCCCATCCCCTATCCACCTCCTTCCATCAACCCTCAGTTTGCTCTCTATAGTTTATTTATATATTTTTTGGCTCTTTCTTTTTCTTTTTTTTTAAGTTTATTTCTTTATTTTTTATTATGTTCAATTAGCCAACATATAGTCTCTTATAGTTTGCTTCCCAGTCTCTCTCTCTCTCTCTCTTTCTTTTTTCCCCCCATCTCCAATGTTCATCTGTTTCATTTCTTAAATTCCACATATGATTCAAAGGGGCTCATGCACCCCTATGTTTATAGCAGCATTATCAACAATAGCCAAACTATGGAAAGAGCCCAAATGTCCATCAACTGATGAATGGATAAAGATGTGGTATATATATATATATAATGGAATATTACTTAGCCATCAAAAAGAATGACATGGATAGAGCTAGAGCATATTATGCTAAGCAAAATAAGTCAGTTAGAGAAAGACAAATGCCATATGATGATATCTTAGAATATACTTTTATCTTATATTTTAGAAAATCAATATCATATTTCATTTTTCTGAATTTTTCAATTTGACTCATATATTTGTTTTGCAGCAATGGTTCCTACAAGTATGTTTTAAGAATTTAAAAATAAATTTATAAAAAATGCATGTAATAAATATTTAATTTTGTTCATTTTTATATAAATTATTAAAAATTAATGCTTTCACTGGGTAATTATAATGGAATTAATTTGTCTTCCTATCAAGTAGTTTTCTTAAATGAAACCAATGGGATTGAGTCAATACTACTCCATTATTGCTTTCTGTTGACAATAGACTTATTCTTGATAAAACAGTACAATTGTCCTCACAAGAGTTCTAAAAAGGCATAATAAAAAAAAATAGGTTTTATAACTTAATTACCTTAAGAGTTTGGGCAGCTTCCAAAGAAACTACTATATTAAAATTTTAAATTAAAGAGTTTTAAGTGTGGCAAAGGAGTGTTGGTGATATTTCACCTCCAAACACTGAAATTAGTTATAAACTTGGTCAGAGTAACAGAACAAAGGCAAGTTATGTTTTTTGCTTTTATTTTTATAACTCCAGTGCTAATCCGACCTCTTTTACTGGCTATCGATTTAAAAATAATTCGCTAAAACTCAAACAACAGTGTGGCAACTTGCATTCTGTGTGAACCCAATTTTGTGTCATCATGGAAAAATTAGAAAGAGCTGCTTGTTGTTTACAGAAAATCTGTATTGTACTAGGTAAACAAAACACATTCAATAAAGTAAAATATTCTATACTAAGTTTCTACTAAGTTTCATCTTTAAGCTTAATATGTGGAAGTATTTAAATGTAGTGGTTTTAATTGAGCTGTCTTTCTAAAGTCTGCTAATCTGAATACTTAATACCTATTAATATAGTTATCCTATAGCTCTAACCATGGATACCTGTCTATGGTAGACATAATAATGGTCCCCCTAAGATTTTACCAGAATAAATTTATACCGCTAATGCCCAGAACCTGTAAATAGGTTACCCTGAATGGCAAAGAGACTATGCAGATGTGTTTAACTTAAGGACCTTGAAAGAGGGGTATTTTCCTTAATTATCCAGGTGGGCCAGATATAATCACAAGCGTTCATATAAATGAAAGAAGAAGGAGGATAGTCAGTCAGAGAAAGAGATGTGATAACAGAAGCAGAGGTGAGAAAGAGAGATTTTAAGTATTGCTTCACTGCTGCTGGCTTTGAAAATGGAGGAAGGGAGTTATGACCCAAGGAATGAATGTGCCTCTTAGTGCTGGAAAAAGCACGGAAATGGTTTCTCCCGTAGCTCCTGCAGAAGGATCACAGTCCCACTGACACTTTGCTTTAAGACTTCTGACATCCACACCATAAGGCAAGTTTGTGTTGTTTTAAGCCACTACATTTGTAGTAATTTGCTGCAGCAACAATGGGAAACTAATACAGTATCTAAGATACAATTATTTTCTAGTGCAAATTTACCATAACAGAACAGTACAGCATGTTTGGGGGAAAGATTAAATTTAAGCCACAAAATTGATCAGGAGTCTAGGTTTCATTAATGGTAATCTGTATGACTTTATAAATCATATTATAAAGAAGTTTGTGTCCTTATTTATTAAATGTAAGATTTCTGACTTCTTAGAATTTTTTGGAAAATCAAAATAAAACAAATTTGACTATGCTTCTCAAACTATAAAATGTGGTATAATCATATGACATAAGTTGCCATTTTTATTTTTTAGATGATAAAAACTTTCATAATTTGAACCTGCAAGCCTAAATTTCTATAAGCATTCCTTCATTAGAGTCAACAATGTGATAGTTCGTATTAAAAACTAATCTCTATTTGTTTAGCTTGTTATAGTGTTTGTCCCTGTAATGTCAAAATGTAATTCAACAGTATGATTTATTTCCTAGGCCTAAAACACTATTGAAGGTATTACTGAAGCAAAGAGATGGATAAAGGAATGCCTCCAAATATCAACAACATAAAATTTGGCAGAATAAAGTATATCATATATGGGATACAAAGTGATATTTTTTCAGAAGAGAAAGGTATCATATTTCAGAAGGGATTTTTAAAGAATTGTAAATGAGCTTTGGGTAATTGTTAAAAACAAAACAACAGCAATAAAAAAAAACAGAAAAGAGAATAAAGGGCATCACAGGTAGTTTTTAAGTCAGAAACAATGATGTCAGGATGTAGAAAAGAATGTTTAGAGTTTAACATGACAAATGTAGAATGGTGAGAGAATGTATGAGTTTTCTATTTCTGCCTAAATAATCATCACAAACTAAATGGCTTAAAATGACACACATGTATTAGCCACAAGTTCTTCAGTCAAAAGTCAGACACAGAGCTTCTGTGTTGTGTGCTCAGGGTAGACAAAACTGAAATCAGGGCGACAGTCAGACTGAGTTTTCAACTGGAAGCTCTAGGGAAAAATCTGCTTCCAAGTTAATTCTTACTGTTGGCAGAATTTAGTTCTTTGCGGTTGTAGGACTGAGACATCTGTTTCCTTGTTGGCTGTCAGCCAGAGACCTCTCCCAGCTACTAGACGCTGCTGCATTCTTCGTCGTGTAGCGCCCGCCATCTTCAAAGCCATCAACTGAGAATTTCTCATGTGTCAAATCCCCTTCATTTTCCAAATGTCTGAATTCTTAGACAAGCCAGAGAAAACTGTTTTTAAAGGGCTTATGGGATTAGGTCAAGTCCAATGAGATAATCTTAAAGTAAACTAATTTGGGATCTTAATTGCATCTGCAAATTCACTGCACAGTACAACATAGATTAATGCATAATTGAACAACTGGGAGAAGATGAGTGTACATAAGGGCCCAGGCATCTTGAGGGTCATATAGCATACTACCTACCACAAGAATAAAGCAAAGCTGATATTAAAAAGGAAATGCATTACTCATAAGGGTAGAAAAGCTTGAATATTGTGTTAAAATGCTTGGATTCTGTTCTATAACTACACAACATTGGAACAATAACCCCCCTATATATTTTTTATGAAGCTTTTAGTACTAACCCAGCAATTTCAAGTGAGTTGAAAAATGTGTGATCCAGCAAATATTTTCCTTCCCTTTCTTTCCAGTGATTGAATAAGATAAAATAGAATTAAGAAAAATAAAAATAGCAGTTCTTCAAACCAAGAAAATGAGATAGAAGTGGACCTAACTAAATGTTTGAAGAAATCTAGATTACAAAAAATCCAATGAAATGGCAAGGATAGGAAATACAGGTAAGGAACATGGCATCCCAGAACACTGAAGTTAAGTGTGGTGATTCCAGAAGGGAAAACCAGGGACTCTGCAAGCTGGACTGATAAATATAAAAACGATAAGTGGGTCTTGATGTGACTATCAGACTAATTTTACAACTGGACTTTGAACAGGTAGACCAGTGGGTCTCTTCCAGCAAAATAAAGACTTCCTACTATCACAACGAAAGAAGGGCACATCTGTTCTAGGTAGGTATTCCCCATAAAATCACCCCAGATGGAATCATGCCTCAAAACACACTGGACCTGTAAACACAAAGTCCAGAATCTGCACCACACTTGAAGGAAGAGACACATTGGAAATACATTTATAGACTCCAGCTCTCTGTTCTTAATCGTCTTAGTCCTGCTGCAGAAAAAGAGTAACAGATCCCCTATACAGAAATGAGAATGAAACATAATCAGTAATACTGAATGATAGGGAAAAATAAAAATTCAAATTTCTGAGGGAAAATTATTTGAATCTAGAATTCTATAATCAAGCAAATTTTGAGGTCAAAGAAAATATTTTTCAACCTGCCAGAGCAAAAGATTTTGTTATCTGATTACCATAAATATGATTTTTTGTCAGAATAAACCACAGCAAAAGAAAAAAGAGGAAGGACATAAGAAAAGGACAACATGAAATACAAGAATCAATGGCAGGTGAGTATTATCAAAATGAATCAAAGAAAGCTTCCAAGAAGTTAAAAGCAAGACTTTGGAATCTTAAAGGCAAGGATAGTTTTCAAGCAAGAGGATTTAGTAACAAAGGGTTACATTCCCTTCTTTATGTGTCAGTTACCAACTTGGTTCTGTGAAAACGATGACTTTATCATAATAACATGTATATTGGTGTAGGGCATTAAATAATTCAATATAAAACAACACATTGAAGACTTACCTACAGTTGTAGAACAGAATGGATAGTATTCTTTAACATTTTTAAAGTATCTAACTTTAAAAACTATGAAGTAAGGGAAAAGTTAAAATGTAGGCAAAGTTCTTTATCTTTTACATCAGTGGGTCAGTATATAATTTTTAATGTTGATGGATCAAGAAATAAAGAAGAAAACATTTGAAGTTAAAAAGGAGACTACTGGGTACCGTATGGATAACAGGAGACTTAATAAAAAACATTTGGTGGATGTGGAAAAGAAAGAAAAACACTAAATTTTTCATCTTTCATAATGGGACATCAGAAATCAGGCAAAAATTAACAAGCCAATAAAAATAAATGATAATACACAATTTTCATAAGAAAAACTTTTAAAATGTTTAAATTTGGTTACCTTCTACATCTGAGAATGAGATAAAACAGGATATTTACATATAATTCTGGGCCATTCTATAGGTTATAAGTATTTGCATATATTTTACTAACAATTTTAAACCTGTTTTACATTTAAAAATAACTCAAATATTCAAATGGTCAGGAGCAAACATTTAAAATATGGTAACAATAAACTAGAAGATATTATATGGACAGAATTTAATTATCCCTATATAATACTGTCTCTATTACCTTTAAACAGAAAATGGTTCTGTTTTAAAACCTGGTAAACATAGATGGGGTTCCATTTCTAAGTTTCAGAGAATACTAATGAACTAATATTATAAACAAGCTCTCCATCAATCCTTGCTTAGAAATAGTGCTAAGACCAAGTCATAACTCAACTAAAATTATTAAGGATGGATTAATAAGAAACTCAGGACTTAATTTTTTTTTATCCTTTTTAGAGACAGTTTCACATGATTAAAAGGTTTTAACTCCTTCTACGCTAATAAATTCCTCATTGACTCAAAGAAGTAGATTTTACACCCTTAGAAAATGTAATGCTGCAATCATGCTTGTAAATTTCAATACATACTTACTTTCAAATGCCAAGCCATGGTCAAAAAAAATAATCAACTGGTTAGCTAGTATTTACACCTCTAAATTATATAATTGGACGATTGATAATATAGCACTGGATTCTCACAAACTTTTGTTCTAATTCCCCATTCTACCATTTTTTAACTATTTCATCAGTTTTCCTTATTTGTAAGATGGAGATAATAGATATATCTACTTGATATAGTTGTGGTAAAAATTAAATGAACAAAAGTGTTCAAAACATTTAGCACCATTTCTGGCTTAGAGTAAGAGTGCTTAAATGTTACAAATTTTTATACAATATACCTAGTGACCCTAATGTTATAAAGGGTGGGTTTCTAGTAATTTGTATTTGATGAGCATTAAATTAGATACACACATTCCTGGGGATAGTTGAGAATAGAGACATAGATGTGGATGATAAAACTGGAGTATTACGGATCTGTATGGTTGGAAAACTGACCTACTATGGCATTAAGATTTGGCCAAACTGTGGCTGGAGACAATTTACAACTCTTTCGAGAAAATAGTCCCTAATGGCAGGAATTCCTTCTTTGTTATGCCTGAATAATATTCTGTCCTACATATGTAAACACCACATCTTTATCCTTTAATTCATCAATGGACACTTAGGTTGTTTTCATACCTTGGCTATTGTAAATAATGCTGCAATAAACATGGGGGTACAGATATCTCTTCAAAATACTGATTCAATTTCCTTTAGATATATAGCCAGAAAAGGGATTGCTGGGTCATACTGTAGTTCTAGTTTTATTTTTTTGAGGAATCTCCACACTGTTTTCCATAATGGCTGCACCAGTTTACATTGCTGCCAACAGTGCACAAGGGTTCCCTTTGCTCCACAACCTCAACAACACTTGTCATCTCTTGTCTTTTTGATAATAGTCATTCTAACAGAATGGTTTCATTTGCATTCCCTGATGATCGCACCATTTGCAAGAGCATGGATGAATCTGGGGGATATTATGCTAGTGAGGTAAGTCACATAAAGAAAGACAAATACTATTTGATCTCACTAATATGTGGGATCTAAAAAAGTGTAGCTTATAAAATCAGAGAGTAGAATGGTGGTTTCCAGGGTCTGGGGGGGTGGGGGCAATGGGGAGATGTTGATCAAAGGGTATAAACATTCAGTTATGCAGGATGAATAAGTTCTGGAGACCTCATGTATAGCAAGGTGACTCCAGTTAATAATATTATAATACTGTATTGTATACTTGAAGTTGCTAAGAAAGTAGATCTTAAATGTTCTCACCACACACAAAAACTATGTGAGATGATGGATGTGATTTATAATTAACTTGATTTGGTAATCATTTCACAATATATATGTATCAGGTTGTGCATCTTTAAAATATCATGCTGCGCAATCTAAATATATATAATCTGTTAGTTATGCCTCAGTACATCTGAAAAAAATTCCTAATGAAGTGGCTCTGACTTATTATTTCTAGGTTATGCTGCTCATTACAGGGGGAGCAATTAAGACATAGTCTTTTTTTTATCTGATCTGAATGATACGATGGTTTTAAACTCTGCAGTTGTGCATTCCTTAGCTGAGATTACTGGTCAGAATAAAAGGCAGAGTGTTCACACAAGAACAACAAAAATTATGTCAAATAAATTTCATTTACTTCACAAAATTGGAATTAAGCTTATAGCCTAAGTAATGATGAAGGAAATAAGATCAGTTACAAATGCCATGGTTTCTATAAGGTAAAAATAGGAAACAAAATACTCAGAACACTCAAAACACTCAAAATAGGAACAAAACACTCAGAAGTAACAACTCAGCTGAACTGTGACCCAATAGGCATTTCCAGCTTGAACTGTCATGAAGAAGACTCTAAGTACAACAGTCAGCTACATCCTCGACACAGGGACAACAAGCAATACATTTTGAGACACTAGGTGACCAAATTTATATGAGTTGCATTTTGGTATGTTTTTAAGCACATTTGGGGGGAAGAGGTAGCCAAACATGTATATAATTTGGAAATTTTTAACAAGTATATACATACATATATATATATATATATATATACATACATATATATACATATATATATATATCTCAAGTATATATATATATGCAAGATATATATATATGTTGGAAATATATGGGAAATATGGACAATAATGGAAAGTGTCATGCAATATTGCAAACATACACACACGGATAAATTATCTCAAATCTCACTTCTATTTTGAAAATACACCCATTATTACATAACAAGCTCTAAGATAAAGATTTGCACCTAACAAAGCATAAAAAAGAAAAAAATAAGTCAAAGAGGATGCAACTCATCACCTCTGTGATTATTCACAGGTAAAAACAGTTTTCTAGAGTTTACGATAATATTTAGAGCAAAAATATTCATTAATAGTTTATTAAATCACAAAAGTCTTTCATACCAGAACAACCTATTCATGCCCTTAGGAATTAGTACCCAGAGTGTTAACCGTGAACATTCACCATTCAAGTCTCCTGCCGAGTACAGTGTAATTGACCTATGGCCCCTGCTGGATGACTTGGGAAGAAGAATCACCACACTCAAGCAGAGGCTATGCTTGCCAGCAGCTTCTGTAAGTGTGACTGAGCATGGCATCAGTACCCATGCAGACCCATTCCTGGGAGACCTGGGGTTTCTGTAATGGCTGAATTTGACTTAAAGGTCCCACATAAGCCTAGTCAAAGTTCTCATTATGTTCTGTTCCAGTCTGAG
The DNA here is from genome assembly GCF_017311325.1 of Ursus maritimus. NCBI lineage: Eukaryota > Metazoa > Chordata > Mammalia > Carnivora > Ursidae > Ursus > Ursus maritimus. Next base: position 47,550,793 of record NW_024423343.1, read on the forward strand.
ACTATATCCACTCCAGTCTTCTTAATAGGTTTCACATTTTCACTACAGTCTGAAGGTTCCTCCTACTTTTTCTGGTTCCTTCTTCTTTATAATTTATAGTCATTTCCTCCAATAAATATCTTAAATGTCCAATCCAGCGAGCTTCATGGAAAACCTAAAGAAGCACAAGTTAGGCCAGGAGTCATCAGAGAAAACAGGTGGCAAGATGGAGTTTTGTAACTGGTTCAGCCACTGCTTGATGGGTAACCAATGTGAGGGGTATGGATACTTCTTGGCATAAATTGGGAGCTTCATTACTAAAGGTCTCCTTCCTAGTTAACTGGAATGGCCTTGCCCTTATGATGGTTGCAGCATTTGAAGATATGGAGTGAATAATCCCTACAAGAACAGCGTCACTGGCCAATTACAACTAAGTAATATGTAAATTCCACAGAAGGATAAAGAAAAACTGAGAGCCATTTACAAGTGGTAAAGGCAATGCACAAGAACCAGAAGGCCTCTTTGTTCTACACCAAGAGACTTTTATCTCCTACAGTGGAAGAGCTGACAAGGCTGAGCAGCGGAAGATCTGATGGATTCTACCAACCCCATCCTTCTTCCTTTTGTTCCTGTTTCTTTCACATGTGCCAGACCTGTATTACATTCTGGAAGACTTTCTCAGCCTTCTCTGATTCCATGCTCTTTATCCTTCATGGCATCCCCTACCCCGCAGTAAACATTTATTTATTCCCCCATGTTAAACATTTATTTTCATTTGGCCTTGGTGTTTGAGGACCCAAATTAATACAGCTATGATTTGAGAAAACAGCAAGTAATTATTTAAAAAGGAGGAAAAAGGTATTTGTTATTGGGTATACATTTCTGATACATATCTAGCATCTGCTTTTTTTCCTGACAAACTGGTGGATAGGAGGTTTTAATAAGATCTACCTCAGTACCTACACTCAGAGTATGCCCTCCATGGCCTAAGCCAATTAGCCTCCCCACCTCTCTTCCCATAGTTTTCCATTAACAGGTTAAACTAAGCCATGGACTTACAGCATTCCTACAATATGATGTCCAAAGTGGGCACTGGACCTAAATATAAAATTGAGACATGTTTTTTTTTACAAGAGTAGGTATATAATGTTTCCACCAGATATGAATAAGAAAACATTCTGCAGATATGACAAACTAGCAGCAATGAAAAGACAGATTCAGAAAGAATCAGAGCTGGCGTCCTGAGCAAAGTGAACTTGAAGTTCACCCACCCACTTTGACATTTTCTCTCCTTTAAAAGTCTTTTCTCACATTCTATTTTTAAAAAGTAATTTAAGTATATTTTTCTCTCAATTCTACCCAAAAATTTCCTAAATGACCCAAACACATTTTTGTATTTACTGCCTTTATTTAAGACAGAGGTTCAAATAGCAAATATAAATAAAACATAGTTCCATTTATCTTTTTTTTTAAGATTTTATTTATTTTTTTGACAGAGAGAGGCAGCCAGCGAGAGAAGGAACACAAGCAGGGGGGGTGGGAGAGGAAGAAGCAGGCTCCCAGCAGAGGAGCCTGATGTGGGACTCAATCTCAGGGTCTGGGATCACGCCCTGAGCCGAAGGCAGACGCTTAACGACTGAGCCACCCAGGCGCCCCTATTTATCTTATAAAAATGTTCCTAAGTTTCATTTATTTATTTATTTTAGACTTATTTATTTATTTTAGAGAGAGAGAGCACGAGCAGGAGGGGCAGAGGGAGAGGGAGGGAGACTCTAAGGAGACTCCATGCTGAGTGTGGAGCCCCACATGGGGATCCATCCCATGACCCTGAGATCACAACCTGAGCCAAACCAAGAGCTGGACACCTAACTGAGTGCACCACCTATGCCCCCCCCCAGGATTCTTTTATTTAAAGAAAAGCCAATTTAAGCACATTGCAAAACTATCACAATCTCTGTGTACAGCTACATGCATGACTGTCATCACACCATACCATGATATCTTTATATTCACTTTAAAAGGAAAAAAATACTGAAATTTTAAAAGATGTAATAAGTACCAGAGAATATTTATATTTTAAATATTACTCTGACCTTTGAAGTTATTTTTCTTAATGTATTTTTGAATGAACTAGACTGAAGTAAAAGAAAGGATTCAATATGCAGATATATTTTTCTACTTTTTAATTATAGAACATGGCTTCATCTAAAGTGCTCCAACGAATATGCTCTACTTTAAAAATATATATATCTTTAAAAAAATTCTCCAGAACCTGTTCATCTGCATTGGGGCACCTATGAAAAACACCATGGTTTTGGAAAATAAGTGGGACTAACCATTCAGAACCTCCTTGCTTGGATTTAGCCAGAAACAAAAATAAGAATCTCACCTTTATTTTTCTCTATCTTATAAAAATAAAATTTTAGAAATAATAGATATGCTTATATGCTTCTAGAATCTGTGGGACTCATACTGATCTCAGTGAGCAATCTCTGTATACTGTATCAGTTGAAAAGCCAACATTTGATTTCTACAAATAGTCACACATACACATACACACAGACACTTAATATTGCAAGTGTAATGTTTAACCACATTTATAAACACTACTCTAATTAATTGCATTATAATTACCACTAATCATAGCCATTTGTAAAATAGGAATGCAATCAGAACTTCAATGTCTTTTATATATGTAAAAGTATATGTTGGAAACAACAGAAATTTTACATTTATAAAACTAAAAATGACTGAACATTGGAGTATTTTCCATAAGTAATTCTTCCTTTTGGAGAAATAAGAGTTAGGTTATGAGAAGATAATAACAATTAAATGCTCCTACTTTACTTAAGAAGTTTATTCATATCCTGTATAAAAGTAAAGTATCAATTATTTTCAAATTCTCTCTTTGCATGCAATCTGAGATGAGGTGAAATAAAAACAAACTAAGCAATTTTTCCCAAGGTTTCTTCAGTCCCTTTATGTTATCTTTTACTATCTAGTAAAAGATAAGTAAGAGAGTTGCTATTGAATATGTGAGAAAGTTGCTATTGAATATGAATCCTTTATCATCTCTCCAGGCCCAGTTCAGGTGTGAACTGGAAAGATAGTGAGTTTAGATAAGAAAAATTGTTACTTTGGAGCTGGTATCTTATATTCCTTGAAGAGGTGATGAGCAGATTTTCAACACAGACTTTAAACTAATAAGCTTTTGAATGGGAAAAGAGAGTAAAAATACAGAAGTTCTTCATTATCCATTGGTGTTATGTCCATTATTATTGCAGCTTCATACGTTTTGCAGATGATGAAAAGCGTGAGAATATAACTCACCTATATCCAAACATCATTGCAATGCATACCCAAACCAAAATTAGGGGAACTTCTATTGTTCTACCCTTCTTTATTATCTGTTCATTATTAATGCTCATTAACTTAACACAGGGTTAAGTATTTTCAAATATAAACATAGATTTTGGTATTAAATTAAAATAATAAAACATTTAAATAGCTTATGATTTGTATCTAAAATATAAAATGATGCCTGAATCTTTACATTAAGAAAACAAACAACTGAACTTAAAAATGGGTAAAAGGTATGAAAACATATCTCACAAAGAAAATACAGATGGCAAATAAGCATATGAAAATATGCTCAACATTTGTCATTAAGGAACTACAAAATAAAACAACAGGGAGATGCCACTACACACCAGTTAGAAAGGTTAAAATATTTTTCTAAATGACGACAATCACTCTTCTTGGTGTTTACCCAAAGTAGCTGGAACTCTCCATCATTGCTGGTGAGAATGCCTGATGGTGCAGCCACTCTGGAACACAGTTTGCAGTTTCTTAGAGCGAAACATAGTCTTACCACACAACCCAGTAATCACACTCCTAAATATTTACCAAATCAGTTGGAATATATGTCCACTCCAAAATTTGCACGTGGATGTTAATAAGGAGCATTATTCATAATTGCCCCAAACTAGAAGCAACCAAATGTCCTCCTCTCTCTGAATGGATGAAAATTTGTATTATATCCACACAATAGAATATTATTTCACAATAAAAAGAAATGAGCCATCAGACCACTAGAAGGTAGAGAGGAAATTGAAATGAATATTGGTAAATAAAAGAAGTCAATCTGAAAAGGCTACATACTCTATGATTCCAATTATATGACACTGTATAAAGGACAAAACTAAGGAGACAGTAAAATGATCAGTGGTTACCAGGCTTTCAAGGAGAAGAAGAGAGAGATGAATAGATGAAGCACAGGAGATTTTTAGCACAGTGAAACCATTCTGTGTGATACTATAGTGGTAAATACATGAAGTTATATATATTTTTTTAAAGCCACAGAACTTCACAACACAAAGAGTAAACCTTAACATATGCAAATTTAAAAAAATCATTTAGGAAGTTGGGATCTTGGAATAGAATGCAGGCTGTGACAAGAAAATCTGTTATGAATGTATGAACCGACCTCATCAAAGGGGTGTGGGAAAAGGTGCTGATATTAAGTAACTTTGGTAATTAATGAAGTCGACAAGTCTAAAGGTAAAAGGAATTGCATGAGTTCTATCTTCTACTTAATGGAATTCCTCCTGGATTATGGGTTAATAATTTTCATATTGTCATACTTGTATACTAGAACAATGGAGTAAATAGACCACAGATGATGGGAGCCAGGCTTCTCACTGAAGAAGTGGGAATATAAGAAGAGGAATAGCCTACAATGACCCATATCTCAATAGACTGTAACTGGAACCATCAGTATGAATATATATTTAGCTTAATATAAATACAGATGGTTAGAAAAAGAAATAGAGTATAAAAAAGTATAGAAATTCATACTTATAGTAGTAAGCATGAGTTGCCATACACACATGTATGTATCTTCTTGCTCTATCAGTTAAAAAGGCTAGGAACATTGGCACCCAAGTGCAAAGAGCAGAACTGGAGACCAGATCTTATTTGCAATAACATTTCCCAATGAAAGTAATCAGGACCCCCTGGAACAATGAATGATTCTAGGTCTGAAGAAAAAAAATGTAAAAGAAGATAATGGAGCATCATAAAGTAAATGCTAAAAACAAAGAAAGAAAGAAACAAAAAACAATGACAGGAGTATTGGAGTATGTCAAAGGGACACAAAAGCCAACTGAAAGAGTTCCTAATAGCCAAAGCTAGAATAATTTGAGCAAGAACATAGGCAGTATCATATTACCACCCCACAGTATAAAACAATATCTGTACTGATATAAATAAATGAACAAATAAATAAGCAAATGTGGAAGAAAGGCCCACTGTCCCATGCAGAAAAATTCCAGGATGATTCATGTAGATGCTTTCTCTCAGGGAGGTAGACCATCACACCTCATTGTTGTGTGGGCTGCACAGTGATTCCATCCAAAAAATTACAGTATGGAAAGGGAAAAAGAAGGGTAAATTTACATTGGAGAAGACTGATATATATTATCTCACCCAGGTGACCAAGTTAAAATCAATTCATCATAACTCATGGTGACAGACTGACACTTGAAATGATGTGACAAAAAAGGCAATTTTCCTCTGGTGTTTTCCTTCCCCAAAAAACATAACCCAGTGTAATCATGAAAAACTAATAACCCAGTTGAGGGGAACTGTACAAAACACCTGATCAGTATTCTTCAAAATTGTAAAAGGTCATCAGAAACAAGGAAAATCTAAGAAACTGTCACAGTAGAGATGCCTCAGAAGCCAAGGCAGTTACATGTTTTGTGCTATCTTGGATGAGATCACGGAACAGAAAGATAACATTACGGGAGAACTAAGGAAATATGAATAAACCAGGACATCTAGTGCCAAGATTTTCAGTTAATAATCATCTATTTACACTGGTTCATTAATTATAGCACATATACCATAATGATGTAAGATGTTCCTAATGGGAGATTTTGAGAGGAGTGCATGTATACGGCAACACTTCTAAACTATCCTTTCAACTGTGTTTGTGCAAATCTAAAACTGGGCTATTAATGAGATCTATTAATAACAGATAAGATTAATAATAGAAGAGAGAAAAGATAACCAGAAGAAGATCTCTCAAGTTCAGAAATTACAAAATATATAAGTCACTTGTGGGTTAAAATAATTTTATCAGAAAATATTTAGAAATGAAATAAAATATTATATGGCAAGTAGAAAAACCTACAGTATAAAACAAAAACTGGAACATAATTTTTTTTATAAGATTTTATTCATTCGACAGAGAGAGAGACAGCCAGTGAAGAGAGGGAACACAGGCAGGGGGGTGGGAGAGGAAGAAGCAGGCTCCCAATGGAAGAGCCTGATGTGGGGCTGGATCCCAGGACTCTGGGATCATGCCCTGAGCCGAAGGCAGACGCTTAACGACTGAGCCACCCAGGCACCCCCATAATTTTTAACTTAAATGTCTAAGTTAGAAACTGAGAAAGGCTAAAACTTGATATTACGAAGAAATTTCTAAGAAAGTGATTAAAAGTTAGAAGAGTAGGGGTGCCTGGGTGGCGCAGTCGTTAAGCATCTGCCTTTGGCTCAGGGCGTGATCCTGGCGTTCTGGGATCAAGCCCCACATCATCCTCCTCTGCTAGGAGCCTGCTTCTTCCTCTCCCACTCCCCCTTTCTGTGTTCCCTCTCTCACTGTCTCTCTCTGTCAAATAAATAAATAAAAATTAAAAAAAAAATTAAGAAGAGTAAATTCAAGAAAGCAAACATTAAATATGTAAGAAGAAATTAAAAATACAGAAAATAATCATATAGTGATGGGTGCAAGGGAGCTTTGTCAATGAAGCCATAATTGGTTTTTTGAAAATAGTAACAAATCGGCAAACAGGACAAGCCTGTCAAGGAGACTGAGAATGATAATACATAAGAAAAAATTTATCAGGCACCTGGGCGGCTCAGTTGGTTAAGCGTCTGCCTTCGGCTCAGGTCATGATCCTAGGGTTGTGGGATGGAGCTGGGCGTTGGGCTTTCTGCTCAGCGGGGAACCTGCTTCTCCCTCTCCTCCCTGCTTGTTGCTATTTCTGTCTCTGTCTCTCAAATAAATGGGTAAAATCTTAAACAAAAAATATGGAGATCTCTATTCAAAAAAATGTAAGCTTTCTATGAAATGGACAAATTTCAGGCAAATGTTACTTACTAAAACTTACTTGAGGGCAGATAGATACTTGAACAGATCTATAACTACTAAACATATTGAGTAGGTGGTTAAAATTTCCTTCCTGCCACTCACAAAAATTAAAAACCACAAGCAAATAAAACAAAGAAGTTAATAAATGAACAGTATATTTAAAGTCCAAACATCAAAGGAACAAATACTTCCAATCTTGCACAATTATTTCAGAGTAAAGAATAAGAGGGAATATTACTCACTCCCATCCTAAAACCTATCCTGATCCATTTTGAGGAAGGAAAATTATAGGCTAATCGTACACATAGACATATCTGCAAATATGCTAAAAATATTTATCAGTATATATTAAAAATAATACAACACAAAAAATTTTAGTTATTCTAGAAACTCAAGTTAGAATTAACATCATGCAATCAATTGGAAAAACTCAACGTATTTAGAAATTAAGACAAAAAATAATCACTTCGGCAAATATGAAGTTCAGATAAAATTTACCAGCCATTCCCAATAAAACTCCTAGCAAAAAAAATAATCCAAGAAAACTTTCTAAATCCGATAAAGGGTATCAAATGCAAATTCATAGCAAATTATCTCTTGTAATGGTGAATTTAGATGCTTCTCCTGTATTTTATAAGGATTACTTTTATTCCATATTGTACTGTATTGACTAGCCAGTCTAGTAAGAGTAAGAGTAAGTAAAAATATGGATTTGCCTCTATTTGCGATAAGGGTATGTCCCTATAAATCCATCATTAGTTGAAAATATCATAAGTCAAAAATGCATTTTAGACACCTAACTTACCGAACCTCATAGCTTAGCATCACCTAACTTCAACATGCTCAAAACCCTTACCGCTGGGCAAAATCATTTGACACACAGCCCATTTTATAATAAAGTGTTGGGTATCTCATTTAATTGACTGTATACCGTACTGAATGTGGAAATCAGCATGGCTGCATGGGTACAGAATAATTGTAATTGTATCATTGTTTGCCCCTGTGATCACATGGCCGAGCGGGAGCGGTGGCTTCCTGCTTCTGCCCAGCATCACAAGACAGTAGCTTACTGAATATTGCTAGGCCAGGAAACGATCAAAATTCAAAATTCAAAGTATGGTGTCTGCTGAATGTGTATCACTTTCACACCCTTGTGAAGTCAAAAAATCATATGTTGAACCATTGTTAAGTCAGGGGCCATCTGTACAATTTTTTGTAAAGAAAAATTTACAACTATCATTGCTGGATGATGTTTTGTCAATTTGATTTAAAAAATGGCTAAGTAGCAGTTTAAGAATAAAAAAGCACCGGTGACCCAGTCAAATCTCCTTACAAACATGCTAATGCATAGGTCTGGCACACAAGTTCATAGTATCTACTAGTAGAGTTCTTATTGACAGAGTACTTTCATCAGGATACACCTGCTTATCTAATTGGTTATGACACACAAAGCAGAAATCTGCTGATCTACGTATGGGGTGTGACTCTCTGGAAAATATTGGGTAAAATCTCTCATCAGATTGTAACATGATGTTTCATGACCTAAATGGCCCTTTATATGTAAGTGATAAGAATCATACACATTACTTAGGTCCTCATACATTAATTTGGGATATGGATACATCCTGATATGGAAATACAGAACCTGTGTTCAAGTCCTCAGACTGCTTCATTATTCATGAAAACTTGTATCCTGAAATTATTAGGAATGTTGTATACTAGGTGAGACTGCTGTTTTGTGTGAATCTGATTTGATAATCCAATTATTTCATTATCCCATATTTACTTAACACTCAAAATCAGCAGAAAATTATGGAAATTAATGAGATATTGCAAATAGCACTGTACACGGTCCCCATGTTTCTAACAAACCATACTTTTTCAGTATTTGATCATATGTGTTTATAGTACTAATAACTCAATGCATCTTTATTTTACCCTAATGCATATTTCCTATCTACCTTTATTAACTTCCTAAATATTAGCGATTTACAGATTCAAGAAAAGGGAGGAGGGCTTATGTCTGCATAGACTAAAGTGCACAGCAAAAACAAATACATTTGGGAAGAGGATGTTTATTTGGAAGTGAACTCAAAACAGCATTTTAGATTTATTTACTTTTTCATAATCAGATCACTGAACTCTTTAAAATTGGACATAGAAGAAAATAAGTTAAGTCCCATGGTGTTTCCTTGCTAGAGTTGAGAACTTCAAGCACATTTCTTTCTCCTAGTTCAGAATCATTTTAATTAAATGACCGGGGAGCCTTCCGGGAAAGATTAGGCACAAAATTAAAACTTTGTTTTAGACTAGTATTGGGTGAGAAAACGGTACAATTCCCTTTGAATGAATGTATTTTGCTGTTTATTTCTGTTTCTGTTTTAATGAGCACTTAGCTGCATGATTTTTTTTTTTGGCAGGGGAGGGGTGATCTCTCTGCTTTTGTTAATGAGTCAGTATGAACAGCTCGCTGGGATGTTCAAACTTCAGACTTCTGCAAATGATTTAATAGTATTTTCAGCTCATCGTTATTGCTATGTGTCAAAACAGAGTATCTAGAAAGATTGCTTAACTCCAATTTTAATCATGTTTCTGTTTAGTTTGATGTTATTTTTAAAATTCAAAAGAAATAATACTTTATCTACATTAAGAAACTACAAAAGGAAATGCGGGAATCATTTCCCGGGACTCTGTATGAATAGGAAATTAGCTAAATCTAATATAAATTTACATGGCATCCTTTTATTTTAAAAGGCTCAGAGGTGCTCTGATAAGACAGGGAAGGAAAAATAATGATCTGAATTCTTAATGCCAGATTATTAAGATCAGAGGAAACTGGCTTTTTAAATTTTTTTTAATGGTCACCATGCTGCATATTATATCCCCAGGACTTATTTACTTTACACCTGGAAGAAACTTTTGAGATATTTAATGGTCAAGTAAATTAATGAGGAATAAGAAGTAATTAAAAACTTCATTTAAAAAATGTGAAAATAACTTGAAAGAGTTGAATTCCAAGGTTTGCAGAAACATTCTGATCAATTAATAGGTCAAAGAAAGATAAACAGTTAATACATACAATTGAATCAGCTGTTACATATTAAATGTAAGGTTCTCTTCTAGGTTAGTTGACCAGTCAGAATACTTCTCAGTGCCATGATAGAAACTAGACCCAAACATATTCCAGTAACATAAGATATCAGCTCTTGAACCAAAAACTTCTGATGACAAGCAATCTCTTGGAAGCCTGTCTTTTGTCCAAGCAGATCATCTCCTTGTCCTGTTTTGTTCCTGGGGAAATCATGGCTCTACCCTTGAATCGGGCATTGTGACCAGAGGGATGCAGTATACTATTGGTAAATTAGGCATCTATTCAGTATTGGAGAATTCTGTTAATAAAGGTAAATAAAAGAGGTATCAAATGCATCCTACCGTATTTACCACCATAAAACTTGAAAGCATTGTAAGATATGACAAGTTTTCATTTTTGAAAATTATAAATTACTGTTAGATGCTTGGTATGTTATTGTGCTTTATTCCCAAATTTTAAATTTCCATTATGTAGTCTAACTCTAAAGTAATTAATTGGCAATCACTGACATTTTAAATAAATCATATGTACATAAAATATTTTTAAAAATTTTATTTCCTTTTGAGTTCAATCCTTCTAAGTATATTACCAATTAGACCAAATATTTTGTATCCAATAGCTCTGGATACAAACCAGGACTCCTTCCAAATTCCTTTAGTCAGTCATGCACTTTCCAGATTTTCAAAACACTTCTACCTAATTTCCTTTATCCAACCAATGACCCAATTCTTTTCAAGTTTTCCTCCAAAATATTCCTGCTATTTGTTCCATAGCCAACCCTTTGCCAGGACCCTTATCAAGGCGTATGTTTTCCCTCACCGAAGGGTGCATACTTTTTAAAAAATATTTCTGCCTCCCAACTTCTAGAAAGCCTCCACCCTATCTCTAAAAACATGAAAACATGATACCCAAACCAATCAATCTAAAATGTTTATCATGCTATTTTCCTTCCATAACTATATATTCTGGAGTAACCAAAACTTCTCTCTTCTAGCTCCTTAAACAAATCTTACCCAAAATTCTGAGTCCAGGCCATGTGATACTTTTTCAATGAGAACTTCTTTAATCTTTCTATTTCTTAGTAATTTGTTTTTCACCTTCTAGGATGCATGATAGATTGCTCAGGTTAAAACCTGTCCTTATAAATCTTAGAATGTTATTTTTTATTTTTACAATTATTCCCAATCAAATCTGAAAACTGGAAGGCATAGGTCTTTAACAGTTCCTTCATAATCAATTAAAGTTCTTGAATAAATGAATGACTACATGAATGAAACCAAACAAAAACAAGGTATATCCTTCTATGATAAACATTTGAATATATCTGAATTACCACTTTAAAAATTCCACACTTTTTAGTGTCTTTACAAAGGATGATTTCTTTTAGAATAAGTGTTCTTAACAAGACTAATAATCATGGTAAGCAACATGAAGATGGAGCATTTAAGACTTTTTTTAAATCCTTAATATAGTTTTGGGTTCATCTCTTCGTGCAAGTAATGAAAGTGAGAGCATGAATGATGTCTTTTATATGATCTCTAGGATTCCTGCTCAAAGACTAAATGATTATGTAGTTAAAGCAAATATACTAGGAGATATGAATCCTCATATTAATCATGATTCTAATATTATGTATATTTTTATTAATATTTTTATATTTCATAATTTTCTTGCACTATATTGTAAATAAGAGAATTCTTGTTAATGTAAAACCTTCATCCCATTTATTCATACACAAAGTAATGGACAAAATGAAAGAAAAATTGCATCCTAGGTCATAGCACTTACAGTAAATGATGCATAATTAAATACTTTTTTTTGATTCTCATACTATCACTTAATGAAATGGCCTCATCTTAATGAGGGAGAGTATAACTAAGTCCTATAATCAGAGACTTTGCTGTGATCTCAACTGTGAATCAATATGTATAAAACAATCTCTCCAAACTTCAAGCTTTGGAATATTTATATTAGTTTCAGCAAGATTCTACACAGAGTACTTTTTGAATATTAAGATTTCTACTAAATAGAGAAATATAAATAGAATGATTAGCTTAATATATTAATCTCAATAAGAATGAAATACTTTAGTCTAAGAAGTGGCTAAAATGATAAACCTTCATGACAGTTTTATTTGTATAAATAAAACTTGTATATTTGATACATTTAAGATATTCTCCCCCCAATTTTTATTGAAACAAGTTCTGTTTAATCCTTAGTCCTCAGATTACTTTTTAGCTAATCATTCAAGCTGTGAATGAAACAATCCAATGACTTTAACAGTTTCAAATGACCAATATCATCTTTTATAAATTAGCTTTATAAAGCAATCTCTAAAATTAATTAACTCATGACTTAAACAAACATGATACAATGAAGGCTTTGCAAATGTCTACTCTAACTCTGTACTTCATTTATTTGTATTTTCTTTTTCTTTCTTTTTTTTTTTCTTAAAGATTTATTATTTATTCGACAGAGATAGAGACAGCCAGCGAGAGAGGGAACACAAGCAGGGGGAGTGGGACAGGAAGAAGCAGGCTCCTAGTGGAGGAGCCTGATGTGGGGCTCGATCCCATAATGCCGGGATCATGCCCTGAGCCCAAGGCAGACGCTTAACTGCTGTGCCACCCAGGCGCCCCTATTTGTATTTTCTAAAGCACGTTTTATGGTATGCATTGTGGATACTGAATACTTTTCTCCCTAAATGAATGGAATAATGAATCAAGTATCTAAAATATTTTGAATTAAATTATTTTCCAAAATAAATTAATAACTTCATTTTTAATTATAATTAAATTCACCCCCAAAATTTCATTAGAAACATTTTAATAGCAAAGTAATCATAGCTACTGGCTGATAACACTAAATAATAAACATAAAGCAAAACATAAGAGGAAGAAAGGTGGGGGAAAAGGAGGAGAGGAAAAGAGAAAGAGAAAGGAAGGAAGGGAGAAAGGAATGGAGGAAGGAAGGAAGGGAAGGAATGAAATTTTAAAGACTAGGTCTTTTGGTTTAATGGAGGAATTCTATAAACACAGTATTACAGATTCTAGGTAATCATTCTGAAACTATTGTTGTTTCATTGTCAAAGATTATCTTATCTCTTGGAAATATGAAGAGTTATAGAATAACACTAATCCAAGGAATTAAAAATAACTACAATTAAGGCATCTTACAAATGACAAAAATTTATCATAATACATTAAATAATTGGTACATTCTCATTAAATGACATTTCAAAATATTATCTTCATATGTACCATACAACATGTTATCAACAATTAAACACTTTTTTTAATGGGTCATAATTCAAAGGGAATCTCAAAACATTTTATCCATCATTATTTAATTGTTTTAAAGTAAAAATGTAATTATTATTTAAAAATATCTTAATTTTTGTATCTTTCATTGGTAAAATTTGTTCCCTCAGGGCCATTACAGGTTATGTTGGATAAAGATTTGGAAAACTGTGCAAAAAGTGTGTAAATAATTACTATGCATGTGAAAACTAACATCTGATAGATTTTGGGATCTTGGAAGAGTTCTAGGATTCAAATTATCTCAGCAATTTAAAGACAATAAAAATAAATATATGATATACTTCTATACCAAAAGAAATGAATCTTCTAAGGACGTAAACTCAGTGTTTGTGAAAATTTAGTATATAAATTAAATGCTTTCAAATGATCTAAACATTCAAACAGAACTAAGTATGGAAACATGTAGCAACTAATCTTGAGTACCTTATTTCCAATGTTAAAGTATTTTACACTATTATCAAATTTTTTATGTATTCTGGAACAAACACATATTATCATCAGACAAAATATGTTTATTTTTTATTTAATACTATGTTCTTAAGTTTTTAAAATGGGTAGTATTACAGTAGATGCTTTTAAGATATAATTGTTGATAATGTCTCTTGCATATTAAAGTGAAAATAAATAGGCAAATAAAGAATGAATTTTATCTTCAACTGGCTATTGGGGTACTTTTTAAAGAGTGTTTCTGGACTTTCAAATGGGTATGAAAAAATTGTATTTAATTTGGCCACAGTAATCAAGACAGGGTGGTATTGGTGAAAGAATAAACAAACGGATGAACAGAACATAAGAGAGAAACTAGAAACAGAACCCATAAACCTAATCAACTGATTTTTGACAAAGGAACAATGGCAACACAATGGAGCAAAGATAGTGTCTTCAACAAATGTTGCTGGAACAACTGGACATCCACATGCAAAAGAGTTAATCTAGACACAGAACTTAGACCTTTCACAAAAATTAACTCAAAATGGATTATAGAAAACCTGGACGACTTTGGGTATAGTGCAACCTTTTTGGATACAACACCAAAGACATGATCCATGAAAGAAATAACGGATAAGCTGGATTTCGTTAAAATTAAAAACCTCTGCTCTACCAAAGACAATAGCAAGAGAATTAGGAAACAAGCCAAAGACTGGATGGAAATATTCACAAACAACACATCTGATAAAGGACTATTATCCAAAATATACAAAATATTCTTAAAGCTCAACAATAAGAAAATAAACATCCCAATTAAAAAATGGGCCAAAGACTTTAACAGACACCTCACCAAAGAAGATATGCAGATGACAAACATATGAAAAGATGCTACACATCATATGTCATTAGGGAAATATGGATTAAAACAACAATGAGATACAACTCATACCTGTTAGAATGTCCAAGACCCAGAAGACTGACAACACCAAATGCTGGTGGGGATGTGGAGCAATAGGAAATCTCACACATTGCTGGTGAGAGTGCAAAATGGAACAGCCATTCTGGAAAAAAGGTTGGTGGTTTCTTACAAAATTTAACTCTTACCATATGAACTAACAATCACACTCTTTGGTATTCACTCAAAGGAGATGAAAACTTATATACACACAAAAACTGCATACAGATGTTTATAGCCACTTTACCATTATTGCAAAAACTTGAAAGTAACCAAGATGTCCTTTAGTGAGTGAATGGATAAATAAATGTACATCCAGCCAATGGAATATTATTCAGAGCTAGAAAGAAAATAGCTATCAAGCCATGAAAAGACATGAAAGAAAATAATGTGTATTACTAAGTAGAGGAAGCCAATCTGAGAGGGCTTCATAATGTATGATTCCAACTACATGAAAAGACAAAACTGTGGAGACAGTGAAAGAACCCATGGTTTCTAAAAATGGAGTGGGGAGATGTGAACAGGCAGAGCACAGGAGTTTTAGGGCAGTGGAAATACTCTATATGATAGTCTAATGATGGATATGCCATTATATTTTTTCCCAAACCCATAATATAGACAACACCAAGAGTAAACCTTAATGTATACTATGAACTCAGGCAATTATGATGTATCCACATAGGTTCATCCTTGGTAAAAAATGCACCATTCTGATGAGTGATGTTGATAACAGGAAAAGCTATGCATGGGTGGGGGCAGGGGTATATGGGAAAACTCTACCTTTCTCTCAATTTTGTGGTCAACCTAAAACTGCTCTAAGAAATAAGGTCTTAAAAATTATATTTATTCAGGAAAAGTGAAAAAAATTTGTTCAATAAGTTTGTCTCTAACCTTCCTGCTAATCATTTTTACTTTATAAAGAAACAATGAAACCACCGATATTAATTATAATACAGATAATAGTGAACTAAATATAATAAAAAATATAACCAGATGGAATTTAAGTCCCCTTTTATAAGCAGATATGTGAGACAAGAATTTCAGGGTTGCATATTTGTTTGTGTTCAGGGAGACATAATATAAGGAACACAAGGTGGAGAGAAAGAAGTCATAGGGCATCTTTCCTCTTCCGTCATTTCTCAGCTTCTCTTATTCAGTCCACACAGCCTTTGATCAACAAAGAACTGTACATTAACCTTGTCTCTCTCTGACTCTTTAACTACGGGCACGACATGTGGCCTGGATTCACTAAAATTACTGAACAAAGATCTGCGCTTTAGGAACACCTGTCCCACTAAACAATGAGAATGTGATGGAAAGTCAAGAGAAAATGCCCTTACATGTCAAACAGCAATATTCTTTGTAGTAGAGTCTTATTGGGGAAAAAAAAAAAAAGCCTCACATTTATGTGGAAATGTTGCTTTGATTTCCAGAATTAATACTTACAAAACGAATTTTGATCAATAGAAGTAAGGAAATTCCTGCAGAGGATGACCTTCAGAAAGTTCAATCATAACCTGTCAAAGACTTTTTATTCCTCATCGTCATTTCTTTCTGTTTTTCCACAATTAGAGCAAACGTTCCAACTGTTAGCAGTTTGGGTTTTCCTAGAATTGTTTCAAATCATTTTCAAATCATTTTTTGTTTTAGAAAAAAACCACTGCAATGTGACTAAGATCTTGTCAAGGTCATACCAATTTGTAATTTTGAATTGGTGAGTTTCTAGATAACCAAAAAGATGGTACTCTACACAACAATGTATAGTGTTAATCCTGGGGAGAGTTACATCTCTGCAAATTATTAGGTATATGTAGAATCCAGACAGAACTAATAAATAAGAAAAAAAAAATTCCTATACATTTAGTTTCGGCATCTAGATTCTGGTTTAAAGAACATGGGGGGGGGAGGGGAAAAGAACAGAGGAAAATGCTTTTGAAATAAGAGAAAGAAAGTGAACCCTTTTCCTGAAAACAAAATAACCCAAGAAAAAAGAATAACAATTGGAGGTTCCCTACAGAGGACAATGACTTACAGACATCAGGAATAATATGTTAAATTGACATAAGGGAACTCAATCAATTTGCTGGATATCTTTACATTAATTTTTGTTTCAGTTTATGAACTAATCTGACATGGTATGGAATAATAGCTTTTCCTTGAAACCTCAGAAGAAAAAGGTGGAGATACTTAAATTGGGCTTTAACGAAGCCAGAGTGAGGTATCTTTGATAATTAAAATTGCAAATACAAATTTGAAAATAAATATTTGGAATATTTATAGTTGGAAAAAAGTGGCTTCTTGCACTCTATCCAAAGCTAGTCTAAAAAAATCTAAAACTGCGCTTAAACTTCTAAAATCTCTGTGCTTTTATTCTCTCTCTTACTGCTAATATTTTCTCCAGCACCATTCAGTTTTAAGAAGCATTTGCTTCTAAGTAGCAGAAACTGAACTCACTTTCCTTTGTACATTCCTACTTAAACCTACTATTGTCAGGCGTTTGTCTCCAACCACTCTGCAAAACCTCTCTTGTCAAGTTGCTCACATTTCCAAATTCAAAATCAAGTATTCCTCTTTGTGACTCAATTGTTCACCCCTACTCCTTGACTATCTTGTTTTCCTTTATCCTCCTGGCCCCACTTGGTCAAGCCCCATAGCCAGATCCTTTACGTTTTCCCAACTTCTAAATGTATACTAAGGGCTCATTTCTTTTATCACACCTCTTCTCTATCTCTGCTTACTCCCTAGATGACCATCAGCTTCATGGTGAACTCCATGGATAAGCTGTATCTAGCTGCATAATCACCATTTCCATTTAGATACTTTGTAGGCATCACAAACCTGACACGGTCACAAACAAATGCCTCATTTTCACCCCAAAAACATTTGTTTTTGTCAGTTTTCTTCAACACCCAAAATCTGATTCATCAACATATCTTTTGACATTTCCATGCCATTCAAATATTCAGATTCTCACCACTTTTCACTGTGGGTACCATTATTCCCTAACTCAAGCAAATGTCATCTGTGCCCTGAATGTAGCATTAACCTCCCACTGGTCTCCTTTCTGCCATTTTTACTTCCTCCCTCCCAATCTATTCTCTACATAACAACCTGAGTGATTTTTTTTCAAAACAGCAAATCACATGATCTTACTTTCCAAATGGAATTCTTTTAATTATCCTACAGCCTTTAAAACAAATCCTATAATCTTTATTATGGCCTAAAAAAATCTACCTAATCTGGCCCCAAATTTCTTTTCCTAATTCATCTCCTATAGATTTCCCTAGCCTATGCTTTTTGTTAGTCTCATTGGCTTCCTTTTGTTCCTGAAAGAATCTAATTACAATCCTGCCCCTGTGTATTTTAGGAAGTGTTCCTGCAGATATCTTTATTACTTGTTTGCTCACTTTAAATTCTTGTTTAACTGCCACCTCATCAGAGAGGTCTTCACTCATTTCCTTCTCTAAAATAACAGCTATCTATCATTGAGCTACTATCTTTATTTTTCCTACAAGTTGTAAATATCTAAATTAAAATATTGAGTTGTTAGTTTGCTTCTTGACTCACCAAAATTAAGTTCTATGAAAACAAAACCTTTTCCCCCCGCTACTCACCTAGATTAGTTCCTTATGTGTATATGTGGGTGTATATTTGTATATGTATACATTTGTTGACTAAATGTGTGTGTGGTATGTGTACCTATATATGCATGTGTGCAAGTGCGCACACGCACACACACACACACACACACGTAGAGAGAGAATTCTGCCTGTCTTCTTTCTCTTCTTCATTGTGCATGTGTGTGTGTGTGTGTGATTTTAATATCTTTCTTTTCTTTTCTAGTCTGCTCAATGGGCTTCGGAGAGAAGAAATGAGTCAGAAGACGACAGTACTTAAACAGAAAGTTTATATTTCTTATTTCCTTCATTGTAATAAAATTTAGTCATTTCAATAAATATATTTCTTGTATTAAAATTATGTATTAGAAAGTATATACTATTTCCAATAGTTAAGACAGGAAACAACCTAAGTGTCTACTGATAGATGAATGGATAAAGAAAATGTGGTATATATGATGGAAAATTATTCAGCCATGAAAATGAAAGAAATTCTGGCATTTGCAACAGCATGGATGGAACTTCAGGGCATTATGCTAAGAGAATTAGGTTAGACAGAGAAAGACAAATACTGTGTGGTTGCATTTTATATATGGGAGCTTAAAAAAACAAACTCATAGAAACAGAGAACACATTGGAGGTTGCTGTAGGCAGGGGGCATGGGCGGAGAAAACTGGCGAAAGTGGTCAAAAGGTACAAATTTCCAGTATAAATCAGCTCTGGGTGATGTGCAGCACGGTAAGTGGTATTGACAATACTGTACTGTATATTTGAAAGTTGTTAAGAGAGTAGATCTTAAAAGTTTTCATCAGAAGGAAAAAAAATGGTAACTACACGAGGTGATGGATATTAACTACACTTATTGTGGTAATCATTTCATAATATACATGCTCCTTAATTGTCTTGTACACTTTAAAAAAGAAAGAATTTGTTAAACATACTGTTCATGTCCATCTTTCTTGCATACATTCATAATCTGAACCATTTCTGATGAAATCACTGCATAGTTCCTTTTTTCCCTCTTTATAATTTCAGGAAATGCATATAATTACAATAAATGTATTACACACATGCATTGTATTTACAGTAAAATAACACCTTCCATAAAGATATAAAGTATCTTTTCCTCTCTTAGTCCCCAATGACAGTCTTACCATTATTATTTTTATATGAAAGAGACAATTCCCTTAATGTTTGTCGCAGCATAAAATTATAAAAGCCCAGCTTCAAGAGGAAATTTCCTGAGTTATGTAGCAGTCTTCACTACACTGGTGCTTTTGTGATATAATACGCTACTGATCTGACAGACATTGGACTTATCATGAGGGAAGAACATTGTATGAACTCACAGTGAATTTTTTCTTCAGGTACTCGAAAAGCCAAAATGCGGATGTTAATTTCAGTCATTCTTGCATTTGAAGTTATAATAAGGAATTTCTAGGACTTGGAAATAGTCAAAGGAGGTTTTCCAGTGAAGTAGTGGTCTTTGTATAAGAAACCCTCCAGGGATAATCTGAAACCACAAGGCTGGTCATCTTTGTGTTTCTACTGACTAGCCAATTTTAGAATTTAGTAAATTAAGGTGTAGTAAATGGAGAGTAATACAAATGATTATTGTCCACTGCAATGCAAATATATTTTGCCCAACAGAGATACAATTAATTCTGCGCTTTATAAAACATGACCCAAAATATTACATTTTATTGTACTATAGGGTATAAACCAATTTTAATGTATTAAAATATTTTCAGGATTCCTGACTGACTATATAGCATATGTCTATGTCCAGATCTATAGATACCTATATACGTAGCAAGCATATGTAGATATATGTGAAAACTATATAGTTGTTCTTTAAACCATCCTTTTTTTTTTATTAATAATGATTTTTTATTATATTATGTTAGTCACCATACAGTACATCCCCGGTTTTCGATGTAAGGCTCAATGATTCATTAGTTGCGTATAACACCCAGTGCACCATGCAATATGTGCCCTCCTTACTACCCATCACCGGTCTATCCCATTCCCCCACCCCCCTCCCCTCTGTAGCCCTCAGTTTGTTTCTCATAGTCCATAGTCTCTCATGTTTCATTCCCCCTTCTGATTACCCCCCCTTTCTTTATCCCTTTCTTCCCCTACTGATCATTCTAGTTCTTATGTTCCATAGATGAGAGAAATCATATGATAGTTGTCTTTCTCTGCTTGACTTATTTCACTAAGCATTATCTCCTCCAGTGCCGTCCATGTTGTAGCAAATGTTGAGAACTCGTTCTTTCTGATAGCTGAGTAATATTCCATTGTATATATGGACCACAACTTCTTAATCCAGTCATCTGTTGAAGGGCATCTCGGCTCCTTCCACGATTTAGCTATTGTGGACATTGCTGCTATGAACATTGGGGTGCATATGGCCCTTCTCTTCACTACGTCTGTATCTTTGGGGTAAACACCCAGTAGTGCAATGGCTGGATCATAGGGTAGCTCAATTTTTAACTTTTTAAGGGACCTCCACACGGTTTTCCAGAGTGGCTGTACCAACTTGCATTCCCACCAACAATGTAGGAGGGATCCCCTTTCTCCACATCCTCTCCAACAATTGTTGTTTCTTGCCTTGTCTATTTTTGCCATTCTAACTGGCGTAAGGTGGTATCTCAGTGTGGTTTTGATTTGAATTTCCTTGATGGCTAATGATTTTGAACATTTTTTCATGTGTCTGTTAGCCATTTGTATGTCTTCATTGGAAAAGTGTCTGTTCATATCTTCTGCCCATTTTTTGATTTGTTTATTTGTTTCTCGTGTATTGAGTTTGAGAAGTTCTTTGTAGATCTTGGATACCAGTCCTTTATCTGTAGTGTCATTTGCAAATATCTTCTCCCATTCCGTGGGCTGCCTCTTAGTTTTTCTGACTGTTTCCTTGGATGTGCAGAAACTTTTAATCTTGATGAAGTCCCATAAATTCATTTTATCTTTTGTTTCTCTTGCCTTTGGGGATGTGTCATGAAAAAGGTTGCTTTGGCCGATGTCGTAGAGGTTGCTGCCTATGTTCTCCTCTAGAATTTTGATGGATTCCTGTCTCACATCGAGGTCTTTCATCCATTTGGAGTTTATTTTTGTGTATGGTGTGAGATAGTGGTCAAGTTTCATTCTTTTGCATGTAGCTGTCCAATTTTCCCAGCACCATTTATTGAAGAGACTGTCTTTTTCCCACCGGATGTTTTTTCCTGCTTTATCAAATATTAGTTGCCCAAAGAGCCGAGGGTCCATTTCTGGGCTCTCTATTCTGTTCCATTGGTCTATGTGTCTGTTTTTGTGCCAGTACCATGCTGTCTTTGTGATCACAGCTTTGTAGTACAGCTCGAAATCCGGCATTGTGATGCCCCCAGCTTTGTTTTTCCTTTTCAACAGTTCCTTGGAGATTCGGGGCCTTTTCTGTTTCCATACAAATTTAAGGACTGTTTGTTCCAGTTCTTTGAAAAATGTCCTTGGTATTTTGATCGGGATAGCATTGAAAGTGTAGATTGCTCTGGGTAGCATGGACATTTTAACTATGTTAATTCTTCCGATCCATGAGCATGGAATATCTTTCCATCTTTTTATGTCTTCCTCAATGTCTTTCAAGAGTGATTTATAGTTTCTAGAATATAGGTCCTTTACGTCTCTGGTTAAGTTAATTCCAAGGTAACGTATGGTTTTTGGTGCTATTGTAAATGGGATGGATTCCCTAATTTCTCTTTCTTCGGTCTCGTTATTCGTGTATAGAAATGCAACTGATTTCTGAGCATTGATTTTGTATCCCGCCACGTTACTGAATTGCTCTATAACTTCTAATAGTTTGGGAGTGGCTTCTTTTGGGTTTTCCATATAGAGTATCATGTCATCTGCAAAGAGAGACATTTTGACTTCTTCTTTGCCAATTTGAATACCTTTGATCCCTTTTTGTCGTCTGATTGCTGTTGCAAGGACTTCTAGTACTATGTTGAATAATAGTGGCGAGAGTGGGCATCCTTGTCGAGTTCCTGATCTTAAGGGAAAGGCTTCCAGCTTTTCCCCATTGAGAATAATATTTGCAGTAGGCTTTTCATAGATGGCTTTTATGAGATTGAGAAATGTACCTTCTATTCCTACACTCTGAAGGGTTTTAATCAGGAAAGGATGCTGTATTTTGTCAAATGCTTTTTCGGCATCGATTGAGAGGATCATATGGTTCCTGAGTCTTTTCTTGTTGATATGATGTATCACGCTGATTGATTTGCGAATATTGAACCACGCTTGCATCCCAGGTATGAATCCCACTTGATCGTGGTGGATAATCCTTTTAATGAACTGTTGGATTCTATTAGCAAGTATCTTGTTGAGGATTTTGGCGTCCATATTCATTAGGGAAATCGGTCTGTAATTCTCCTTTTTGAGGGGGTCTTTGCCTGGTTTGGGGATCAAGGTAATATTGGCCTCATAGAATGAGTTTGGTAGCTTTCCTTCTGTTTCTATTTTTTGAAATAGCTTTAGGAGAATAGGTATTATTTCTTCTTTGAATGTTTGGTAGAATTCCCCAGGAAAACCGTCCGGGCCTGGAGTTTTGTTATTTGGAAGGTTGTTTATCACTGACTCAATTTCTTCATAATTAATTGGCCTGTTTAAGAAATCAATTTCTTCCTTTTTCAATCTTGGTAGTTTATAGGTTTCCAGGAAGGATTCCATCTCTTCCAGATTGCTTAGTTTATTGGCATATAGCTGTTGATAAAAATTTCTAATAATCCTTCCAATTTCAATGGTGTTCGTCGTGACCTCTCCTTTTTCATTCATAATTTTAATAATCTGGGTCCTTTCTCTTTTCTTTTGGATAAGTCTTGCCAGTGGTCTGTCAATTTTATTGATTCTCTCCAAGAACCAGCTTCTAGTCCTGTTGATCTGCTCTACTGTACTTCTGGTTTCTGCTTGATTGATTTCAGCTTTAATTTTGGTCAACTGCTTCCTTGTGCGTGGATTAGGCCTGTCCCTCTGTTGCTGTTCCAGCTTCTTGAGGTGAGAATATAAAAACTGCATTTTAGATTTTTCTATTCTTTTGAGTGAGGCTTGGATGGCTATGTATTTCCCCCTTAGGACTGCCTTTGCAGTATCCCATAGGTTTTGGACTTTTAAACCATCCTTTTAACAAGCCTCAAGGTCTTATTGCTTTCCTAATTAAAGAACTGAATAAAATGTCTGTACATGTCATTTTATATTTTATGAAGGTCATGATTTTACCTTTTGAGGGGAAAAAGGTAACACATACCAAACATATATACACATATATGTGCATGTATCGATTTATGTGTGACACTTTCAAAATAAAACTGTTGTAATTTTGTTTGCTAAATTCCTTTGTTTTACTCTATAAAAACACTGTGGCCAAAGATAAGCTAAATAAACACTGTGTGGTATTTTCTTTGAAATATTTTGTCCTGGAAGTTTTTAACACAACGCCATATTTTTTTTCTTTATCTTTCCCCTTATGTGAATCCATTTGGATTGTAACATCGATAAGAACACTTCTTATGGACTCAGGGGCAAAAAGAGCTTGTAGCCCACAGCAATATTTGGGGTGAAAATGAAATTGGGGTTAACATCTAGCACATCTTCTTTTTATCAAACATGTCACTTAAGCTTTTAGCACACATCTTTGTTGATACAAGACGACACAGTGACATATTTTTTACATTAAAAAAATTCACTGATTTGCTGAGAAAAGCAGTTGTTAGTATTGTGAAGAGGATTTTGTCAGCAGATTTTGTGACATGTATCATGCTTCCTTGCTTGGAAACATCATGCTGATGATTTGAACTTTACCTTTGCATTGAAGAATATCAATAAAGAGGTGTCAACTGTTTCCCCATTAATATCCCCATTTATCCTACAAATAAAAATAGTTGCCCCCAACTGAGTACACAGGCAGCATTTTCCAAATTGCTACAAATACACCGAGGTCAAATCTGAGCAGGAGTAAGGATGTGGGAGTGTACCATATCATATCAGAATTTCCTAAAGAGTAAAATCTGTATGAAGAAAATAATTTTAGGGTTAATATGTTTATTTTGATAGATTTTTCAATTGAATGTATTTTATATGTATTAAAGTGCCTGTTGGGTCCAATGTATTTAGTTAAGCAAGTAACTGAGTAAGAAGTAACATTAAATAGCAGTGACTATGGTTTTTCCACAAAAACAAAAACATAGACACAAACATATGTATTTGTATATATGCACCTTTAGTATATATTGATACATATCTATGTCTATATTTAAAAGTAAAAACATACATGCATGTTAACACATATCTTTAATACATAGTACCTATAATACAAACATACAAAATTACATTTATATCAAATGTTACTTCTTTTTTTTTTTTTTAAGGATTTTATTTATTTATTTAACACAGATAGAGACAGCCAGTGAGAGAGGGAACACAAGCAGGGGGAGTGGGAGAGGAAGAAGCAGGCTCATAGCGGAGGAGCCTGATGCGGGGCTCGATCCCATAACGCTGGGATCACACCCTGAGCCGAAGGCAGATGCTTAACTGCTGTGACACCCAGGTGCCCCTCAAATGTTACTTCTATTTTAGTAATTAAATCTTATATCAAATGAGTCAGGCCATATTGAAAAAAAGATTTTTTTTTACTATGATAAAAATAAAATTGTTAAATTAAGGAAATTTTGACATGTATGACCATTTTGAAGATTATTTCTACGAAATTAGTACGTCAGGCCTCAAACAGATTGCTAGATTCTTTATAAACCAAAAAATGTTGATATCTTATCTATATTTCATATTCATTTTCTAGATTATGCAAGATTGAAAATTAAGAATCTGAAGTAAGTATGGGAGCAATTAAATTATCAGAATTTATAATACTGAAGGAATCCAAATCCAGCAATAGAGAATGGTTAAGTTAGAAACAAATACTTGATGGGATTTTATGAATCCATTAAAACAATTACTGTGAAAACTCTGTATATATGGAAAAATACTATTGACAATATTAAACTGAATGTTGTAGAATACAAAATGGTACCTATCTAAAAATATAAATGCATGTGAAGAAAATTAGGGGAAAAAATCAATTGGTTATGTTATTTCTTTTCACTTTTATTTCATTAAAAATAAATATATAAATTATATATATATATATATATATATATAATTTATATATTTATTTTTAATGAAATAAAAGTGAAAAGAAATAACAAGTCATGCAAATGTAAATAGCATCAACATTTAGTCTTTGAGCAAAAAGAATTCTATTAGAGCAACTGGATTTACAAGGAGGAACTGAGGGTAAGTACTCTGTTTTCTCCTTATATTCTATCTTTTCTGCCACTTTTTCCTTCTTGCCATAGTCTTCCAATACAAACAAACAACAATCACAAAAATGCCTGAGTTCCCAGAAACAGTGGTCTCGTTTGGTAGGCAGCTGTTAGTACTTGCAGGAAGCTCCAGACTCCCTGATTCTAACACAGTGCTGTTCAAACGCAACACAGTACAGGTTCAGGTGAAATTCTTGAAAGTCTGTATACCTCACATTGGAATTAGGTGCTTATTCTCAGAATATACACCCAACAAACAGAAGAAACAGAGAATCACCAGGTGTGAGAGGGCAAGTTGCTTTAGTGAAGTAGGGGCACAGCTGACCATATCCTGATAATGGATTCTGCACAGGCTCTCCGGGGGATACATATGTGGTACATTTCTTATGTGTTTGATTTTCAACTGGGCAGAAGATGGAGATGAAAGGTAGGAGAGGTGGAGGTTGGAGAGAATTCATAGGTAGTTTTGTTTAAAATTCTGCTTGACTTCTCAGGGCAATTTCATCATTAATTTAATATATTACCTATCATAATGTAATGTTAAATATGGTATCTGCAAATATTCCATGGTATGTTCTATGCAAAATTATATTTACGTAGCATCAACTATTTTTAAATTGTCCTTAGGCATTTTTTTACACACTAGGAAATAGATTTTGAATACCACTGATTACACCCACAGAAGACAGGGCAAAGCCATGGTGAGGCATGCAGCACAGAATAAGGAATTGTTTTTAAAAAGTATAAATTGGGATGCCTGGGTGGCTCAGTCAGTTAAGCGTCTGACTTTGGCTCAGATCATGATCCCAGGGTCCTTGGATTGAGTCTCCCATGGGGCTCCTTGCTCAGCAGGGAGCCTGCTTCTCCTCTGCCTGTGACTCCCTCTGTTTGTGCTCTCTCTTGCTCTCTCTGACAAATAAATAAAAGCTTTATAAAAAAGTATAAAAAAGTTATAAAAAGTATAACTCCATATAATATAAAATATATAATAAATCTATGTTATTTATAAAAACAGATGTATTCTCATAAAATATATTTATTAAAGTATCACTATCAACATAGTACAAGAAAATAAAATAGCACAATAAATGGAGACAATTTAATTGATGCCACCAACCAAGTCATCACATATCCTACAAGAAAAATATACTTCCACGCATTAATAAATAATCATTACAAAAAAACAAAGATACACAATAAAAGGAAAGATATACCATGCTAAAGAACTGGAAGAATTAATATTGTTAAAATGTACTGGCACTCAAAGCAATCTTCAGATTCAATGCAATCCCTAAAAAAATACCAATAATATTTTTCACAGAACTAGAACAAATAATCCTAAAATTTCCATGGAACCACAAAAGATCCCTAATAGCCAAAGCAATCTTGAGAAAGAAGAAAGCTGGAGGTACCATGATACCAGATTTCAAATTATACTACAGAGCTATTGTAATCAAAACAGTATGGTACTGTCACAAAAATAAACACATAAAACAATGAAACAGAATAGAGGCCCCAGAAATAAACCCATATTTATATGGTCAACTAATCTATGGCAAAGGGGACAAGAATATATGATGGAGAAAGGACAGTCTCTTCTATAAATGGTATTAAGAAAACTGAACAGCTATACGCAAAAGCTGGACCACTTGAAAAATAAATTCAAAATGGATTAAAGATTTAAATGAAAGACCTGAAACCATAACATTCCTAAAAGAAAACATAGGCAGTAAACTCTTGGACATCAACCTTAGAAATATATTTCTGGTTCTGTCTCCCCACACAAAGGCCATGAAAGCAAAAGCAAACAAATGGAACTGCATGAAACAGAAGATGTTCAACAGGTATATGGGAAAATGTAAATTGCTGCATCCATCACGGAAAACAGTATGAAGTTTCCTCAAAAAATTAAAAATAGAAATAACACATGGTTCAGTAATTCCACTTCTGGATATTTACCCGAAGAAAAAGAAAACACTAACTTGAAAAAACACATGAACCCCTCTGTATACTGCAGCATTATTTACAATAGCCAAGATATGAAAGCAGCCCAAGTGTCCACCGATGGATGAATGGATAAAGAAGACACGGTGTATAAATAAAGAATGGAATTAACAGCATAAAAAAAGGCATAAAAAAAGAATGAAATCTTGCCATTCATGACAACGTGGATGGATGTAGAGGGTATTATGCTAAGTGAAATAAGTCAGACATAGACAGAAAAATGCCCTATGATTTCACTTATATGTGGAATCTAAAAGGTAAAACAAACAAACAAACAAAACAGAAATGGATTCATAAATGCAGAGAAAAAACTGGTGGTTGCCATAGGGGAGGTGGGTAGGAGGATAGGAGAAAAAGGTAAAGGGAATTAAGAGGTACAGGCTTCTAGTTACCATGGGGAGGATAAGTACAGCACAGGGAATCTAGTCAGTAATATTGTAATCACTTTGGTGACAGATGGTAACTATACTTACTGTAGTGAGCATTTTGTATTATATCTATAATTGTCAAGTCACTGTATTATACACATGAAACTAACATAATATTGTATGTCAACTATACTTCAATTAAAAATAAAAGAAACACATAAATAAAGATACACCACCTGGGCTTAAAATGGTTGCCTTAGACTTGTTGTTGTTTTACAAAATGAAATTTTTAGTGGTAATAAACAAAAGGGGGTAGAGGAACATTCTTTTTAATTGGTTTACAAAGCATAATTGACAATTATGAAACGAAATCTCTAATATTAGATGCATTTCTCTACTGTAATCCAGTTTTTTAACTTTTTTTCCTCATAATTATATTTAGATAACATAGAGCAGAAACATTAAAGTTATACTATTTTTCATACACCCTCAATATTGACTGATTCAATAGATAGCCATCAACCTTATAGACTGTGGAAGGTGGAGAGGAAAGAGACTTGAACCTCACTGGGCAAGGTTTATGAAAATGGCACTGGTTGAGATACTAGAAATGATTATTTTATCCAAAGTCTGCCTCGAACTCAATAATGGACAAAAACGTCAGTTTAGTTACGGCTTTGAATGTGAAACGTCGAAACTATACAGTTCCATGATTAGCTAGACATATACGCATACCTATCCTGGGGCAGGCACTTTGGGGCAGTGGCGAGGTTCTAGAGAAGGAAACTGTATGTCCTCTCATTCTTCTCATCCTCAAAATGGCTACACAAAATAATAACGGTACGATGAGACTGAAGCACACACCAGAACAAAAATCCCAGGGAAGGTGTTCAAAATGGATTAAATCATGCATTGCTTTACCTGTACCGCATATTTTCTTACTAACCTTTAAATATTATTTTGCAGATGAAAATTTAGACCCCAATATCAAGAAGTGATTCTTTTCTCAAGTATCAGGTTAGTGAACAGAAGTTTAAATTACTAGGAAATGTTCAAATTTGAGAATAAGTCTGCTCCATTTTTATAGCAAGATAAGTCCCTGCAGGACCAGCAAATTCCAACAACCCGGCCTGACCGTGACTTCCTCTGGAGCAGAACAAAACAGCACGCTGTAAAGCACTGAATCTTGACTTGCTGGGGAAGGTCACTTCAGTGCCTTTTGGGAGATACTCCAGCCATGCTGAAGCCACAAAAGTAAAAATCAAAATGTTTGAGGGGCAGCCGCAATAAGGCGATCATTCCCTTTTCTATCTCTTCATAACATCAGTGTGACAAATCTCTTACAGTGAAAATAACTCTGAATTGCCCATAGGCTGCCAGGTGAGAAGGCAGACACAGCGCGGCTTTAGTTTAAGGGCAGATAAATAGGTCAAAGGGTTTAGAGGAAAACCTGTTCTTTTTACCCGATGCTGAGCTTCCCCACTTAAAACAATTCTTTAAAATCTCAATGGCTAGAATCCAAAATGATATAACTTCACCGGAAACTATTCTAATCATCTTTTTGTTTAAGATTTATTTATTTATTTTAGAGAAAAAGAGAGAGTGAGAGAGCGAGAGAGGGGACGGGCGCAGGGGGAGAGGGAGAGAATCTCAAGCGGACGCCCTCTAAACACAGAGCCCGGAGCAGGGCTGGATACCAGAGCCCTGAGATCATGACCTGAGCTGAAACCTAGAGTCCGCTGCTTAACCCGCTGCTTAACCCACGGAGCCACCCAGGCGCCCCTAATTGTTATTTTTTAAACAGTATGATTGACGTACTTTTTCTACCTTTGTTTCAGGTGTACAGTATAAAGATTCAACAATTCTCTGTACTACTCAGTGCCTATCTATCTCGAAACTGTGGCTTATTACGAGATCTTAAATGCAATTTTGACTCTATCCCTTTGATATTCATATGGGAAGCCCTGATTGGGTGTCCACGCCGCGCAAGATGCTGCCCTAGAGGCCCCGAGGAATGAAGACAAAAAGGAAGCGGTCCTTGCCATTAAAGGGTCACAGTCCAACGGCTTTCAAGTTTCAAAGTTAAAAAGAAAATATTCCAAAAATGAACCCTGAATTGTGAACTATTGTGATCGCCTCTGTACACCTGTGCCTCTTCCTCTTTTTAATTCTCTGTTAGCAAGTCTTAGCGATGAGAGCTTGAGAGAGATTTTGAAGTTATCCAAAGAACACGTGGATGAGAGAAACAGATTTTTCTTTGAAGCTTAGAGTTCAAATGCAACACATAGTCTGTCATAACAGATTTGCAAAGATACATGAGGCAGGCACACTGCTCTTAGGTCACGATTACCTGGATATGTTGTAGACTTTATTAGCCTTTTTGAAGCAAAAATAGATCCTTATTGGAAGCCTAAATAAAGGCAGTCTCAAAGGCAAAGTGTCAGGGTCCCACGCATTGTAGGAGAAAAGAAATTTTTAGTAAGTAGTAATAATAAAACAAATTAAATATTGAGCTTTTACTATTTTTCAAGTACTCTGCAAAGTGTGGTCATATGCATTCTCTCATTTAATCTCCCTAATGATGAATATTTGAGTTAATTGAGCCTTTGTGCATGTTACCCAAGTCAGGTAAGTGGCAGGGTTAGGACTCATTCCACCAATAACTCCTTCTCCCTGAATCTGGTGGCCCTTGGAAACATATCTGTGTAGTGAATGAAGGCATCAGATGTGTGGCCTCTTTGCCTTTTTCTAATTCCAATCAAGAAGTATCTAAATCCACGTGGGGCTTCCTACCTGAAAGTTAAGCACTGATAATATGGACATTGAGTATACCTGTTTCTTGTGGAGTTTTTTCTACTGGAAACCAAACAATTCTCCGCAGATAAGTTAATATTTTAGGAAGAGGGGTTTTGTTTGGTTTGGTTTGGTTTGGTTTAGTTGCAAGTAATAACTATTAAGCTAGGGTTTTGTTTTATTTTTCCTTTAAATTCATTTATTTGTGGCAAAGTGAAATACCTCTCAGAATCCAAGGATAGGGTCTACAAATAAGCTGTTGGAAGGGCTACTTTTATCTGAAAGCCATTTGAAATCAGAATTGCTATGTCCGTACTCACTTTCCTTCACTTATCACATGGCCACTTTGCATCTCATTCTTTGTGCAGTTTTGTTCTTTCTTTTTGCAAGCCAGCTTTCTCAACTTTTCGATGTACTTAGCCACAACTCAGGATTGTATCTTCAAGTGTTTGGTCCAACCAGGGTCAGACTGAAGACAGATCTATCTATATCTATCTATCTATCTATCTATCTATCTATCTATCTATCATCTATCTATTTTTTTTTTTTTTGTATCTCAACTTTACGTTCTCAGGAGGAAAAAAAAATCTGAATCATCCACCTTCAAATTTCATCCCTCTCTACTTCATTCAAAGTTGCCAAGATGTGGCATTATGTGGTAAGAACACTGATAGCAGTCATGGGGGTGAGGTTGTTGCTCGGAAAAGGGAGAAAATATTTTTAGATGACACATTGAAATATTTGTCACTATTCTTTGGGGAGGGGATATAGATCTTAAATATTTTCAGCTACTGTAACATTGGTTCATGCTAAATTAATCAACTAAGCCTATCTATCAGACTCTATCTATCTATCTATCTATCTATCTATCTATCTATCTATCATCTATCTATCTATCTATCATCTATCTATCATCTATCTATGTATCATCAGACTCCACGGCCTTTCAGATAATGTATCCATCTCCAGGGCCTGACACCATCAAGCATTATCAAAAGTGGCCCCCTGGATTTTCAAAACAACAGCCCAGACCCAGCCTGAATTTCCTTGACTCGTGTGTACTGTATATAGTATCCTAACTCTACTAAGAATATGGAAGTGGAAAGGTCCTCATGATAACTTATGTGAGTTTGATCTTCCAGGCAGTCTATGGGTGAATAAAGCATTCTTTGGCAAATGATATTAATAGCTGGTAAAACACATATACACATATTTCCAAATATCTAATTTACACAACAAAACATATATACAGTAACATATCTTGTGCTTTTAGATACTAAGAAAAATCAGAGGGATAACTTTCTCAGATTTAGCACATCAGGAAAAACATTCCAGAATCCTTTTATGGAATATATGTCTCTAACTGCAAAATTAAATCAATACTATTGCCTGATGGATTTTAATATTCAAATCAAGCATTGATATATGAATGTGTGTATATATTTATATTTTACATTTTTTGTAAGAAAAGGAACAATATTTCCATCAAAAGTTTTCCCTTAACTAGTGTGCAAGTAGATTTGGAAGAAGAAAGGCAAGGGCAGATCATCAAGACCAGTATGCATTAATTAGTGATGTATGTAAATGAAGGCTCATGTTCTCTGTCCAACGGCCTCCTCAAGCATAGTTTTGCTGGTATGAAATAATGGAAGGATTCACAACACAAGAAAATACATACGACTGATTCATAAGCACTCAACATAATCATTTCCCCCTTTTCTTTCTTATGCTAAGTGACTCTAACGTTAATGGAAAGTTAAGGCAAATTCATGGGTTAAAAAGGTACCTTTTATTAATATCAAAATGCTACGTAGAAGATATTTGTAAGTGATGGCTAAAAAAGGGAAATATAAATTAGTGATAACTAAAACTGTTGCATCATATCAAGTCATCTAAACAACATAAGAAGTTGCTCTGATAAATGTAAAGCATATGAGAAAATGGAATCTGTATTATTAACTTCACTTCTGACGTTACTGTTTTATTAAACTCACCTTTACCCAGAGTGTTGAAAAAAATAAATCTATATTTACAATTGATAGCAAAATGAAAATAATATTAAAATAAACTATATCATACACATATTAAGTACTTATTTAACCAATAACTATGGGTTATTTTTACCATATTAAATCAGCTTTTTTTCATATTTTTATGGCGGTTTAAATGGGAAATGGTTTCTGTTAAGAATAAGTTAACAAAATACCACTAGTTGCTTAAAACATTTAAAAGTTAATAAATTGGAAGACATTTAGAGGATCACCGCCTGTAGAATATAATTTTTAAATTACGGCCAATCACTAAAAGGCAACTGACTGGAATTTCTTTGTGTTACTATTTATTTCAGATTTTACTTTCAGAGCTTTTAAAAAAAATTGTCTTTTGCTATAAGTCATCAAATGATCATCTCAGAATGGCATCTGTAAAAACTGCAGAACAAAACATAAAAATATTGTATTTATATAGTTTATGCATCTTAAATTATTACAAAAGTTCAGAAATATCAGAGTTTTTTGGACACCCATTTCTTACCTGCTTGTGAGCGTGGTCATATGAATTAATGTGATTGTCAAACTCTTGATGCTTATAGTACTGCTTGTCACAGAGTTCACAGTAAAAATTGGCCTTCAGATCTTCCAGAGCTTTTGCTATGGTGTTCTCCTTCTCAGCATAATCCTAAAAAATTAAATTTCAAGGAAGGCAGCAATTAGTTCTTCCCTGAGTTGACTTTGTTCTGACAGTTGTCATCAACTTCAGCATAATAATTAGAGTTAGAAACAGAATATAACAAAGAAAAATAAAGCAAATTGCAGAAAACTAAATCAGAGGAAACTATGAACTGAGGAGAAGAAAAGATTAACCGAAGAAGCCAAGATAAATGGAGGAAAGAACAGCAAAAACATGGAGAAGCAAACCAAACAAGGAAAATAGAAGCCCTTGCTTGAACAAGTTCCTGTGCCCTGCTGGCAAAGAAAAAAACAAAAATCATACAGTTATGTTGATTCAACTGCTGATTTCTGTCAATGGCTTAGTTAACATAAAACTTGCAAATTCTGAACAACATCTAAAATGTATCCTGCATGAAGAAGCCCATATTGGTGCACAAATATTCAAGTTTGGTATTTTTGTTCGCTTGTTTCTTTAAATATCTAGAGAGTAACTTATTCATCCCAACTAGATTTCATTTGACTAATGTTTTGATCATGGCCCATATCATTTTAAGTTAGATTTTTAAAAATTCTCTACATCTTTGGAAAATGAGATTCTTTTCTGCAAGTTATTTACCTAAACTGAAAAGGATTAAACTGTATATAAGCAGATTGCTTTCATCATGCTCACAGTAAATAAAGATGGCTATAGAATCAAACCCCTGAAAACATGAAAAATGTAGTCAGTTATCATCAGCTTTCATTTACAAAACAAAATAAGCGAAATGTTTGTGGCTTTTAGGTTTTCTTAAATCTAAATTTACTTGCTGTTTCATGGTTCCTTAAATGTTAATGTTGTTAGACATAAATGAATTCTACATATTGAAGCATCGTTCAGGTCTTTTGCTGAAGTGCTGATT
Source organism: Ursus maritimus (assembly GCF_017311325.1). Lineage (NCBI taxonomy): Eukaryota > Metazoa > Chordata > Mammalia > Carnivora > Ursidae > Ursus > Ursus maritimus. The sequence continues at coordinate 47,585,419 of NW_024423343.1, forward strand.
TGAAGACTGAATTTCAGTTGCTACCACAGAATATATTATGTTTCTAACTTACAGATTCTCTCATACTCAATTCCTTTACAATTCAGATTAACTACATATTGAGGCCTCTTATGTGCTACTATAAGAAACTAACTCTCTTAGGCACTGGGATATGGAGATGAGATGACACAGTCCTCTCGATGTCAGTGGCAATTGTCCTCTCTCTAAATACACAAGCTAAAAAGGACTCATAGTTTGAATGCTTAAATTGCTTCTACAAAATGTAAATGTGGTTCACTAACTGTAATTTAATGAATGACTAAGACTTTCCTTACTTTATTGTACTATATATTTATGCACATATCACATATCATAAAAATCATATTTGTATCTATACCTTATAATATACATTACAGTAACTGATAAATATATTTGCCATAACCTAAAAATACATAAACCTGTTTCTCACTGTAAAGACAATGATCCATTTTTCTATTAATTTTATCAACTGCACAGAGGTGGTAAGCTACAAAATCATTCAAATCATTTATATATGATTTATCAATTCGATATTTAATTTACCATTTCCCACTAGATTTATGAAATACTTCCTATTATTCTTTTTGATTCTTTCCAATATGTTGTTTTAAAAAAGCTTGTTTAAAAAGATGAAAATGAGTCATATATAACTAAACTCATTACTAAATTTTTACAAAATCTTTAAAATAATACTCTGTGGATTAGCCAATTTAAATGAAACAAAAATTAAGTACGATGATTTCATGGCTAAAGTGTGTGAAGCGGAGATAAAATTCCAATCAATATGAGTCATATTATAATGTCAATAATTTTAGGCTCAAAAGCTGAATTAGCTCTCAAAATAATATTTTTTTTTAAAGATTTTATTTATTTATTCAACAGAGATAGAGACAGCCAGCGAGAGAGGGAACACAAGCAGGGGGAGTGGGAGAGGAAGAAGCAGGCTCATAGCGGAGGAGCCTGATGTGGGGCTCGATCCCATAACGCCAGGATCACGCCCTGAGCTGAAGGCAGACACTTAACCGCTGTGCCACCCAGGCGCCCCTCAAAATAATATTCTTGAACAGCAATTTCTTTGCAAACTAGTTGATTCTCCCCATTAATTATAATTATAGTTAAGCTACTTCCTCTCTCAAAATATTTCATTATTTCTTATTATTGTGTAGGTTTATTTTTTTCTAAGATTGATATTCCCTCAGAGAAGTAATAATTGTTTCTTACTTATTCTTTCCATAGAAATGGGAGAATTTTTGAGTAAAGCAAACTGAAATTTGTAGGTAAATTGCATTCTTCCAAAATGTCAGCCTTAACCTAGATATGAAGAGAAAAACAAATCTAAAAACAATAGCGAGCATCTACTCAGTGCTTGTTTAGGATCAGACACTGATTAAGAGTGTGCATGTATTAACTCACTTACTCCTGATTAAAATTATAGAGATGTGTATTTTAAACATTTTCTCACTTTACAGGTGAAGGTACCAAGTACAGGAAAGTTAAATAATTAGCTCAAGGATGTATAATGAATAAATGCAGCCCATATTTGAACCAAAATAATCTGGTTTATAGCATTTTATTATTTTGAAAGTTTTAAGCACATAAAAGAAGTAGAAATAGTATAATAACCTGCACATAACCATCAGCTGGATTCAACAATTATCAGCTCAGGGTCCACCTTGTTTCAGTTTACCTATCCTATCTCATGCCCTTTACCCTTTCCTCCGCTCCAGATAATTTTTAAGGAAATTCCCAAGTTCATCTAATGTTACCTGTAAATCTTTCAGAATGTATCTCTAAAATAGGACTTTTTAGAAATATCATCACAAAACCAATATCAGACCTAAAGAAACAAAAACAATGAAGAAACCACAATCATTCCTTACTATCATCAAATATCCAGTGTGTTCAAATACCTACAATCATCTAATAGTTTAAAGTAGTTTGTTCAAAACAGATTTATTTTCTTTTGAAATTCTAAGGTTTTATTCTTTTTAAAAAACATTTCAAATAAGGTTCATGCTTTCCCATGGTCTGATATGTTTCTCATTCTCTTTTATTATAAGTCTTCCCTCTCTTCGTTTTGTTACTCATTACAATTTATTTCTCAGAAAAACTTCTAAAGTGTACTTCACATTTTGAAATAATATTGAGAACAACAGATTACAAGAATATGGTAATCAACTTTTTTTTTTTTAAAAAGATTTTATTTATTCATTTTTATGAGGGAGAGGAGGAAGAAAGACAAGCAGACTTCAAGCTGAGCCCCAAGCCGGGCTCAATCCCACAACCCTGAGATCATGACCTGACCTGAAATCAAGAGACAGGCTCTTAACTGACTAAACCACGCAGGCACCCCAAAAATAAACTGTTATATGACCTTCACTTAATTAAAATTATTGCTAATATTTTGACATATGTTTATTCTATTATCTATCTATGTATCTATCATCTATCTATCTATCTATCATCTATCTATCTATCTATCTATCACCTTCCTCCAAGATATTAAAAAAATATAGCACGGTTGAAGCTAAGGTTGTAACAAATTGCACAGTAAGGAACGTTTTTTACACTAGACCTTTCAATTAGAAACAAAGCACAGTAAAGAGTTAGGGATGTATTCTAGAAAATGTTAGAGACTAGAAGAATTGGTTATTGTACACGCATAAGGGAAAGGAATCATATGGATTGTCATTGATTATACATTTTTTCAAATGTATGTAGATAAAATCAGTCTTTATTAGGTGACATGCTCCACACCTCACGGCCCTTCTCCTTCATTGCAGATGATACTGAAAGAGGCACTGACTGAGATTATAAAGCACAATGACATATTCAACACAACCATTCCACTGCAGAAGGTAAGAAATACATTTGAGTGAGATGAGAAAGGAGCACAGAGGTTCATATAGACTCAACCTCAACTTTCCCCCCTTCTATCTGGCAAACCCACTCTATTTCAAGGATGTACACAACTTCTGTAATGTCCTACCGAATGTGATGGCAGAGAGTGAAGAAGGGACAGACTTCTTATAGCTAATCAGGTCATCCAAATTCATTGCATTTTAGATATATCTCAAAAGACTAAAGTTTGAATCCTTACTTTCAGGAAAGTAGCATATAATTCCAAAGTTAGAAAGTCAAGAATGTTTTAATATGCAACCTTAGCAATTGCAGTGTAATATTTTTTGCAGATCAGAAGTTAATGGTTTATCTGTAGGCCCAGGGCCATTCCATCCACCATTTAATAAAAAATGAATAGTACCAATGTAGGACTTTGAAGGGAGAAAAGTTTCTTTTCAAAAAGGATACATCTCGTGGTGGCTTCAGAATAACACATGGTGTCAAATAATATTCAGCCTCTCTTGAAAGGCATCCACAACTTGGTGCACCTGAGNNNTAGCTGATTTATTTACTTCTCTGTCTCCAGCGGTTTTAATAGAGCCAAGCATTGGCAGACATTCAACATAGATGTAGACACTTTTGCACATATATAACAAGTAAACAAAACAGAAACTAGCAGCACTAGATATGTAATATTTTTAAAATAATTGTGCTCATGTGTGGGTTTGTGGTATCCAGTTATTTGGGGAACGCTTTTAGAGCTAATACCAAGTTATGCTGTAAATAAGTTATCATTGCTAAATAGTAGATGTAATCATATATTACATCCTAATATTTCTTCTAGGAATACTCCTTTTAAAGAAATTAAAACTACAAAGATATAAATAGATTGGGCACTGTTTATATGTAATTATTTTCAATGCTGAAAAGGAATGTTTGCATGTAATGAACAATTAAAATACTTAGGAAAATCTTCCTCCGCACCCCCCCGGTTCTGTCTGTCTCTCTGCTATTACTTCATCAAGAATAAAAGCATCCTTGTGATGTATATTCTGGATAAATTTTATCATTAGTTCTTTAAAAAGAGGAAGCAAAAACAAGTCTTTGATTAATTTTTGATTGTAATGAAAAAATTAATCAAAGAGATGGCAAAGCTGTTCTTCTCTAGAAAAATATCTAGACAGAAAACATTTCATTTGAAAGTCCGTAGTCCACAGTCTACATTCCCTGTAAAATAGTGCACATCTTCTAGGCCATGTCTCTTGTCCTTGTCATTACTTAAGTGATTGACTGTGAGATGGTCCAGCAGCTTCGCGGAGTGTCACGTGCCTGCATTTTGCCCCAGCCTATGTTGAGACATCTTCCTTTCCTGGCCAGGGCCTTCTCTGATTCATGAAATGGGAGTTTGTAGGATCTCAGCACTAAAAAATGCACAACCCAGAAGTGCTGAGGAGTTAATGCAATATAGGTCCACTCTTGACCACTGTGGAGGGTAAGAACTCCAGGATAAATTCTTTCCTCTTTTATCTATCAGGCAGCCATTTCCGAGTCTCATTTCTAAGATTCCACAGAGGGTCCCACTGAGATGGAGTGCCAGTACTTGTAATAGTGGCAATCAGTATACCCTTATATGAGTTTTCCTTATTATCTGTTGTATTTTTCTGAAACTTCATTTCTGCTTCCTGGAATAATTTCCCAAATAACTAACTGCATAGAAGGCTTTGTCCTAGGCTTGACTTTTAAGAAGAACTGGGCTAAGATTATAAGGTTGTTTTGTTTTGGTGTTTCCTATGAATGTCTTGCTTACAAGCTACATTTCCTAGAATAAGATGATATCATTCTTCAGTTCAAAACTCTCCAATAGTCCCTCATCGTCATTAGAATAAATATCCTTACAATGACCTACATACAATTCCTACTCTACCTGGTTCCTGGCTGCATCTCTGTCATCATCTTCTAGCATTCTCTCTTTCACTTTGCCTTAGTCATCCTTATTCCCTTAATGTTTCTGAAACTTTCTCAACCATACACCCACTTTCATACTTAGACTTCTTATTTATAATGCACTGAATGTTTTTACACCAAGTGTTTGTACAAAGTTGTTGTTAACTTCCAGCAGATATCTGCTAAAATGCTATTTCCTTAAAGATAAATTCTGTTATCATCATTCTAGAAGAAAAACACTTTTTATTTTCTGTCTTCTTTCCCTTTTTCTTATTATATAAGTTGAGGGGGTACAGCTTTATAATTTAACAACTGCATACAAAGTGATCACCACCACAAGTCTACTTACCATCCATCACCATATAGCTGAACCCCTTCGCTCATTCTGTATACTCCAACCCACTTCTCCTCTGGTTACCATTAGTCTGTTCCCTGTACCTGTGAATTTGTTTTTGTTTCATTTTGTTTGTTCCTTTGTTTTAGAGTCCACATATGAGTGAAATCATAGAGTATTTGTCTTTCTCCACCTGACTTATTTCACTTAGCATAATATTTCCAAGGTCCATCCATGTTGTCACTAATAGTAGGGTTTCATTCTATTTATGGCTTTTCCTCTTTTATCTTCCCCTTTAATGTGAAGAAGACAAAGTTTATTCAGGAGGAAAACAGTTATAGAGCACTTTGGTTATTGGAATCTGAAAGCTATACGAACAATGAGGAGAGACTGAGTACAAAAAAAGACATGCAGGAAAACTGATGTTAGTCTTTATCTGATTTATTTATTTTTGTTTATTTTTATACTTTTTGTTATATTAGTCACCATACAGTATATCCCCAGTTTTTGATGCAATGTTCCATGATTCATTATTTGCGTATTACACCCAGTGCTCCATACAATATGTGCCTCCTTAATACCCATCACCAGCCTATCCCATTCCCCCACCCCCCTCCCCTCTGAAGCCCTCAGTTTGTTTCCCAGAGTCCACAGTCTCTCATGGTTCATTCCCCTTTCTGTTTACCCCCCCTTCATTCTTCCCTTCCTTCTCCCACCTATCTTCCTATTTCTTGTGTTCCATAAATGAGTGAAACCATACGAAAATTGTCTTGACTTATATCCCTTTCCTATTAGGCAAGAGGACAACCATATCTGAATGATAAAGGCTGTGCTATTGTCTCGAAATATACACCATTCTCTTCTTAAAGGCTAGGTTTTATTATTTCAAAGGCTGAAAAATGGATAACAAGATAATTTTGAAGAATATAGAAGGGACAACTAAAGGTTGAGTCAGAAAGTTACAATTTTATCCAAAATCACAGATGTATTGAATAGAATTATAATAAAATGTATGCATTTAAATGTGAGGTTTTTTAAAAAGGATTTCACAGAAATGCAAACTCACCTATACCGCCATGAAAGGTGAAGGCAGAGACAAAATACAAAAGAAAAACAAAAAACAAAACTGTGTATTGAGTATCATATTTCTATGGACAACTCTGGTGAGCAAAATTGAGTACAACCCAACAGCAAGGACAGAGTATACTTTAATGTCCACATTTGTAACAATGGGACCAAGTTGTTTCTCAAAATTGGTAACATCTTTCAGAATTAGTTTCAAAGCAAGAGTATTCATTCATAAGGTTTTATGTATCTCTTTTCTGTTGTTTAATGATAACAACCACTGGATAATTGGCATGGTTTCTAATCATAGAACTTGTTCATGTAAAAGAAGAATGGATCCACAAGCTTTAACTATCAGGGCATATTCTGTCTACCTCACGTGGCTTGTCTCTTTGGAGGCACCTGTTTCTGTTTTCATCCATGGGTCCTACAGGAAGCCCTAGCCTGTGACTAGGACTTGTTAGACCCTCTGGTTAATTTAAACAGTATTTAGTACAACTTGAGAAGGTAACAGAAAATTGAGTTACACTTTTCCCCTCATGTTTGGAAAGATCTGAGGGACAGCATGTTTTAGTGGTTGACTGAAATTTCACATTACTCTGCAGTGTCCCCATGCATAAAGTAAGGATATGGAGATCTCATTTTCAAGGCAAACCAGAAAAAATTCTATCAGGTTTTCTGAAGCTGAATGCTAGCTGAGGTGTGTAGAATTCTACTTCATATTTATAAAATATCATATGGAGATTAATGATTCCAACATGGAAATTCTGTATAAATAGAATTTGCAAAGAGTCTCAGTGTAGGCGAGTGGCAGTAATTTAAGGTACTTGTTTCACCTTAGAAATCTCTTAACTTTATAGCAGCAGGTATTGGAAAGGTATTGGAAAGGGGTGTAATGATCTGATGCATATTTGTTACTGTCTCCATTGTAACAGTAATCTAGGGTAAGACAGAAGTTTCTTTAGTAAAATGTCTCATGGGTTTTCCGGGCTTGAGTTCACCTGGAAATAGACAGTGAGACAAGCAATGGAGTTTAAGTGGTTTATTTGCGATCTCAGGAAATAGTGGCAGAAGAATGGCAAAGTGAGAAGAGAGTAGGAAGCAGATAAAAGATTTCTGGTTTCAGCTCTGACATGTACAGAGCTTGGAAGTCATTGCTTCTGTCCTTACAATAAGAACAATCCATGAAAAATGAAAATCAATTATTTTTCTCAGAACTGTGAGAGAACAAAGGTCATAGGGTGAAACCCCACTTCAAAATCTGGAGAGACAAGCACATTTAGAGATGTAGTAACAAATATCTGCTTTCTTGGATCAGAAATTGCTGGAGCTATGAATTGGTAGAACTCTTAAATGTTAACTGATGAATTCTATGAGCTGATTATGGTCTAGTGTATGAGACAGAAACTCCTGGCAGCTGAAATCTTAGAGAGACCCCAAACATTTCTGTAGGCTTTCTTTTTATGAATTCTACCAGGTTCTCATGAGGATAGGCTGAGAAAGTCCCTGATGTCCTTGGAAGATGTTTGGGAATAAAAACTATGGTAAAATAAGCCAAGAGCCTTATCCATAACTAAAAACCCACTCCTAAGGGATAGGGTATTTCCTGTTTAAATTCTAGCCAGGAAAAGGATTTTACTTTCCCTATAGTCTTCCTGCCTCATTAAAGTTATGGGGTTGACATGGTCAACAAGGGTCATGGCTTTCAAAAAACAGAGTGGGAATTCTATAGCCAAAAAAATGGAGTCAGGGCTTGGGAGACAGAGAGATTAAAGAGCTATATCACAGGAGAAACAGATAGGACAGTCATAGCCCTGAGACAGAGACACATTAGAGGATTAATATTGAAAGGTAGTAAAATGCTCCTTCTCCCCACACCTTTCCAACCCAGCTATAGGGCTCCAGTATCATAGTGGATTAGAGCTGAAGGAGTTGCACATTACACACTTTTTCTGAGGAGATGTACATAGGGGAACACAAAGTTTAAAAGGCACACACAATCAAGGACACTAGATGACCTCAGTTTCTTTTTCTTTTTCTTTTTTTTAAAGATGTATTTATTTATTTGAGAGAGATAGAGAGATAGTGAGAGAGAGTACAAGCAAAGAGGGGGAGAGGGGAGAGGGAGAAGCAGGCTCCCCGCTGAGCAGGAAGCCTGATGCAGGACTTGATCCCAGGACCCTGGGATAATGACCTGAGCCGAATCAGACATTTAACCGACTGAACCACCCAGGGGTCCCTGGGACCTCAGTTTCTATTACCTGATACATGTCCAGCTTTCAACCAAAAATTTAAAAGCATTTTAAAGGGTAAAAAAAAGAAACTGTTCGAAGAGAAATGATGAGTAATAGAACAAGGCTCTGAATTTAGATATTACATATGTATTGATATAATCAGAGAGGAAATTTAATACAACTATGATTGATGTGTTAAAGTCTCTAATGAAAAAAGTAGGCAAAATGCAAGAATAGATGGCTTATGTAAACAAAGAAATAACAATTTTAAGAAAGAATCATATGAAAATGATAGAAATAAAAAACAGTTTAAAATGAAGAATGCCTTCAATGGACTCGTCAGTACATGTGACACAGCTGAGAAAAAGAATCAGTAAACTTGAAGATGTATTCATAGGATCTTACCAAATTGAAATGAAGGAAGGAAGAAAACAGAACAGAAGAACATCCAGACTATAGGATAATATCAAACAGTATAACATATGTGTATTTGGAGTACCAGGAGAAGAGAGACAACATAGCAGAAAGAATATTTGAATTAATAATGGCTAAAAATTTTCCAGTTAATAACACACACCAAACCACAGATTTACGAAGCTCAGAGAACACCAAAAACAATATAAATAACAATACAACAGCATCACATAGGCATATCATATTTATACGGCAAAAAAGCTAAAGATGGAGAAAATCTTGAATTCAGATTTCAAAACGGGGGGAAAGCCTTACTTATGGAGGAAAGAGGATAATGATCACACCAGACTTTTCTTCAGAAACCATGCAAATGAGAGATGAGTGAAATGGCACTTAGAAATGTTTAAAGTGTTGGAAGAAAAACAGAACAAAACAAAAACCACATCAACCTAGAACTCTGTAGCTAGCAAAATGGTCCCTCAAAAGGGAAGCAGAACTAGACTGTCTTGGATAAACAAAACTAAATGAATTCATTGCCAACAAATATGACCCGCAAGAAATGTTAAAAGAAGTTCTTCAGAAAGAAAATTATGTAGGAAAAGAATTGGAGAAAAGTAAATTAAGGTGTATCAATCAAGGTATATCTATATCTATATCTATCTAACTATCCATACATACATAGATATTCTTAATGGATCCAAAAGTTAATTTTATTTAAAACAATACTACTACAAATGAATTGGGTGATTATTGTGTATGGATAAGTAAAATGAATCACAACAATGTCAGAAAGGACTGGGGGAAGAATTAGGAATACTCTCACACAAGGTACCTACACTGCATGTGAAATGGTACAGTGTTATATTGAGGATCAGTAAATACGTATGTTGTAAACCCTAGATCAACCACTAAAAAAAAACATTTAAAAGGAGTGTAATCTATACTCTAAGAGAGGTGATAAAGTTGAATCATAAATTGTTCAGTTAGAACCAGGGAAAGCAGGAAAGGGCAGGCAGAGAAAAAAAGAACAGATTCAACAAATTGAAAATAATTAAAAACATGGTAGCTATTGTAACAACTGGATCAACAATCGCTTTTAATGCGAATGGTCTAATTATAGCAATTAAAAGACAAAGATTGTTAGAGTAGATTACAAAAACCTAGACTAACTACATGCTGTTTACAAGAAACCCGCTTGAAATATAAAGCCTCAGATTAAAAATAAAGGAATGGAAGCCAGTGAAGATTATTACTACAGAGGCAAACGAAGCTTGCTCAGGCTAGCAACTCTGGAAACTAGTGCAGATTACAAACACAGAGCTTTTGTAGCCACAAAGCAAGGAAGCTATGCTGATTTATCCAATAAATCCCCTTAAGCATTAGTTGATGGCACCTTCCAGAGAGCATTTACACTTGGAATTCTGGGGTTTTTCATGCTCAAGAATGGAGTGGTCTCTGGTGCATGGTACAAGTTCTCAGGGAAAGAGTTCAGGCGCTAGCAGTCAGAAGCCAGGGCTGTGTGCATGAAAATGGTACCTGTTGATGGGTTATGGATGGGGCACCAAGAACATATATATATATATTTTTTCCACTATTTGATATTACATTATATAACTGTTGTAATCTCACCCCTGTAATTTCTATGAAGTCAGGATCTTTAATTGCTTTGTTCATTGCCATAGCCTTAATGCCTAAAAGAGTAACTAGAACAAACAAGTGTTTAAAAAATATTTGTTCTTATAAGTGAATGAATAAACTATAACCATATTTTTGGAGGATGTACATATCATTTACTGTTTACAATCTTGAACCATGTTTTTGGTGGTATGCACTATTTAGTTGGGTGGAAAAATGTTTAAATACCCAAAATGTACACTTTTTTTTCTACTGAGATTTAGAGGCCTAATACTTATAATCCTTGCTAAGTATCTGTGCAAAATTTAATGCATTCATACAGTAATATTCTAAAGAATGCTTTTAAATACTATAATATAAATCAACACTGTCAATTCTACATGAAGTTATGACTTACTGGTTTAGTTTGCAATGGCAAGAAGAAATTATGTGCTCAGAGGTACAAATATCTGTCCATTATGATCAGCAAAAACCATGTTCATAAAGTGTAAAACATAAATCCATTCATATAATTAAAATGGAAAATAATAAAAATGAAAAAACCCATAAATCCACTCATTCAGTAATCACTTACGGGGTTCCTGTAGATATTGTGTATACTCAGAGACACTAACATGTATAAAGCTATCTCTTTTCTAGTAACACCATTGCATTGGAGATACAAAAGAAAGACAACTTTTGTTCATTATGATATATACATGTGTGTTATAATAATTTAGATCCATAAAGAAGACTAAGATGGGCATGCAATGGTGAGCAAAATTCTTCCAGTTGAGAGAATCAGTAGAGTCTTTCGAAATAATGCTTAATTCACTTAAAACTCGATAGGTGCCAGCAGGAGGAAGAAGGGAGCAGATTTTATACTCCAGGAAAATTAATTATATATAGAACTATGAAATACTACACTTTTGAAAAATCATGAGCCATATGGTGTAGCTGGAGAATGTGGTCTATGCTGTGTTGTAGGGCAAGGGACTGTTACTGGTGGCAACTGTGGAAAGGCAAGCCTGAAGTGGGATTATGAAGATGTCACTCTGTATGCTAAAGAGTCTGAATGCTTATAAAAGCTGATGGGGGAAGTCAGTAAAGACTTTTAAGCAACGATGGAAGCTGATTTGCATTTGAAAAACAGATATGGGGGGTGGGCGCTGTACCTGGGTGGCTCAGTTGGTTGACATCAGGCTCTTGATTATGGCTCACATGATAATCTCAGGGTGGTGGGATGGAGCCCAGTGTCAGGCTCTGCCCTCAGTGGGGTGGGGGTGGGGGTGTCTGCTTGAGACGCTCTCTCTCCCTCTGCCTCTGCCCCTCCCCTCCCCTGCTGGCAGGTGCACCCACACATGCATGCACTCTCTATATGTATCAAACAAATAAATAAATAAGATCTTTAAAAAACAGATATAATCACAGGGTAGAAAATGAAATAGGGATGGAGTTAAGACTGGAAGAAAAGAGTAGTTAGGATGACGGTTTCCAGGTGGAAATAAGTAAACAATCCGTAATAAAAAGAGCAACAATCAGTGTATAGGTAACAGGAAGGTACAGAAGATTAGAGAGAGCACCACAGGAGATTGTGAATAGTGAAAGGAAGGACACAGAAGACAGCAGTTTCAGCTGAATGCTGGAGACAGAGGCCAATCTCTTCCACTGTGGTGAGTGGCTCAGAGGTAAGGAGGGGCATATTCTGAGTCTCTCCCTTTTAAAGGCAAAGATATTAGCTACTCATTTCTGGGATTCCTGTTCTGTTGAATCTATGGAAGTATTCTTGAGCATTTGAAAAAGACAGATTTTCTAGAGCTTAGATATAAGTTGCTTAATATTTTCTGACTTAATTTCTGACTTAATTTTCAGATTTAATTTCATTCAATTGTAATGTCCTATACACAGTTCTTATTCTTTGTTTTTATTGTTAGATATTTATACATAACATAATATGATAAATTAAAAAGCTCCTAATTACTATTTTATTATTACATAATAATAAAATTTAAAAGACATAATAAGCATTTTAAAAGTCAAAGGACCCTGAGGCTTGATATACCCATTCAGTAAATGTATTTTCTCCCAAAGGCAGCTAGCCACGCTCCCTTGAATGACTTGAGCTGGGATGGCCCCTGACTAAATTCAGTAAGGACTACTTGGAGGCCAGGATGGTATTATGGATTCTTTTGGATTAGATGAGAAATTTGTATATTTTCAACAGCTGCATTTTGGGAATATCTAAGAAGTTTTGCATATTTGTTAGAAGATATATTCCACCAAAAGATAATCACATGGAAAAGAGGAGATAAGGGAATCTGAAAGAGAGAGAGAGAATAATGCAGATTTCAAGAAAAGGAAAAGATGCATTCTTAATGAATTTTAGACTAGTTCTACTGTATCCTAAAGTCATACGTTTCTTTTGTTTCCTTTTTTTTCTTTTTTTTTTTAATTTCCTGGCTACAAATGAAATTATCTTGCTGAGAACAAAATAAGGTAAAATAACAGTCCTCAAAACTTTTAGTTTTATGCATTTTTAGAAAATATTTTCTCAAAAAGCAAGCATGACATTGTAGGTGTCACATCACATGAGCTCCCCAGATGCCTTGCAAAACTCATAATGCAACCATGGCTTCCGTAATAAGAGGAACAATATGTGGAGACCTGCTGTCCCTCCCATTAGTGGCAGCAGGATCTGCCCCTGTGGTTAATTCTGCTTTGTCTTGAACTCCAAATGGGAGCGATAGTCTGTGCATTTGATACATCGTTAGCACAGCAGGGAAAGCCCATTTGGAAATAATCATATGTTTCAGGTATCCAAACGAAAAGGGATACTTTGCAAAGAGAAGCATTTTAACTTGAAAAACTTCAAACTAAAATTTGGGTGGAGAAGACTTAATGAGGAAGGGAAAGACTAACATTTATTTATTACCACAAATGAGCACTACACTTAAATCATCCCAGCCCTGACGATGCTAATCCTCACGCGAACACTGTTGTTCCCATTTTACATGTGATGAAAACAAGACAAAAAAGGTGAGGATAATTGCCCCAAGAGCTTGTACCATGCAATGGGGAGTCCGACTTTTAGTTGCTCTTGCTGGGCTACCCACCAACGCTCTTTCTATGCCTGACTTTGCTCTCTATCAGGAGGAATCACTAGTGGCCTAAAAGAATTTGTACAGCGAAAAGGTAAATGTGAAACACAGATTTTAAGAGAAATGAAAAGTTTAAGAATAAAGTACTTTTTGTTAAAATATATATTAAAAAAATTGAACACAAAAAGTACAAAATATTGAATCCTGTCTTTTAATTTAAATGTATGATTGCTGGTCAGCCAGTATATTTTAAGAAGGTGTCAGTTTAAACACTAATGTTTATATAAGCCTAAACAAATGTTACAATAAAACTAAACTAAGGTTAAGGAGTAGATCAGTTATTTTTAAACACTTTTTAATTAAAGTATAGTTGAAATATAGCATCAATGATGAATTTTTATCTAACAATTGTTAAGTTGTTAAAATCTGTTAAAGAATATAAATTGTAGTGGCATTAATTAGATAATGGAAACAGCATGATGATTTGAAAACATTCATAAATTTAGCCATAATTAAACATGAATTACAGTGTAATAAGAAAATATTTTGGGGCACCTGGGTGGCTCAGTCGTTAAGCGTCTACCTTCGGCTCAGGGCGTGATCCCAGTGTTCTGGGATCAAGCCCCACATCGGGCTCCCTGCTCAGCGGGAAGCCTTCTTCTCCCTCTCCCACTCTCCCTGATTGTGTTCCCTCTCTCATTGCCTCTCTCTCTCTGTCAAATAAATAAATAAACAAAAATCTTTAAAAAAAAAGAAAATATTTTAAAATATGGTTTTGAAATTCTGTTCAGTAAAAGAACAGTATTTACTGAGAACATGCTTTCTGTAGTAAAAGCAGCAATATCTTTGCACCCCACTCCCTTCCTTTGCATTCCTAGAATGGGCCAGAGCGAGGAAAAGTAAGAAAATGTTTACCTGAGGAAGTTGAGATATTTCATATTTCTCTGGCTCTTGGAAAGAAAACATATAGAGATAAATGGAAAAACAAGCAAACGATATAAAAGATAGGACAGGAATTCCACCAAGATGATTAGGTGACAGGTTTCAAAGAGAAAACATATGGAGAGAAAAATCTGTATGAAAGGGAAAAACTCATACTGCATTTGCAATTCTTCACTTACAGCATTATGGTAAAGGTCTTCTCAATTTTCCCCTAATCTTTAATAAAATTCAAATAGAGACATGGTCAAGAAATGATTGTATTTTAGGGATAAAGCAAAAGAATAGATAATGATGTATGTTGGAATAGACAGAAGGTCAGAAAAGAGAGCTGTTAGCTGTTAGGCAAAAAGCTAAGAATGCAAATTGAGAAGACAGGAAGCAAACTAAGACATAATTGGGAGAAATAAATTTCCACAGAAGACAATGGTTTATAAGACGGTGTGTGGTGTGTGTGTATTTTGAGGGGAATTGGTTGCTAGGTTTCCTGATATATAGGAGGGATCAGTAAACGTTTTTGTATTTTGTTGTTGCTGCTGTTGTGAAATAAATATTCTGCGACATTGGAGGAGTTAAAAAACATGCAGAATTTGATACCTTAATTAGAAATGATGGTTCTAATTTAGAATACCAATTTCAATTCAATTTTAAATACGTTATTTCCTGAGCCTTGGAAACACAAAGTTTGATTTTAAGCTAATTTATGCAGAGAATAATAGGAAAATAGTTGAAATTTGAATCTCACTCTTTCTAATTTCATAACGACCTAGCTTAATTCATAGATTAAACAAATAAGTTTAAATGGAGATATGCAGAGAGTCCATCCTAACATTACAAAGATTCTTACCTGAGCACCTTAGCAATGGTGCAGGCAGACCCAGATACGAGTTCCTGGGACTCTGAAAATGTGGAAGGGGTTGGTCAGAGTTTCTCACACTCTAATTTTTTTTTCTTTGAACAAATAACCCAGGTCAGATGATTTTTTTAAAGACATTTTGTTGAAAACTGGTAAAGGCTAATTATTCCAAGATGGAAAAACCTCAAAATTCTCCAATTTTCACACAGTACAGTTTTCATTTTTTATATGTTTTGTTCTAGAATTATTTATATGTATTGAACATCCTAGGTTAGAATACATAGGACTCAATGATATCATGAGTTAATTATCCAGGATAGTAGATGCAACTACACTTTTTAAAGTATGTATTCAAGTCTAGATACCACGGTCTTTCTTTTGGTACTGCCAAAATTATCATAGATACGGTCCCTTTGGAAACATAAGTCAACTTATTTTTAGCTTCTCTGTTCTGTGAAACAGTTATAAGTCAGCTATGAGTATCCTGCTGATAAAGAAATATGATAATTTTAGACATATATTAACATTATACTTCAGAAAATACACTTTATTTTTTATTATGTTATGTACACTTTAAATCAATAATAATATTTTAAATGTGGAAACATGTAAGTTAGCAGAAGGATCTGGATTTCAAACTATATACGAATCACTAAAAATTCATTTTTTTAAAAGATTTTTTATTTATTTATTCGACAGAGATAGAGACAGCCAGCGAGAGAGGGAACACAAGCAGGGGGAGTGGGAGAGGAAGAAGCAGGCTCATAGCAGAGGAGCCTGATGTGGGGCTCGATCCCACAACGCCGGGACCACGCCATGAGCCGAAGGCAGACGCTTAACCGCTGTGCCACCCAGGCGCCCCTACTAAAAATTCATTTTAAAGTGATGATTATACCCATTTAATAAATTACTATTCAGCTATTAAAATGATGATGTGCGTTTATTTATTGGCATGTACACATATAGCATGAATTCATTTATTTAAATTATAAGCATGTATGTATAGGTTCCCATAGTGATTTGTTTATAGTTTTTGTGCTTTGGTGTTGCGACAACTTAAATTAGATTTACAATTTTCTTTGTCTTTTAAAATACTACTTAAATTATTCAGCAAGCATATATACTTTAAAAATATGAGAACACTAGTTTGGATAACAAAATGAGAATAATGTGATACTTCAATGATTGCTGCTCTGAATATTATAAGGACTGGGGAAGAAAATGATCATGAAACATACATGTAATCTTTAGTCTAAGTGGATTCATCACATCACTGCATAACATTTTATACTCTAGTGTTCTAATATAGGAAAAAAACTATGAAAAGAATGTTTATCCATATATTCAATTTCTAGGAAATATAATATGCATGCATTTTAAGAACAAATAGTAAACTGCCTAGTCAATATTGAAATTTTTCTATAAGGGAGATAATGCCTGTTTTATATTCTTATACACTGCTAGTGTTTATGGCTGTACTTTGATAAAGGTATCCATAGGGTTTCTATTAATGCCAGGACAAAGCATTTAAATAAGGCATACACAGAAAGAATATCAAACGTTACAAATTACATTTAATGAGAATATGAATTTCTAACATCTTACATATTCTAGGATATTCTATCCTGCGATATGACTTTCTTGAAGAAAAAAATCTATTTATAAAATAGAAAAACTTCCTGGAGATTTTAGTAGAATAAATGATAACAATACTAATAACTGAATATATAACACTACATGCCAGGCTCACTTCAGAGCACTTCATGTATGAAACATCAAGTAATTCTCACAACAGCTCTACGCGGTTGGTCCTATTATCATTGCCAATTTATAGATGAGGGCACGGGGGCACAGAGTTTAAATAACCTGCACAATGTCATACAGAAACTTGCCCAAGGTCATACAGTAACTAGCCCAAGGTCACACATCTGGATTAGAACACAGGCAGTCTGGCTCCATGCTGTGTTATAATGATGACAGCTGATGACAATGAAGTAGAATAACAGAAACCACCACAATTCGTGGCCGCCCAAACTACTATGCTCTAGAGCTAAAAATGGGATCATAAGGACAATAAGACGAAGTATTTGTCTTAAACTCCTACCCATTATTTTAGTAGTTCCGACTCCCTGCAAATACCCACCATGGAGAGAATCTCGTCTGTGCTCAAATACATGGCCTTTTTCTCAGCTACCAGGTCCTGCCTCCAGCAATGTCTGCTGCCAGGGCTCCCCTGCACACTGAGCTGTGTGGCCAGCTTTTTCCTGTTCTTCCTCCTGGGCCAGGCTCCCATGGGCCCTGGTGATCATACTAAGGCTAATAACTCCAGTCATGACAAAAACCACTATGGAGGCCTCTGCTGATATGGATGAGGGCAGAAACAGATGTACCAGGCACCCCATCAATGTATAAACACTCTGACGTTTTATATAATCTGCTCAGTGAGTTTCATATGCAGCCTTTTAAACAAATGCAGAGATGACATTCAAAGAAAATTAAGTACTAAATGAAAAGCACAGAACAAAATTTTTCTTGAAACCATCTTTGTTTTTCTAATTTACAACTTTTTAGAACATTAAATCTTTCGGGTCACCTGGGTGGCTCAGTTGGTTAAGCGTCTGCCTTTGACTCAGGTCATGATCCCAGGGTCCTATGACTGAGCAGGGAGCCTGCTTCCCCCTCTCCCCCCCCCCCAATAAATAAAAATTTAAAAAAGAACATTAAATCTTTCTGTAGCAACTCGCTATCATTCTCACGTATGCCCCCATCTTTAGGAACCAATCACAACTAGGATTATAACTTTATTGCATCACTGAGTGCCACAAATGATTTTAACGTCCTCTTTTTAAATACCAAGATATAATAGACTGAAAGTTCAGAAAAGTCCGAGAAATATATGAAAAATGTGAGGTGAATGCTAGTTTTAAGAGAAAATAAACTAGCAAATCTGATGTAACCATAACAAACAGTACAAGTCAAACTAAAGGTAAAGAATATGTTATGATTTGGGGACTAAATTGGGTAATGTTTTACCTCAGAAGTTACATTATTTAGGACACAGACGACCGCCCAGTTCTGTGACTGACCTACTGTTCGCCAAGCATTATGCTAGATTCGGGGTTTACAAACATAAGCAGGGTTCCTAGAAAGGAGGAACAGAACAGCAAGTGAGGTAGACAGTAACATAAATCGGTGTTGTCAACCTAATAACGGAAGTGCTATGGTAAAGATTTCACAGGATTCTCTGGAGCGCTTAGGGGTCAAGGGAGGCTTCTGAAGGTGACAACTGAACTGCGCTATAGAAAATCAGCAGTAATTCTCCAAGAAAAGAAATGTCTGAACAAGTTTCTAGCAAGAAGAGACACCATGTGCATAGTTACAGAGGCTTGAAAAAACTTTGGGGTCAGAGAACAGAAGCAGTGTGGTCTTGTTAGGGTTTAAAGCACAAGGTGCAGTGTGTAAGAGAGAAGGATGGAGAGAAAGGTAAAAAAAAAATGATCACAAAATATATGTCACACCAAGGAGTTTGCAGCTTTTTAGGTTATTTATTATCATTGAGAAAAGAGATTGGGGATAGGGAGGCTTGTTGAAACATTTTATAAATTGCGCAAACAAAAGATATTGGTAGTCTGTATCATAAAACCTTTATGTAAAAAAAAAAAAATCCCAATTCTAATCAAAAGTCACATTGATTTTAATAACACAGTTCTATGATATATTTATACTTAAATAATTTACAAAGAATGCATTTATCAAATCTTACTTTGAGGAATCTGTTTAAACAGTTCCATAGAATTAATGTCTATAATCACTGAATTTAATTATATAAACTTCGCTATAATTCAACTCGTTACTACTTTTCTCTCTAAGGTCCTGGATCTGCATCCTAGTTGTTATGAGTCATTCCCAGTATGTGTTACACTGCACAAGCCAAATCCCCCGGATTTGTGAACACAGATAGATTTCAGGCCTGCATGGCTGCCCCCGCTTAGGAAGCGCCTTGTTTTCAATAACAGGAATCAGTGAAGGACAAACTCTGACATAACTGTCCCTCATTGCCCATCGTCGGTTTCTCTCCTCAGGAGGCATTTCACTATTATTAGACCATGTAATTTTAAAGAGCAGCAACAGTGTACTAAGCACTAAGCGAGGTGTTTCTGATAAATTCTTACAACAACCCTCAAGATAGGTATTATAAACCCTAATTTATAGATTAGGGAGAAAAGGCCTAAAGAGCTCAAGTAGCTTTTCTAAATTTCAGATGTAATAAGTGACAGTATTTAAATACACACTTGTCTCAGTTTTGAAGCCATCACCAAAATTTTAGATTCCTGAAGTTAAGCAATCCAACTTAACACCAAGAAACAACTGAATACTGAGCATGTGCCAGGCACAGACTTAGGTGCTGGGAATGTAAACATGAAATCCAAATTAGTCCTCAACAAACTAACAGGATAGGAGAAGATCCAGGGAAGTGGCTATAATGCCATGTTGTAAGTATCATCAGAACACAAATGAGAGGCAAATAATTCATTTACCTCAAGTAGGCAAAGAAAATCAGGGAAAGACGAAAAGAAGATGGCCTCAAATGGAACTCTAAAGAATGAAAAGACTCCAGCCCAGGTGGAGAACATTTTTTTAAAAGAAGAGCAAGGATGAAAACATGAGTTGAAGGTTCATGGATTATTCTGGGAACAAGTTGTCTGATATTGCCTGAGAGTTTGTGAAGAACTATTCAGAAAATAAAATTGGAAAGAGATCCTGCGCTGAAGTTAAGAAAGCTTGTATATCATTGTAACACAGAAGATCTTTGTTCTATAGACAAAGGGGAGCCATCAGAAGTTTTAAACTGGAGAAAAATTGATTAGACTCATCTGGGTAGGTATTATAACTCCCTCAACATTTCTTCCTACAAGGTAGATTTTTAATGAAAATGTACCCTTAAGATAATTCAATATATATGTGAAAATCAGTTATGGAAGGTGGTTTCGGATTTAAATCATATCTACTGTCAATGGACAGAAAATGTATCATAATAATTGTGATTCAGAGAGAGAGGAAGTAACAGAGAGGAGTAAACTGCTTCCTCAACTTTAAGTTCAAGTATATCGAAATATTTTTGCAAGCAGAATAAATGAATAGCTCATATATTTAAGTTTTATTTTATTTTTATACCAATCCATCATTTAAAAAAATTGCATTATATGTTTTCCTCCATAGAACATGATTTTACAGTTTTGTTTTTAAATTTGAAGGGAAAAATAGTGAAAGGAATTTTTTGACAAAGAGTTGAATAAGTGATATTACTATTATCTGACTCAATCTCTTTATTTTTAAGAGAAAAACATTAAATCTCAAAATTTAAAAGGATTTTTCTAAGAGCATATGTCTATTTAGTTACCCAGTCACAAAGAGTCCCAGTTCCTTATTCATTAAACAAATATTTACTAAATGCCTACCTTATGAGATGTTCTCCATCTCAACAGTGTCCCTGAAAATTGCCCAACAATTACACGTAGTAATTTCTCCTCTAAACATGAGGAAGAGAAAACCAATAAACTTTGCTTCCTGTCAATTTGCAAGAAATGTCAACAAGAACCCTGCTTTTTTCAAAGCAATATACTACACAACATAATAGTTATAAATATATTATAAAGAATAAAAAAATACTTATAAAGAAGAAAGAAGATATGAAATGTCTGAAAATTTCCTGATGAAAGTATCTTTTTGTTTAAAAACTCTGCTAGCTTATTTGCTAGGTTTCCATTTTAGAAAAATAGGACACTTGCCCCAATATGTCCCGAGTGAGTTAAGAGAACTATGATTGTGTAACCAAAAACTCTCTATTTCTGACTTGTGTAATGGAAGCGTCAGAACTTCTCCCCATTTTGACCAAGTGCAGGGACTGAATTGCTAGGCATAGGGAACCTTTACTCTTTGCCAAGTCTTTCTTACCAATGGGCAATGAGAGCTTCAGGCCCCAAACCATTAGAGGTCTGAAAGCAGTGCTGGTGTTAATAAATATTGCTTAGTATTACATTTGTTGTTAGAGAAGAACAATGAAGTCTTTTTATCTGTTCTTTAGTATTTTGAATTTGTCTCTTATTTCAAGGATGAACAATGGAGAAAAAGTTATACATGGTCTTTGTCTTACAAAGCTTACAATCTGTGGGGTTGGGTGAACAATAAAGAAGAAAATAAGCCCATAATTACATTGATATGAAATAATTACAAATCAAGTTATGATTTCTGAAGGAAAAAAGGCTGCAAAGGAGAAAATTGATAAGACAGAAAAGAGGAAATAGGAAAGATTAGAGCAGAATTTAGTGAACACAAAAAATAGACAAAATTAAAACAAAAATGTTGGTTCTTTGAAAAAAAATCAACAAATTTGGCAAATTTTTAGCTTGATATACCAAGAAAATGGAGAAGAGAATCAAATTACTAAAATCAGGAATGAGAGACATCACCACTTTTCTTACAGAAATAGTTTTACAAAATAATACTATAAACAACAATACACAGACATATTAGGTAACTTGGCTGAAATGGACATATCCTGTCAAGACACAAAATGCTAAAACTCACTCAAGAAAATACATAGAAAATTTGGGTTTATATAAAACACATAAAGAGATCAATTAGTACTTTAAAAACTACCAATAAAGGAAAGCCCAGACTCAGATGGTCCCACTGGTGAATTCTACCAAACACTGAAAGAATTAACATCAATTATTCATACATTCTTCTAGAACCTAAGTGAAAACTTCCCAACTTATTCCATGAGGCTAATATTACTCTGATCTCATACCAGACAAAGATATCCAAGAAAGGTAGACCAGTATTACTTAGGAATAAAGACACAAAATTCCACAACAAACTATAAGCAAACAGAATTAAGAAACATTTAAAATGTATTAGACACCATGACCAAGTGGAATATACCTCAGAAATGCAAGATTGGTTTAATATCCTAAACCAATGTTATACAACATATTAATAGAATAAATAACAAAAAACACAAGATTATTTCAATAAATACTGAAAGAACACTTGAAAAAATTCAATACTTTTTCAGCATAAGTACACTCCACAAGCTTAGAATAGAAGGAAACTTGCTCAACTTGACAAAATATATTTAGACAAATTTCACTGCCAATATTTTACTGATTGGTGAAATCGTGAATGCTTTCTCAAGATAACAAAGAAGTATTACTGATTTGCCTCTTCCATTCAATATTGTACTGGAAGTCTTAACCCAGTCAATTAGATAATAACAAAAAGTAAAATGCATGCAGACTGGAAAAGAATAAGTAAAACCATCTCTTTTTTTCAGATAACATGATCTTGTATAAAGAATATCTAAAGAAATCCACTAAAAAAGAAAAGCTATTAGAACTAATGTATAAGTCAGCAAGTTTGTAATATATAAGATCTAAATACAAAAATCAGCTGTTTTTCTAAACACTATTTAGAAGTGCTTAAGAATGAATTTAAAAAGCAATTACATCCACGATAACATTAAAAATAATAGAATACTTAGAAACAAACATAGCAAAAGTGGAAGACCTTACATGAATAATTATAAAAGTTATTGAAATAAAGATGATCTTAATAGTTGAAAATACATCACATGTTTATGGATTGAAATACATGATTTGTTAAAATGGGAAAAGTCCCCAGATTGATCTACAGATTCAGCACAATCTCTTTCATAATTTTACCTATTTATTTTGCAGAAATTGATGAGCTAATCCTAAAATTCATATAGAAAGTCAAGAAACCATAAAGAGTAAAATAATCTTGGAAAAGAAGAGTAAAATTGGAGGAATGACATGGCCCTATTTCAAAATCTCCTACAAAGCTACAGCAATGGAGATGTGGTACTACCATGAGAACAGACACACATATTTATGTAATAATGTGGATAGTCCAAAATAAAACCTTACATTCATGATTATTTTCTACAAGGGTGTAAAGACAATGCAGTGGAGAAAAAACTCCTTTCAAGTTATGGACTAGCAGATATTCACATACAAATGAGTGAGGTCATACTCTTCTCTTATATCATATACAAGAATGATTCAAAATGGATCACAGACAATGATGTAAGAGCTACAAGTCTTAGAAGAAAACATAGGAATAAATCTCTGTGACCTTGATTAGGCACAGTCTTCTTAGATAGAACACCAAAACCTCAAGTAATAATAAAAAAAATAGGCTGGATATCATCAAAACTTTACAAAAAATACTTTTATTACACAAATGACACCTTAAATAAAAATCCGAGAAGAGAACCCAAAGAATGGAATAAAATATTTGCAAGTCATGTATCTGATAAGGAACTTACATCTGGAATATATGAAGCACTCCTACAACTCAATCATTTAAAAAATAATCCAATTAAAATTTAGGGTAAAAAATTGAGTCATTTCTCAATGACCAATAAGCATATGAAAAGATACCTTAAGTTATCAGTCACTTAGGTTATTCAAATCAAAACCCAAATGAGATATCACTTCATATCCAATCTAATGGCTTTAATTTGAAAAAACAAAAACAAAAACAACCAACCAACCAAGCAAACAAATGACACTTGTTGGAAGGGATGTAAAGAAACTGGAGACCATATATTGCTGATGTAAATATGAAATGGTGCAATGACTTTGGAAAACAACTTGGCTTTCTTTAAATTATTAAACATAATTCTCACATGGCATAACAGTTTCACCCAAGAGAAATGAAAACATATGTCTATATAAAAGCAGAGATGTTCATAGCAGCATTACTCATAACAGCCCAAAGAGGTGACAACCCAAATATCAGTTAACTGATCAATAGAGAAAGAAAATGTGGCATATCCAAACAATGGACTACGATTTAGCAATAAAAATGGACAAAGTGCTCATTCACGCAACATGGGTAAACACCGAAAACATCATGCTAAGCAAAATAAGCCAGTCCCCAAAAAACCAATATAGTGTATGAATCTATATAAAAACTCCAGAATAGGCAAACTCATAGGGAAAGAAGTGGGTCGCGGTTTTCTAGGGCTGGGTAAGTGGTGGGTGGAAATAAACCTTAATATTTTTTTGGAGGTGAATCAAAAGTTTTAACAGTGATAGTTGTACAACTCTGCGACTATACTAAAAACCATGCATGTAAACTACAAATTCATGGATTGTATTCCATATAATATATATCTCAATGAAGCTATTGAAAAATGATGATAAATCTTAAAATATCACTTTGGTTTTGCTGAGAGAAACTGTATTATATAAAATGAACATTAAACGACAGTCAAATATTATCTTGGATTGTATATGAATCCAGTTTCATTCAGAGGTAGTTTATGAGTTGGTGTAAATAGAATAAGTTTATGTAAATAGAATTTCTCAATAAGAAAAAAAATTGCTGGAGAATTAAGATCAGAACCCATTTTTCTGTGAATAAGATTATCACATTATTGGGGGCAATGCTCCCACCGGAAATGAAAAAAGCCTGAATACAGCATCAAAACCTCCTCTCAAAAGCATTGCAGAGGTAAGAAGATGGTAAGAAATCTCCAGAAAAATTAGAAGTAGAACCCAAAGAGGAAATAAATGCACAAAAGCTCCTTTTGCCCTGAGGGCATTTTCAATATTTCAGGAACATGGTCTTAGTTCCTGACCCTTAATAAGTTGTAGAGGTAAAAAGGATAGCTCTGGGCGTACTCCACCGACAGTCTCCCAGAATGCCCTCCACCCACAAAGGCTGAATTGAAACAAGTTTTACCATCAGGGTCAGAGTAAACTAGAGGTGATTCCAGCCTTGCCATCAAATCAAGGGTAATTATAAGAAAATGTTTCCCAACCAAAGAGCAGAATAAAAATTCCAAGGGAAATTTTAAAAACAAACCTGCTTTCAGATATCCTAGATTAGCAGTACCCCTAGGCTCCTCACAAAAGCAAACATAAATTTCCTTTGGAGATAGCTAACTGCACCTCGGGACTCAAGTAAGTTCTACAGATCATTTTCAAATGAAATGGAGAAACTCACATAAAAAACAATTAAGAAAATAGGGAAGACTAGACTAAACCTTCTTTTGTTGGATATTGGACTACAATATATTTACATAAACTCAGATAAAGGGGATGGAGACAGACAGAGACAGAGAGAGAGAGAGAGAGAAAGAGAGAGAGAGAGAGAGAACATCTTCTAGCTCTGTTCTCTGAGAGGGCTTTAAGCAGACATTCCAGTAGGAAACAACATACCTAGCTCCCATATGTGTTCCTACATCAAGCACCAGGGCATCTTGGATTAATGGCTGATTCTAGGGGTAGGAGAAAAAAAGAAAAGATGAACTTAAAATATCATGCTGTGCCAGCTGGTAAGGAAATGTCTGAAGAATAATGGGACATGTCAGAAATAAATAGAAGAAGCCAGCTTGAAGAGTCATTCTCTAACCAAATCCTGGACATGTTTAGCATCAAACATGTTTAGCATGTTTACATATTTAACAATATAAAGCACTGGATAAAATAGGAATCAATAAATATGTACTAATATAAATAGGTCAATGAATAAATGGTGGAGAAGAAAAAAGCCTTTTTTCATATTATGATGTAAACTGCTAAATGAAGACACATTTTTGGAATCAAGAAAATCACCATTTCACAAACATCGTAGTAGTAATTGATTTAGTCCAGAATCATTAATCGATGCTAAAATGAGTGGGTGAAAGTTTAATGGAAAATAGGATATTATGTGGCCTCAAAATATTTCCCCACAAAATACTTCCTACTTTCAAAGAGAACAGTTTAGGGTATAGAAGCCTGGCAGACATCACTTTTACTATATGATCAACGTTAACATAAGAAGTGATGGAACAAACTGCTATCACGTGCCTCCCGATACGATGCCTTGAAAAAGATGCATTTTATCACTCCCATGACACTCTTGTGAGTCAGGAACCTATCAGAATAGGGAATTTCTGCTTAAAAGAAAGTGATTTAAAATTAACAGATGATAAATAGAAAAAAACATTAACTAAAAACAAGGCATTTATACCTAGAACAGCAAGTTAAATATTGTAGGCCAATAGCCATATGTGGCTATATAAATTTTAGTTTAAATGAATTAAAATATATTGAGGAGAACATTTCAAGTGCTTGAAAGCCACGTATGGCTAGCAGTGACAGTACTGGAGAGTGCAGCTATGTAATATTTTCAGCACTGCAAAAATTTTTTTTGGACAGAATTGATTTACAGTTCGAGACCATACAAAGAACCACCAAACAAGAAAATATTAAGGAACCTAACGGGGAAAAAAAAATCAATGGATAAAACATAATCTGCAAAAAAAAAGGGGGGGAGATGCCTCAATGACTAGCATGTAGTCTAATAAGTGCAAAGAACAGGAACATGGAATGATAACTTTTTAAAAAATGGATTATTCCAGCATGGTGGAAAATGTGGGAGAACAAAACTCTTGGCCATTGCTGATGTGATTATAAACTGGGCCACTCACACTAGAAAGCAATATTCCAAGAGTACTTAGTAAAATTATGTATGTATATGCTTACAACTCAGAAATCCCACTGCTATGATAATATTTCAGATAAATTCCTGCAAAAGTCCCATACAACTTTCCATACATTTTGGGATTGTTTGTGGTAGCATGAATTAGAGGCAATCTAACTGCATTCCTGGGGGAATGGATAAGTAATAAATGGATGGATGTTATTGATAATGTGCAGTGGGAAGAAATATCAGCTAGATAAACAGAAACATGTAAAAAATATAAAACAATGAAATCTGGGACAATATAATTTATAGACACTTAAAATCTTAAAAACGGGTATCAAAACTACATAGTGTATAACACTCATGAATATTTAAAAACACTTCTTAAAAAAGCTAGAATAGATGTCTTTTTGGAGTGAGGATCAAGGATAAAAAAATAGAACAAAACAAGAGAAACGTCTTACATAAACGAGTGATAACAATGTGCTATGAACTGGGAGTATGATTTACTCATCTACTGACACCTAAATCTCAAAATAAAAGAGGAAAATAACTAGGTCCAATATTTAGGGCAGAGTGATTTTAAAGATTAAACAACTTACATTTTTGTCTGCATAAACTGATTTTATTGTAATTTGTGATCATATTAAAAACAAACACAGAAGAAAGTACTTGTTTTCCTGAGAGGAATGTGCATTAAAAATAGGCACTTGAGGAACATGGTAAAACACCTTCTGGAAAGAACTTGACATTTCTCTCAACTAAGTTCTAATTATAGTCTTCCTAGTGATCTTTTGTACTGTTATAGACTTAAAATAGGGTTGAATCCTAAAGGAGCCATAGGCCTGCATTTTTTAAGCACATAGCAAAGTCCTGCTGTGTCAGTAATTGCCAAAACAGGCGATCTTTGGATATCTGGGACCACCCACTGGCCAGAGTACCAGGCTGTGATAGACTTTCAATAATTTCTTACAGACTGGGGGAATGGATGTATGATTAGGATGTGGGTAACAGAGAGGGACAAATTGTATAATTAATTTGCAAAGCCCAGTATACTTTGATGGATTTTTAGGTCACTGAAATTAGAGAGGCTGCATAAAAGCCCTAAGAGCATAATGAATCCTTGATTGACTTTGCATCTTTGAAACTACTTATTTTTCTATATATGGTTAAGTTTGAAAAACTGAGGTTTCTTTCCAGCCAAACGTAGCTGTCAGTGTTAAAAGTTTAGAAAGAACTATCGACTTCTACAACAAGAAATTCAAGGTTTCGCTTCTGTTCATGGCATTATTCAGGAATCTAAAACTGATGGAATATTTTCAGTAGGAAGTAAAATTGTTACCCAAATTGTTTTCTTGCAATCCTCTCAATGTCTTGCTGTTGTCGTGGTGGTTGTGTTGTTTCGTGTTTAGGGAAGCCAACTTCACAGAGGAGGAGATTTCTTTTCTTCAGATGGAAGCACTATTAAACCATCTGGGAACTGTTGAAGTCGGTGTGTTTCAAAAAATGAATGTGCATTTGAATAACTTGTCAAGGTGCACATTCTGATTTAGTAAGGTCTGGGCTGGAGACGGAGATTCTGAATATTTAAGAAGCTCGCAAGCAACCCTAATGCTACTGGCAGGTAATTTGAGGGGAAAATTTGAATTATTCCAACATCTAATGCTTCAAGTAGTTCAATTTTTTTCAAAAGGGCTTCAAAATAATATAAAAACATCAATTTCTTCTTCGGTTGAAACCTCTGATGGCATAACCAATAATCAGCTCCATTCAGAGAAAGAGCAATTAAATCAAATAATCAGGTGATATTTATTCTACAATTTTAAAAGTATAGCACAGTCAAAAATAAAATGAAAAAAGTACATTTAATATTAATTCTCAGAAACCAAAAGAAGGGGTTATTACCACTCACACCAACCATTAAATTGAACAGGCTTACTTGTCAATACTGTGCATGTACAAAAAGGGAGGGGTGCAAATAGGTGGTACTGTAGATTTAAAAGAAAATCTGGATTTTTCTCCCCTCAACTTTTAAAACCAAATATCCCCTATAGTTCCTTTTCGGAGTATCTTTCAAAAATGTATGAAATATAACAGTTTTTTTCTGTCACTATATTCTGGAGATTATAAAACATATTTTGCCACAGAACTTTATTCTAGCAGAGTAACTATATTTTTGCTTCTTTACCCTCTAACTTACTCTTAAAAAATTGAGGTGACAGTTAAAGAGAATTTATATTTTACTGTGTCATGGAAGTTTTTCAGGAGTACCTGGTAAAAATTATAGCCATTTGTCCACTCAATCTAGTTTCTATCATCTAGTAAAATGCTTTATTCTGATGGAAATCTTTGCAGTTTTTCAGAGAACCAATTTAGTTCTTTAAGAAAGGATGGAAGGTGACTCACCATGAAATTTTGATATTAAAGTTTTGGCGACTCGATACTTCAAAGTGTTCTCAGTTGTATACTAACATTTTCTCTTTCTTTTTTTTATTTATTTTTAAAGATTTTATTTATTTATTTATTTACTTGCTTACTTACTTATTTTTTTATGGAGAGAGAGAGAGACAGGAAGAGAGAAACTGAAGCCCACTCCATGCTGAGCACACAGGCCGATCCCTGGACCGCAAGATCATGACCTGAGCTGAAACCGAGAGTCAGAGGTTCAACTAACTGAGCCACCCAGGCGCCCCAACAGTTTTCTTTTTAAATTCCGCTCAGCACACATGAACTCCCAGATGGATCAGTTATTCAACAATGCTGATACACAAGTCCTATCTTATCTTTCCACATCCTTGCTGCATACGAATTCCTTACTTTAATGACCTCACAAGTAAAGAAATCTGTCTCAAATGACAAACTATTCAGATAAACATCAATGTAATTACTTCTACTTTTAATCACAGTAACAATTAAAACTTGGAACCAAAACTATGTCAAAAAAATTCTCAGGCTTTGCCCCTGAAAAAAAATCTCTCTGTTAGTAAGTCTGGGAATTCAGAGTTAAGCAAAGAGATCCCATATTTCTCCAGGTAGACAATTAGTTTAGAATATTTTAAAACTTGTTTCAAGAGAGATTCTCACAGCAAATAAATCAGACAGATTTCAAAACTTATCTACTAAATAGCCACAAATCATTAACTGTCACATTTTATCAGTAAGTGGAACCTGAAAACAAATATGTATTTGTTCCACACTACAGATAATTATACTTTACATAATTAATATTTACCAAATATAAAATTTTCATCAAGTGGAGTAAAAAAGAAGTTTCTTTACTTATTTTGTAAGGTTAAAAATGAGAAAAATTTTAATGAATTGCTTCTCCAGAGATTAAAAGACAATCTATGGATAATCTAATTAAATAATTTCAGTGAAATAATGAATGTCCTCCACATATTGCTTGTCTATATAAGATATTGTTATTCTAGATTTTTTTAAACTTGGAAATTGAATGGTAGCTAACTGAAATTCTTTTGGAAACAAACCAAAAATAAGTACTATGTTTGAAAGGAGAGTATGTATTTTGTAAGGCACTGTCCCAAATGTCTCATGAAATGCCTTCTGATAGGCAGAATATGTTCCTTGAAGAAGCCAGTATGACAATTCTTATTCTTTCTTTATAATGACAATGACCATGTCAGTAGGAAATTCAAAAGGTGATTTAATATCTCTGTATCTACTAATATGAGATTTCTATGATACTTAAATCCTTGAAAATGCTACATTTTAAAATATTTTTCACATTATTTAAAATACTATGTAAAGGATTTTAATTCTATGATAGATACTTAAATTATATCACAAGGTGTGTACATACACACCTATAATCTAAAGCTAAATGAAATCGTATGTTATATGTAGATGTTATGTAGATTCAATACATATTTTATATAGAACTATAGTATATATATATTATATGCATAATTTTGTGTATAATTTATTTAGAATTAACATGTTCAAGTTTCATCTCCTCATTATTTTTGCATTCAAGTATCTATGAAAAAAATACTATCACTAGATTTTGTTTTCAAGGCTGTATATGAAGTATATTATGATGGTTAAGTACACAGGATGTACACTGATAAAATTTAAGAAAGGCAATTTCATTTGAGTTTAATATTTGCATGATTGTCCTTTAAGAAACATAGTTTTAATGACTTCAGACTGTATTTCCTACTTTGCAGATTCGTAATTTGGTTCAATAATAAATATTTTCGTAATAAAAATAATAATAAATGCTATTTATTGATAATCAACTTTTAGACTCAAATTGTAAGCAACAGATTTGTTTTAATGCTGTTGCCAAGTAGAAACATGGATTGGTGTGATAGCATACAAGAATAAACAATCACAGCAGGCTTTGATAATACAATTTTTTTCAGGTTTTTCTGAACTTCTTCAGTTCATAGGAAAAGCTCCAAATAAATAATTAACTGGAGTTGCAAGTGCCTATTAATAAAGTTTCAAGGAGCTCTTACAAATAAAACTAAATCTCCCCCCCTAAATGAAGTCAATTAATGAAAAACAATGTCACAATTATGTCCCCCCCTTTTTTTGTTTGTGGTTTTAAAAATTAGATGGGAGGGAAGTCATGGAAACATAACAATTTAATAATTTGTTTAATGATTCCACAAATATAAGGAAAAGAGTATTTTGGTTCACTAATTTCCATATAATTTAAGGAGAAAATGTATTTTCTCACAAAGAAAGAAACTACAGGCTCACAAATCAAATTAGTGGAATATCTTAATGCCCAGCTTTAGAAAGTCCCTTGTCATAAGACAACAGGACACATTAAATATGCTTATTTAATTCTGTAATACTTAGCTATGTCTATCTTCTAAATGATACAAGTTTTCAAAGAAGAAACTGTAATATGTTAAATAAGTGTATGGTTTGAAAACATGTTGAATTGGCAGCACTCAGTTATTAAAGAAATATAGGGCAAGGATCCACACAGACACATGTGCATATGCAAACATACGTGTCCATGTATGTAACATATATC
Organism: Ursus maritimus; assembly: GCF_017311325.1. NCBI lineage: Eukaryota > Metazoa > Chordata > Mammalia > Carnivora > Ursidae > Ursus > Ursus maritimus. The sequence continues at coordinate 47,617,292 of NW_024423343.1, forward strand.
CCATCCGTTGATCTATTCTGAAAATACAAATCTGACTGGTGGCTCCCTGTCCTGACCCTTTACTCGTCCTCCAGAACGATGGTCTTAGAATATAACATTCCCTGAGTCTGAAATGAACCTCCTCTTTGCCTGACTTGCCTGGTCAAGAGTTCCTTGCTCAAAGAAGCCTTTTTACAACACCTTTGACCATTTTGAGGTATAATAATATGTCGTCTTTTTTTTTTTTTTCTCCTAGAGCCCTGGTATCAAATCTGTTTGATAAATACATCAATTTTTGCATTTAAGTAAGTCTGTCCTCTTCAGCGGACTACAAGTTACAAGAAAGTAGAAAGCATGACATTTTTGTTGTTGTTATTCACCAATGGATCCCCTGTGCCTAACAAGAAGAAGAATGAAAAACAATCATCATTGCATTCTGATCTGTAAAATGCTCTCTGTTGCCATAAAAGGGTTATGAAACTGCCTATTCTGGTATTTTTACCAAGAATATTATATATCACCATGTTTTCCTCACATATAAAGACTAAATAAACTTTATCAAGGTACTCTTTTAAATTCAGTTTGACTGCCTCATTCACATTTTAGTACCATCTAAAAATTAGCCCTTTAAATGTTTAAGGAGTCAAAATTGTAACATGATTGTGATGTACAACATCTATTGTCATGCACGATGCATTCGAAATGCAAACATGTTGTGAATCTGTCCTCATTTGACAAAATTTTGTATTTAGAATTCATTTGCACTGTGGCATAGAATACAACCAGATGTGTTTCATCTTGGCCTGTCTTTTGAGTTTTGGGCTGCTACATGTTTGAAAAGAAGACAGCCACAATGTGGGGGACATCTTGACTTCCCACTGTGAGAACATTCCAGGCATGTCTGTCAATTTTCATTAAAAATGAAATCTCAAAATGGGGGGAAAAAAGAAACTTATCACATTTAAATTAAAGCTATTTCATATTTTACTTGTAAAATATACCTGTAAAAAGATAAAATGTGCTACTTTTTTTTAATATTCTAATGTATTTGAAAGGTAGTTTATATAAATTTTTTTATCAGCAGGATGCAATGAAGACCATAAATAACAGAAATATAATCTTCTACCTAATTAATATACTTTTTGCATTGTTTCTAAATTTTCTTTTATTTTTTTATTGTGGAGAATAGTTTTTAAAATATGGGGAAAATTTTATTACACTGGCAGTTGTTAATGAAGCATTAATTATAACAGTATCATAAATACATTTATTGAGCATATAATATTCTAGTAGGTAGTTCATAATTAATCTATTTCTTTATGATAGCATTTAGATTTTGTCAATTCCTTCATTAATAATATAATGAATAGATATATGCATATATCTTCACCAATGTACAGGGTTTGATAACAGAATGGGACTCTCTTTTAAAAAAAGACAAGTATACATTTTTCCTTTAATAACACTCATTTGCATAATGAAACAAATGCTTATTTGTTAATGCCATATTCTTTAGCATGATTTTAATATCAATAATTTTAGTGTTGAATTACATGTCTCAAGTTAGGTCCACGTTAATACTCTTACTTTTATTAATACCTTGCTTAACCTTCCAATTATAAATCTTAGAAATTAATAAAAATAACAACATGTTATAGGAAAATGCTTCCAAGTCTACCTTAAACATGTCTTATCTTATAAGAGACATGCTTATGAGGGACTCCTTCCCTTCAAGTATGCCACCAGTGGTGAGTTTGGAAATACATACATTCAGAAGATCAAAAAACTAGTGCACCAGAGGGAAAACACAACATAGTTCCTTCCTCTCTCCCATTCTATAGCTCTTTATCTAATAACAAAAGCAAAAATATTTCATCTACAACAAATATCCCATTTAATGCATGATATACTTATTTTGACAAAATGATTTAATAAACATTGTAATAAATCTCATTACAGACTAATGCTATTTCTGACTTCATCCTACGGATAGTTCTGGGATATAGCAACAATTCTGGGTGAGGTCTTGGGACCACTAACATCAGTATTACATGATCAGAAACTCTTTTTTTTTTTAATTAATTAATTTATTTATTTATTTGACAGAGAGAGACAGCCAGCGAGAGAGGGAACACAAGCAGGGGGAGTGGGAGAGGAAGAAGCAGGCTTATAGCGGAGGAGCCTGATGTGGGGCTCGATCCCAGAATGCCGTGATCACGCCCTGAGCCAAAGGCAGGCGCTTAACCACTGTGCCACCCAGGCGCCCCAACATGATCAGAAACTCTTAACATTTGAGAATCATGGCTTTTTGATCAGAGGACTTTTATGATTATTTCTATTATTTTGCTCTTTGGGGCACCTGGGTGGCTTAGTCAGTTGAGCGTCTGACTCTTGGTTTCGGTTCAGGTCATGACCTTGGGATCATGAGCCCTGAATCAGCTCCATGCTCAGCGGGGAGTCTGCTTGAGATTCTCTCTGTCCCTCTCTCTCTGTCCCTCTGCACCCTGTGCTCTTTCTCTCAAAAAAATAAACAAATCTTAAAAAAAAAAATAAAAATATAGGTACTCTTCTGATATGTACTACAGAACACACACAAACACACACACACAGACCATACCACACACAATCACAATCACAATCACACTTTCTCTGGATCAAGTTGAATTATCTCAAACGATCTTTATGAATTGAGCTATTACTGTGGCTTTTGGATGATCTGAAATACAATGTTTTATGAAGCAACAATATATTTATGATAAAATGCACAAATATACCTAGTTGCTAGCTAAATATTTAGACTTGTGTATTTTATAGGATTATTAAATGTAAATTCTACTAACTAGAATTTATAGACCTTCCTTCACCCAAAGTTCTATTCCATCTTCTAAAATAGGTTTTTAAATAGAAATCTATAGGGGCGCCTGGGTAGCTCAGTCTTTGGGCATCTGTTTCAGCTCAGGGCGTGATCCCAGCGTTCTGGGATTGAGCCCCACATCAGGCTCCTCCGCTGGGAGCCTGCTTCTTCCTCTCCCACTCCCCCTGCTTGTGTTCCCTCTCTCGCTGGCTGTATCTCTCTGTCAAATAAATAAATAAAATCTTAAACATAAATAAATAAATAAATAAATAAATAAATAAATAAATAGAAATCTATAAAATCTGCAGTAGAGTTTGAGCAGGAATAAAGAGGTAATCCTAGCTATTACTCTTCCACTCTTCTCTTACTCTGATTTCATATATTCAACCTACTTAATATCTCTCCATTAAATGTCCTACTCTCCCTCCCTACTGCTAAGGCCAGCTTCTCTCTGGGATTATTGTTTTTTCCAACCTCTCCTTTCCCTTCCAAATAAGTATTTACTGTAGTGACAGTGTCTTTTCTTAACTGCAAATCTTAATTATTTACTGTTCTGCTATAATTTTTAATTATCCAAAATATTTAAGATAAATTTCAGGATCCTTAGTTTATCATAAAGATCACCCTTATAATCTCACCCATTCTGGTCTCAACCTCCCCTTTCCAAATTTAAAATTTAAATGACAAGAAAGTATTTGTGGCAAGCAAGTTGATTCAAGCACCCGTGCTGTTCCTCATTTGAGTAGAAGACTGACGGAATAGTTTTAAAAACAAAACCAAAACAAAAACCGAAAACCAAAAAACACAACTGACGGAAAGACAGCATTTTCAACAGTTGAGTAATAAAGGATAACAGGATGGAGATCTAAGGAGGGCCTGAATGATAAACTGAGACAGATTTGTGCACATTTAAATCTGGCATAAATAAATCAATTTATAGATCAAATTCTAAAGAAGCCATGAAGAACATAAACAAGAGCGTGTTTGCCAATATGCAACCATGTTAAGTGACTGTTGTATGGGAAATTGGATAATTAGAAAGTAAATCACTAGGAAAGGAGAAATTTCCTAACTTAATTTAGGAGATGGGACATTATATGCTTTCACAATCTTGCAAATACAGAACACAGTTCTCTCAAGTCTTGAAATTTTCTGATAGAGGAGCCGCCAAACAATAGCCTCAGCCCCTCTAAGGGAAGAACCATATCCCAAATTTAAGAGTAGGGCAGGGCTGATAGTCTGATTCCCTCTACAAAAGGCAATTTGGTGTTAAAAGAGATATCAAACAGTCTCTTGGGAGAATTAGGTATCATTGCCACTTAGTGACTTCCTGAATCCATCTGGGAATAATTTGCCCTGTTTTTTTTTAAGCTAATAAAGTTGTGGCCTAAAGTTGTATTCCATTAAGGAATCTCCAGAGTCTTTTATTGCCTAAGGGGACCGAGCATCAGCAGTGAGGAACATGGGACGGTGAAAGATGTTATGTTCCTGGCTCTGTGTTCACAGTGCATTTGTCAAATGACAGCTTATGTGCTGTACTTGTATATTTTAAAATGACATTTTAGAGATTTAAGGCATTTGGTGTTTATATGTATCAAAACAAGAAAAAATTGACAAGGGGCCATAAACTAACATGCTATAGTGACACAACAACAAAGTCTTTGCCTTTCTTTTATATAACACCCAGATCTCCTTTCCTCATCTTGGTAAAGTCAGTGTGACAGCACTTCATTCATTGTAAGATGATGGCTCTCTGTACTATATGGTATGATAACTCGGAAGATTGTTAGATTAATTTTATATAAGAGACCCTGTTACAGTTTCTGTCCATGAAAAAAATCGTTGCATGTGGAGATTCTGGACACTAACAAATTTAAAATACATGAATAATTAATAACCGCTTTAAAATTTATAAGTAAATTAATAATTGCTTTTAAATTAGATATTAAGAAACTACCATACACTGATTTTAAACATACCTCTATTTTAGAAATATTTTTCAAAATAGGAACTGTGAAAATAAAATCAAGTAGCAATATATCATATTGTTTTTATTTTGATAACATGTTACTGCTATTATATCATAATTTATAATTATGTTTTACTCTAACATGTAAGAAAATGCATACAATTATAAACAGAGCACTGCCATTGGCCTTTTGGCTAAAGTCAAGTGTACAATTATAAACACAGCAAGATACTCTCACAATCTACTTATTTTCCTCAGGAACTCAATATTTTAAAATATGGACTACTTAGGAATATCAAACATCTTGTGTACTCTATAAAAGGATTTTATTTATAGCATATATTGAGAAAATATTAGATAAAATCTTTTATGGATTTAATAATTATAATTTGCTATTTTTCAACATCTATACATATCTAAAAAAGATGAATGTAGATAACTAGTCTGTGGATAATCTGGCTTTCTGAAATTCTATGGTAACTATATTGTGTCACTTTCAAATTCTACAAATTGGTCACTACTTATCAGAACACTAAAATTTGTGCTAAAATACTTAAAAATTTTACATTTTTTGGATCAAGTAATTTCTTTTTCAACCATAATTTTTTAATTTTCTTTTTCTTTTTTCAAAAGATTTTATCCATTTATTTGAGAGAGAAAGAGAACTAGGGGGAGGGGAAGAGGGAAGGGAAGAAACAGACTCCCCACTGAGCAGGGAGCCTGACCTGGGGCTTGATCCCAGGACCCTGGGATCATGACCTGAGCCGAAGGCAGATGCTTAACCAACTGAGCCATCCAGGTGTCCCATCAAGCATAATTTTAATTTTCTGAAAAGAAGTTCCTATACACCCCAAAGTAGAGCTCAGAGTTGAGACTAATAAATGTCTGTTCTTCATAGTAACCATCTGGTATAGACAGGACTCACAGGACTTTCAAAATATCAGGTCTTTGAAAGAGGAGATTATCCCTTATACTCAAAATTCTACCTAAACAAAGGAAATTTTAAAGCCATACCTATTAAACCAACAGATATGCAAGAGCAACTACCCAGGTGAAGGGGATCTCATTTACATATGTCAAATTAAGTTCCTGTGTTTCAAAAGAGATGCCAGAAATTTAAGTGGGTTTTAAATAGGTCAGGAAAATCTACTCAAGTTTAGAAGGGCTCTCAGCTGCTAGACAAGTGATTATATCCCAGGCAGCACTTGAAAGCCAGAAACTGCCATGCTGTGCTGAATAAATTCTCCTCAATGACCTTTCCATGACAACTTTCTCATTTCCTATAATGTGGATACAATTAGGTGTTAAATTACGTGTTTGTGGAGCAAAGAAGCAACCTTTGAAGCAGAGGTTTTGCTGAAGAATGTACTGGGTGAACATGTAAAAATAGCTCCTAACAAGTAATATAGTCGTACAATGTTCAGCTCCTTAATTTAACAAATGAGAAAACTGACGTCCAAATAACTTCACTGACTTGATGAATGTCAAACACAGCAATTTTGAATCAGAATAGCACTGGAACTCACAATTAAATTCTCAGGCTAGTGCTTTCTATTAAAATGTTAGTTTTGTTCTTTTAAGTGACTCAAGTTAGCCATTTGTCTTTCCAGTCATTCATTGACTTAATAGCAATTTATTGATGTTTATGAAACAAACCCAAACAAAGAAATTTACAGCACTGCATGGCAGTTTCTAGCTTTTAAGAGATTAACAGGACATGCTCCCTGCCCTCAAGGAGGTCATAGACTTAAGTCGATACATAGACTTCTGAGAGATTTCTATGTGTCATGCATTGTTTTAGGTGCTGAGCATAAAGCAGTGGACAAAGACCAAAAGGCTGCTTTCCTTATTGAACACAACCAATAATTACAGGGGTGTAAAACATGCTATATTTAAAGTGTACGCAAATATTTTAAGTACGTAGAGGCAAAGAACTTAATTCACATTCTGAAAGCATCTGAGAAGGGAGAGGGTCAGAGACAAGCTTCATCTTGATGCAACCAAGAGCGGAGGCTAAAAGGAGAAAATAACCTAAACCAAGGCAGAAGCAGGAGGAAGATCAAAGTATGTTTTGGGACCGATAACATATTTTGGGTGGTTAGCATAGGAATAAGTATAGGATTATGGGAGATAGACCTAGAGAGATAAACAGGTGTCATAAAACATTAACCCTTGCTTTAAAAAATCCTGACAAGGGGCATCTGGCTGGCTCAGTCAGAGAGTACATGACTCTCGATCTCAGTGTCATGAGTTCGAGCCCCATGCTGGGTGTAGAGCTTACTTTAAAAAAAATTAAAAATCCTGACAGATGGTTTAAGTACAAATGATGCATAAAGGAAAAGTAAAACTACATCTTTTTATTTACTTCATAATTTATATTTCAGTCAGAAAAAAAAAAGTTCTTTGATAATCCACTTAATTCTGCTCCTGGTACTTTTAACTACATTATTATAAGACCCAATTTAGGCAAAATCTTCAAAAAGGTTTTCCTCTTTTTATCCTTCCTTTTTTATTCTCATAGGCTTTCAGACTGTTCTATGTATAAAATAAAAAAAATAAATAACTCTTCTCTATAAATAATTTGTTGGTTAAAACGAACACGGAAATACAGTGAAACCCAGCAACAATGTCATATCTGATGTGATCTTCTGGCAGTTGACCCTCATACTTCTGGACCTTTCATCCCATTTCATGATGTTATTCACCTCACAATAACACAAACCTGTGCTTTATAGGACTGAATATTTATATTGGGCTTGCTTGTGTGTTACTGGCAAGATGGAGTTGCTTAATATAAATATTCAGGCCTCATTTTACCCATTATTATTTCTATTATTTATCTTTATTATCCCACCAATGATAGCAAACATGATAAATCAATGCTGCCTACATTGTCAGGAGAGTGGAAGAAACTGTACTATGTCAACAAAATAGCTCCAAATGCAGTCAGGGCAACAACTTCATAATCACCAATAACCTTCGTAGATTTTATTAATCATGTTTGAGCTCTTTCTCCTAATAAGAGAAATACCTTAGAATGACAAGGCCCACCCACTCCAGCAGGGAGAACTTGCCTCTATTCTGAATGATCCTACTGCGAATTTTATTCCCTTTGTTCCCTGTGACTGAAGGTTTTGCTGGCCACTGCCTACCTACTTTCCTAAAGAGTATGAGTATCCTTTCTCCACACCATCCCTCCATGACCTTCCAAGGTCAAATCTGACACAGAGAGCTGTCAGAGAAGAAGAGGAAAATAATAATAAAACCTTCATTTCATTGTGTGTGTTTTTCTTTAAATCTTCATCTTAGCTAGAACTATTAAGAGGAAAGGGAAAGGAAATGTAAAGAATTATTTTCTGCTTTATTTGACTTCTTCCTCATGACCCCAGAGGTGTCTTCTATATTCTCTCTCAGATTCTAACCAGAGCCCACAGAAACTCAACTCCGGACAGTGTGCAGTTGGAGAATTAGGGTCATCAGAACTAGAACATTGTTACGGTTCACTCACAAAGTTCACTCACAATACCCTTCTAGTTGGGTATTAGTTGTTCTCAGAAATATTATGCACCTTGTAGGGCCAGGTGGCTGATAATCAAATGAAAGTGAAAAATAGAACAGGCTTCCTATACTCACAGTTAAGGAAACTGAGTATGTTTACAGTTTGCCACTAACACCGTTAGAATTCAGGGGTCTTGATTTGCATTTTGTATAGATATTGGAATATGCTATGGATGACTCAAACTACAATAAATAATTGATAATTTGGCCCAAATTAGAATGATTCCAGGTGATGGACAATAGTGTTCTCATCTGTTCTAAAATAATAACACCCTATTTATAATGCTTTTTGAAACTCTGTTGAATTAATCTGCAAAGGTAGGAAGCAAATTCCTAAAATAATTTTTGTCTGCTATGTTGCAATTTTTTATTATTAAAATATTAATTAAGGTAAAGACTGAAATTCTACATAGATTCAGTTATACTAAATTTAGATACTAATTTCTAATATAATTAGGACACTACAATGCATTTATTATTATGCTTTAAAAATTGTAGTAAAATAAAAAGGAAAGGAAGTTGGTTATAGATTAGGTACCTAGAAAATCATGATACTATATGCCCGGTAATATATTTGGCCAGTTTGGGATAAAACTGAAAGGAGATGGTTATCATTTTCTATTCAATTTACTAATAAATTGAATTAAATAGCTGATTTTATCGGTGAACAACTTAGAAAGTAAATTACTATGTGAGGCTACTGACACTATAAAGGAATAAAGAGTCATGTCATTGGTATGCAGCACAGTTCATGCTAATGTCATTTCCTTGTCAACAGTTTTGATGTTGTCTACCTGATGGGCTTGGCTGAATCCTGGTATTTAATTGTAGGCATAATTTGCCACCTCCATAGAGTGCCATCCCTTAAGTGGAACATCTGACAAATGTGAAAGCAGATTTTTTACTGCAAATTGGTAACACCTCAGTGCCTGTCATTGAAAAATTCATCTACAAATCCAGTATCTTATTATTCATCTCTAATTCAGAAGAGTCTTGTAAAAAATAATATTGTGCGAGGAAAGAATTGTATTGTAAAGAAAATACTAGTAACATCTGACACTCAATGAAATTTCCTGTACATATAAAGACACATTTTTGGAGACTTTCTGCATGTAAACAACTTGTACATTTCCTATTCTGGTAGAAATTCATTTAATTGGATGGTTTTTAGCATATTTGATCGTTTTCATGGGAATAAGACTATTTCCAATTTTAGGGAGAAATAGTGATAATGACTATTATAATATCTGACTGTCCAGATTGGGTGTAAAATTAAAAAAAAAATAGAGTTATGTGTGCTTGTTTGTGTTGATGTGACTGGTGACTACATATGTGAATGTATGCATGGAGTGCAAGGAAAAGCTGTGAACATATATATTTGACTTGTTAATAACCTAAAGTTCAGATGAATCTTAAAACCGGGTATGATAATCATCTATAGCAGAGGCTGGCAAACTCTGTAAAAATAGTAAGCATTTAGACTCTATGGACCATATGGTATTTGTCACAACTCCTCAACTCTGTTATTGTCGGGGGAAAAGCAGTCATAGGCAATACAGAGACAAATGGGTATGCTGTGCTTTAATAAGGCTTTAGTTACCAAAACATTTGGCAGGTTGAATTTGGCTCATGAGCCATAGTTTACCCATTCTTTCATCTATGGACAAAAAATTAATATCTGTTCAACTTAACAAATGATTCAAGTTGAATATTTATGAGAATTGATGGTCTTAATCCATTTACCATTTTAATTCACTAGGGAATTTAATGGGAGTGTTAACAAAAATCAAAATGTTTGGGACACTTGGGTGACTTAGATGTTTAAGCGTCCAACTCTTGACTTTGGCTCAGGTCGTGATCTCAGGGTCATGGGATTAAGCCCCGCCTCACACTCTTCAGGCTCCTTGCTCAAAGAGGAGTCTGCCAGAGATTCTCTCTTTCTATCTCCTTTGGCCCCTCCCCCCATGCACTCTCTCTCTCCCCCTCAAAATAAAATAAATCTTTAAAAAAGTAAAAATATTTATATTTTGCAAAGGGATTTGAAATGTTAAGGGCTTAAATAGTAATCCTGCCACTTATAAAGCAAAAGTTATGAAAGATTATCTGAAGAATCAAAGTACTAACATTTGAATAGTTTATACACTGTAGATATAAATATATATACACATAAATACATATTCATATACACATATATACATATCCAGGGTTAATTTTGTTAGAGTACTTTCAACCCCCACCTCAAAAACTAAATGCTCATATTGACTATTCCTGTGAAAACATACAGTATATGTATTAAACACACATATATTTTTGAAAGTCCTAGCATAACATTTATAAGTAAAATATTGACATATCACAGAGAACTAAGTGGTTACCTTTTGACAGCTTGTAGAATACCTTGTGTCTTCTAAGTTACTAGCTGAACGTAACCAGGATAAATTCTAAACACATATATCATTTTATATTTACATACTTCTAGTCTCTGTACTTATCCGGAAGGTCAGAATACTTTATTTTTGAGCTTCTATTGATTTAAAATTCAGTAACAATATTAAATATATGTTTTCCTTCCTGCCTTATTTTTCTTCCACTCCCTCTTCCTTTGTTTGGGTCTCTAAAACTTTCAAGTAAATTTTGCAAGTATTTCAGTTAAGGATACCCTACCTTACAAGTAAATTCTAAGAGAAAAGAAATAATTTACTTTTTTAACCACTTGTTAAAAGTTTATAGCAAAATTAAGACCTATACTTTATCTATATAAAATTATGTCCATTATAATCTCCTAAAGTTAAATTTTAGAATTTCGAGTTTTGTCAGTTTTTTTTTTTTTGGCAGAGAAAGATACATGTCTAAAATGATCTATACTAAAAACTATGCTTATGATCATATGTGCCAAAAGTGGAAAATAAAAATTAACTATTGTAAATAAAATGTTCTAAATACTAAAAGGCATTGTATTGTATTTTTTCGTATTATAAAGCATTTTATTAAATTCTAATGTTATTTCTGGATTCTAAAACAGGTTTTTACTAAATTTGTGGGCTTCACATTTTGATTGATTATTTAACACTTCAAATTTTAGTATGCTTCTTCAGCCATAAAAGTGTATTAATGCACAAATTAAGTCTTTCAAAACACAGTCTTCTTAAATTTGAAAAACAAATATATGCTTTAGCACTAATATATAATCCACATTTCAAACCTGCATTATTCTGAATCTGAATATTAAATTTAAGTTTATATCTTGCTATGGGCTTCACATTTCTTTCTGAAAATAATTTAGCTCTCCAAACTGTAATTATTTAACATCGCTTCTGCCAAAAAGTGAGAATTTGTGCACAAATCATTTCACTCTCCCAACCAATAAAAATTAGACAAAAAATAATTTGTAGTTTTTAGAAAAAATGGTTTTAGCTTTCAGTGATGAGAGGAAAAATACATATTTATAAGACTCTAAAGCATATTATAAAATAAAAATATAATCTAAATTATGAAATAAAATATGGTAGAAAAAATATAATATGAGGTTGAATATAATATATACATATATTCATTCACATTATTAACAATTCTGTAATATTTTAAAAAATTGAAAGTGAAAAAGTCTGTACTGAACTACCTGATAGCTTCATATTCTCTCTAAATATTAATATTGATTTAGACATTTCCCATAAAGATATGTTATCTTTTACTTGATAATTCTGCAATTTAAAGAAAATGCATTTCACATATATATGTGTGTAATTATAAAATATAAATTTTCAACTTTATTTACAAACATAAAATGAATAAAAACCCAATTATAATCCCAAATTTATACTCACATTCTAAACCTAATATTGAATTCAAGTCTATTTCTTGCTCCTTCTCATTAAGTAATATTGATCTCTGCACAAATATGCAAGGCCAAAAGGAACAGCTGGGAAACTGAATGATTTAATAAGTGTTTTTCCTAGGCTATATTGCTATATTGGACACTTAATTACAAACAACACAAGTTACACTCTACAGTGGCAATCCTCCCCATCAATCAATCACGGAAACAGACTGAAAAGAAAAAAACTCACAGATTTTTAAAAGTAAGAATATTAACATCAAGTTGGCTGTCTTACACTTTTTATTTAGCATTTTCTGAGCTTTATGTCAAGCTGTGCAGGTAATTAGGTACATTTTTCCCCCTGATTGTGAAGACAATAAGAAATCTAAGTTCAACAAACAAGTCTTCATTTATCCAATATCCATGCTGAGAATTATTTTTTCATTGCATTTTGACAGAAGGGCCAATACAAGTATCTTTCAAACATGCAGCTTTATTCACCTCCTTTTCCCCCCTCCCTTCCTTTCTTTCACTCAAAATAAAATGGTGAGCAATTAGACCAGGTTGCTATATTTGGTGCATCCAAACTTCACAAGTTGATAGCATAATGATTTTAATAACTACTTTAAGTGTAACAAGGTGACAAGTTGGCACCTGAGGTTTGCGTCCTGCAATTTTATTTTCTCCCATTCTATTGTTACGCTGCAGGAATAGTAATATGATTAGAGTGAATGTTACAAAGTTTTGTTTGCTTCTGATTTAGATCTGATATATGGATGTAGTGTACATTTTTGTGAGGTTTTCAAGATAAAGCATGCATTAAATTGGACTATCTGGAAAGAATACTGGTAATATTTTGTTATAAGACTACTTATAGGGCGCCTGGGTGGCACAGCGGTTAAGCGTCTGCCTTCAGCTCAGGGTGTGATCCCAGCGTTCTGGGATGGAGTCCCACATCGCGGGCTCCTCGGCTAGGAGCCTGCTTCTTCCTCTCCCACTCCCCCTGCTTGTGTTCCCTCTCTCGCTGGCTGTCTCTCTCTCTCTGTCAAATAAATAAATAAATAAAATATTTTTTAAAAAAAAGACTACTTATAATACTGTTCCCTCATCATTGAAAACATAAACATATGACTTTCTTCATGACTTTTGATAATTTATTATATTTTCATTCAAACATAACAATGTCGGGGCACCTATGGGGCTCAGTCGGGTAAGCGCCTGACTCTTGATTTCAGCTCAGGTCATGATCTCAGAGTCCTGAGATAAAGCCCCATGTTGGGTTTAGATTTTCTTACTCCTCCTTCCTTTGCCCATCTCCCCCAAATTGCATTCTCTCTCAAAAAACAACAAAAAAACAATGAAATTTTTATTCTACTTAAAGAAAGCCATAAAATATTTGACATTTACTTTCTTTTTTAGTCACTAATAAACTTATGGGCCAATTTAATTTTTTAAAGAGAGGAAAAAATACCTTTAAGCATTTTAGAACTCAGGCTTGGTTCAAGTTCATTTATTAATACTTTTTAAAAAATAAGATAGCATTTTGGCCTAAATGTTCATAACTAGATTACATTTTAACGTACATTAAAGAATATATCTACTATTACATAGACATCATGGCAATTTGTCCTATTTTTTCAATCTTGCTTAAAAAAATGTATGCTCATCATCCTGATTGTGATGATTAACTACTAACACTTATCAAAACATCATTAAAATTATTCCTATGAGGAATATAATTTTTTAAAAATCTGTTCCTTTAAAAGTGTTGATAAAATGTTTCCATCCAAATTAAATATACATCCACATGTTTATTTATTCCACTAAAACTATGTGCATTCTAAGGGATGATAACATTACATTTCAACATTCCCATTAATAATCCCCCATTAGAGAGAAATGAACTCAAGAAAAATGGTATTAGGAGTGGATGAGAGTGGGACTACTTGGCCGGCACCGGTGGCTTCACAAGAGTTTTCTCTCCTATCTTGTATTGGAGAATTTAATGCTGTTCCATTCTGAGTTGCTCTGGAATTGCCTACTTCTTACTCCGTGCCATTTGTTAAGTGCTTCTACAGACAGGAGTCATGGATATACAAAATAATTACTAGTCTTACTCTAAATATCCCAGGCAACCAAATGGACATTTTCCAATTCCTTTTGATAGGAATTTATCTTCTCTGTTTGTTTAGTTCAGAGATGGTTAAATATTTTCAAAGTCTTAGATCACCTTGATTCTCTACAGAATTGTAGATATGTGCAAATACTAAAAATCCTAATGATATATTTTTATATATTGGTCAGAAACATAATTTCTTATAAGAGACTTATTTACTTCCTAGATGCTTCGGAGAGAACAAATTCCTTGGCTTGAAAATTCACTGCCTCGGTATTTTGTTTTTTTTTTACTCTCTGCCCCAAATGTGAATAAATGTCAAATTTTTTAACTCATCAAATATTTGCGTACCTCTCCTTAGGTCAATTGCTTATGGCTTCTCACCTTTGGGCTTGAACTATCATTATGGAAATAAAGGCTAAAACCTTTCTGAAATACAGACTTTCTTATTGATTTCAAAACAATTCAAACATTTTGACCAAAATAATGAAGTGCCTCCATTTTTCCCCTGAGATCTCTTTAACTTCACATTAGTAACATTTTTGAGGGAGGGTCTGAAATATTCAGAAAAGATTTAGAAATTTATCTCTGGTGGCCAACTAAACTATGAACTATATTCATTAACATTCACGTAAAAGCCACATTCACCATGAGAGACTATGGACTCTGGGAAACAAACTGAGGGCTTCAGAGGGGAGGGGGTTGGGGGATTGGGATAGGCCGGTGATGGGTATTAAGGAGGGCACATATTGCATGGTGCACTGGGTGTTATATGCAAGTAATGAATCATGGAACATTACATCAAAAACTAGGGATGTACTGTATGGTGACTAACATAACATAATAAAACTTATTATAAAAAAAAGCCACATTCCAAAGTGAGGTGTCTATCTATAAGTATCCAATAATACCATGTGAGCATACACTGACGCATTATGACCATTTTTTAATATGAAATACAGAAAGCAATGTCGGGCTCTTGACAATTTAAGGATTGCTCAAGAAAGTTATAACTTCTAGGCCCAGATCTTCCACAATTCTAAACTTTGCTTTCATTTCTACCACCACAGGTTTCTCTTATAAGAAGGGAAAAATATTGGTATGTCATATTTTGTTTAAAAGCAATCTGAGAAGAAGGAGGTTTTTGAGAAAATTTGGAACTCAATAAACTTAGGCATTTTTTCCTTTATTAACACATATATCTAAAGGTTCTGGATAACTCTAAGACAAAGTTTTTTAAGTTTGGTACATGGCCCAGAAGCATGACCTTTACGTGGGAACCTGTTGGAACTGAACCATCTGGGGCCTGCTCCACGCCTAATAAACCAGAAACCTGGAAGTTTCACATTGAAATATGTGTTTTACCAAGGCCTCCAGGTGATTTGGATGCACTCCAGATTTGACTGGAGCTGAAGAATACATAGTTAATTCCAGCAAAGGGTACTGCTTTATTTATAGGGTGTTTTTCTTATTCCTGTGGCTATATAACTCAAGCTTTCCCTTCTCTATAGATTGTCTGAGATCTGTTCTCTGAATTCATTACACTACTCACCTTCCTTTGCTTTTCAATTTATGTAAATTGCCAGCCACTTATTTTCACAAAACGTGTAACAGTTGTCTTCTTTTGGTTTTTATTTATATAGCTCCCTAATTTCTCTGTTTATTTAGGTTCTGTTCCACTAGTTCCTGTATCATGATTTCTCAAACTTTAATGTGCATAGGAAGTAAGTAAAGACCTTGTTAACATGCAGATTTGATTCAGTTACATGAGTGTGGGACCTGAGATTCTGCATTTCTAAATGTCCCTAAATAATGTTCATGCTGCTGATACAGAGACCGGACTTTGTTAGTAAAGTAATTATTTCTACTACATCTAGACATAATTTAGCAAGTGTTTAAACAATGACACCAAATGATACTCTCTGTGGTGGCCTGAAGGATGGTCGCCCAAAAGACATATCCATCAGCAACCTGTGAATGTGACTTTCAGAAAAAGGATCTTTGTAGATACAGTTAAATTAAAGATCACAAGTTGAGATCATCTGGGATTACCCAGGAGGGCCCTAACTCCAAAGACAAATGTCCTTATAAGAGACAAACGATGTAGACACAAAGGATAAAGCTATGAGAAGACAGAGGCAGAGTTTGGAGCTTTGCAGTTCCAAACCTAAAGTTACTAGAAGCTTGAAGAAGCAAGAAAGGATTTTCCTCTAAAACTTTTGGAAGAACATGGTCCTGCCAACACCCTGATTTTGGACGTCTGGCCTCCACAATTGTGAGAGAATAAATTGCTGTTGTTTTAAGCCACCACATTCATAGTAACTTGTTATGGCATCCACAGGAAACGAATACACCATCACATGCTCATGTTCTGTGAAGGAATGCTTTTTTCCTTATGCAATTACTAGACAGCAGTAATCCAACTTTCAACAAGAAGTCACTGAGTACAAACGATACATGATATTGCTCTAGACAACAGTTAGGGAAATTTAGACAATACAGAGAACACTCTAGTCATGGAATTTAAAGAAAAAAGAAAAAAGATGGGGGCACCTGCGTGGCTCAGTCAGTGTCCAACTCTCAGTTTCAACTGATCTCATGGTCAGAAGATCGAGCCCTGTGTCAGGCTCTGCACTCAGTGCAGAGTCTGCTTGAGATTCTCTCCCTCTGCCCCTCCTGTTTGTGCTCTCTCTCACTCTTTAAAAATAAAACAAATAAATCTTTTGTAAAAGGATGGAAAAAAATAAATAATATAGAACATTAGAAGAAAAAAATGCTATGGGAAAATAAAGCAAGGTAAGAGGTATCAAGAATGTAATAGAGGGTGGTAGATGTTGGTTGCTATCTTGAATATGGCAGTAAGGATGAGGTTCAAACGGAATATCACATTTGAAGAAGATTAAATATGATATACCACCCAGTTGCCTCTCTTCTGCCCATTTCTTAACTGGATTATTTGTTTTCTGGGTGTTGAGTTTGATAAGTTCTTCATATATTTTGGATACTAACCTTTTATCAGATATGCAATTTGCAAATATCTTCTCCCATTCCAAAAGTTGCCTTTTAGTTTTAGTGATTGTTTCCTTCACTGTGCAGAAGACTTCTATTTTGATTAAGTCCCAATAGTTTATTTTTGCCTTTGTTTCCCTTGCCTCAGGAGATATATCTAGTAAAACTCAGGTACGACCAATGTCAGAGAAGTTACTACTATGCTCTCCTCTAGGATTTTTATGATTTCAAATCTCACATTAGGTCTCTCATCCATGTTGAATTTACTTTTGTAAATGGTATAAGAAAGTAGACAAGTTTCATTCTTTTGCATGTTAGCTGTCCAGTTTTCCCAACACCATTTGTTGAAGAGACTGTCTTTTTCCCATTGGATATTCTTTCCTGCTTTTTTTAATAGAAGAATTGCATTTATTTAATTTTTTTAAAGATTTTATTTATTTATTTGACAGAGAGAGAGCACAAGCCGGGGGTGGGGGGCAGCAGGCAGACGGAGAGGAAGAAGCTGGCTGCCTGCTGAGGGGCTCGATCCTAAGACCTTGAGATAGTGACCTGAGCCAAAGGCAGATGCTTAACCAACAGAGCCACCTAGGCACCCCTATTCTTTCCTGCTTTGCTGAAGATTAACTTACCATGTAGTTGTGGGTTCACTTCTGGGTTTCCTATTCTGTTCCATTGATCTATATGCCTATTTTTGAGCTAGTACCATAGTGTTTTCATCACTACAGCTTTGTAATATAACCTGAAGTCTGTAATTGTGATGCTTCCAGATTTGCTTTTCTTTTTCAAGATTGTTTTCACTATTTGGGGTCTTTTGTGGTTCCATACAAATTTTAAGATTGTTTATTCTAGCTCTGTGAAAAATGCTGTTGGTGTTTTGATAGGGATTGCATTAAATGTATAGATTGTTTTGTATACTATAGACTTTTAAACAATATTTGCTTTTCTGATCCATGATTATGGAATGTCTTTCCATTTCTTTGTGTCATTTTTAATCTTTCATCAGTGTTTTACAGTTTTCAGAGTACAGGTCTTTCACCTCTTTGGTTAGGTTAATTCTTAGGTATCTTACTGTTTCTGGTGCACTTGTAAATGAGGTTGATTCCTTGATGTCTCTTTCTGCTGCTTCCTCATAGATGAATAGAAATGCAACAGATTTCTGTACATTGATTTTTGTATCCTGGGACTTTACTAAATTTATCAGTTCTAGCAATATTTTGGTGGAGTCTTTCAGGTTTTCTATATAGACTACAATGTCATCTGTAAATAGTGAAAGTTTTACTTTTCCTTACTAATTTAGATGCTTTTTATTTATTTTTGTTGTCTGATTGCTGTGGCTGGGACTTCCCGTACTATGTTAAATAACAGTGGTTAGAGTGGACTTCCCTGTCTTGTTCCTGATCACAGAGGAAAAGCTCTGTTATTCCCCATTTAAGATGATATTAGCTGTGGGTTTTTCATAGATGGCCTTTATTATGTTGAGGTATGTTCCTTCTAAACCTATTTTGTTGAGGGTTTTATCATGAATAGATATAGTTGGACTTTGTGAAATACTCTTTCTACTGAAAGTATCATATGGTTCTTATCCTTTCTTTTATTAATACGGTGTATCACATTGACTGTTGTGGAAATATTGGACCACTCTTGCAACTCAGGAATAAATCCCACTTGATTGTGGTGAATGATGTTTTTCAATATATTGCTGGATTCAATTTGCTAGTATTTAGTTGAGAATTTTTGCATTTGTGTTCATCAGGGATATTGGCCTGTGGTTCTCTTTTTTAGTGGAGACTTTATCTGGCTTTGGTAGCAGGGTAATGCTGGTGTCCTAGAATGAGTTTTCCTTCCTTTCTTATTTTTTGGAATAGTCTGAGAAGAATAGGTATTATCTCTTTTTTAAATTTTTGGTAGAATTCACCCATGAAGCCATTATGATATACACTTTAAATATATTACAATTACAATTTAGGGGCACCAAGGTAGCTCAGTTGGTTGAGCATATGACTCTTGGTTTTGACTCAGGTCATGATCTCAGGATCCTGAGATTGAGCCCCACGCTGGGCTGTGTGCTCAGTGGGGAGTCCGCTTGGATTCTCTCCCTCTCCCGCTGGTTCATGCTCTCTCTCTCAAATAAATAAATACATAAATCTTTAAAAAAATTAAAAATATATTACAATTTTGTCAATTATACCACAATAAAGCTGAAAAAATGGAGATGAATAAAGTTCTCAAAAAATGGTGCTAGAACCTGATGAATATATATCCACTAAATGAACCTAGACAAAGACATTATATCTTTCACAAAATTTTACTCAAAATGAATCAAACATCAAAAAGTAAACTGCAAAACTATCAAAAGTCTAGAAGAAAATATAAGAGAAAACAGGGGTGACTTTGGGAATGGCAATGTGTTTTTAGACCCATGCCAAAAGCATGGTACATGGGGAAAAATGGGGAGTTGGGACTTTATTAAAATTAAAACTTCTGCTGTGAAACAAAGTTAGAGACTCAAAGGGCAAGCCACAGATTGTGAGAAATATTCGCAAAACACATATCTTATAAAAAGCCTATATCCAAAATATACAAAGAACTCTTAAAATTGAATAAAAAAGAACTAAAAATGTGCAAAAGGTCTGTACAGATTGATCACCAAAGAAGGTACACAGATGGAAAATAGGCATATGAAGAAATGCTCAACATTAGTGTCATTAGGAAATTATAAAGTAAAACAACAGTGAGATATCAATACAACGCTATTGGAATGGTCAAAATCCTAATCACAGACAATACCTATTTCTGGGAAGGATGCAGAGAAAGAGGAACTCTTACTTTTACTGGTGGAAATATATAATCGTACCGCACTGGAAATGCGGTATATATACTGGCAAGTTTGAAAATCAGTTTGGCAAACAATGATTTGCATAATCTTAAAATGTAATATAGAAATCATACTCTTAGATACTTACCCAACTGGTTTAAAAACTTAGGTTCACTAAAACCCTGCACTTGAGTGTATATAGAAACTTAATTCATAATAGCTCCGATCCAAAGCAACCAAGTCATCTCTGAATAGGTGAATAAATAAATAAATCATGGTGCATCTACAGAATGGACTAGAATTCAGCAATAATAGTAAATGAGCTATTAAGCCATAAAAAGTCATGGAGAAACCTTAAGTACACATTGCTAAGTGAAAAAAGTGAGTCTTATCAAAGCTGTTACCATTTGATTACAATTATATGACATTCTGGAAACAACATGACTATAGGAGCAACAGAAAGATCAGTGTTTCTCTACATCAACAAAATGAGGGATAAAAAATTGTATGGTCATTTCATTTCAATAGATGCATAAAAAACAACTGACCAAATTCAACATTCTTTCATGATAAATTCTCAACTAGTCAGATACAGAAAGAATGTGCCTCAATATAATAAATGTCATATATGAAAAGTGCACAGCTAGCACCATACTCAACATTTAAAAGTTGAAAGATTTCTTTCTAATATCAGGAACAAGGGTGCCCACTCTCAACATTGTACTGGAAGTCCTAGCCAGAGCTGGGCTTTCTATTCTGTTGTATTAGTCTGTGTGTCTGTTTTAAGGCCAGTGACACACTGTTTTAGAGAACAGAATGAAGCTTCCTCCAAAATTAAAAATAGACTACCAGATGATCTATCAATCCCATTTCTGGGTATATATCCAAAGAAAATGTAATTACTATCTAGAAGAGATATCTGCATTCCTGTATTCATTGCATATTATCTACAATGGCCAGGATATGAAAGTAACCTAAGTGTCTGTTGATGGATGATGAATGGATAAAGAAAATATTATATGTCTATAATGGAATATTATTCAGCTATAAATAGAAGGCAATTTTGCCACTTGTGACAACATGGATAAACCTGGAAGATATTACATTAAGTGAAATAAGCTGTATACAGAAAGAAAAGTACTATTTGACGTCACTTATATGTGGAAACTAAGAAAGTTGAATTCATAGTCAGAGAGTAAAATGAGGATTGCCAAGGGCTGGGTGGTGGGGGAAATAAGTAGATGTTGGCCATAGGGTACAACCTTTCAATTATAAGATAAATAAATTCTGGGGATCTAACGTTCAGCATGGTGACTATTTAATAATACTATATTGTATACTTGAAATTTGCTAAAAGTATATCTTAGGTGTTTTCACCATACACACAAACATACAAAGGTAACTATGTAAGGTGATGAAGATGTTAATTAATTTGATTGTGGTAATCATTTAACAGTGCATATGTATATTATATCATTACCTTCTGCACCTTTAAAAAATCATGTTGTACAACCTAAATATATACAATTCTTATTTGTCAATCATACCTTAATAAGGCTGGAAAGAAAATACTTAAGGTTAAAGTACTTCCTCCTGTGAACATTTTAAGTAGATTTTTTTTAAGATTTATTTTTTATTTATTTGTCAGAGAGAGAGAGAGAGAAAGTGGCAGGCAGAGGGAGAAGCAGGCTCTGCACTGAGCAAGGAGCCTGGTATGAGACACAATCCCAGGACCCTAGGATTGTGACCCGAGCCGGGGGCAGATGCTTAATGAACTGAGCCACTCAGGCGTCCCTGAGGAGATCCTTTTTATCTTAACAGTTAGGATATTTTTTGGAATTGCAAGATTTTTTTCTTAATTTATAATCCTACATTTTTGCTGATATTCATACATTTTGAATCCAAGACACTCCACCTCTGACCTTAGCTAGATCTTAACATAACACACCAGACATAACTTCTGCTGGCTCTGACTTGAAGTAGCCTATTTCATTCACATGACCACATGATCCTAATCTGATAAGAGTCAAGTTAGCTCTTTTTCCTGACTTCTGTTCTCAAAATCCCTATCAAATAAATGCATACATGAATATATGCAGGTTTGTGTATATCCATACATGCATATATTTATATATGGTGGATACGTCTCATACATGAGTGTATGCATACGTTTATGTACGTGTATATGCACATGCAGGTGTATTTACATATGCCTGTCTATATGTTTATATGTCTTTTGCAACCTTTTTATTTACCAAGTTAAACCAGGCTTAAATTAGATTTTCATATTCATGATGAACGGCTTCTATGCGGTCTGACCATTCAAAAATTAATATGGAACTTTAAAGAATTGACTCTTCATTTGAAGTTTTAGTAAGATATTAATAACTTCTGCTCTTCCACAATAATATCATGAGAACCCAATAATGTGAATGACAAATGTGGTTTTAGAAGACGAAAAGTTAAAAAAAAGATGAAAATTTAGAGTTATTATGAGCATATTACACTATCCAAATGTGGTGGTTGAATTTCATTAGTACTTAGTTACATTAATTGCACTTAAGAGCACTTAAAATAACAGAGTATTCAGACTTGGAAAGCTCTTTTGATTTTTAAAATAAATTACTATTAATTTATGCAGATTGATGTATCAAATATTTTATGGCATATTACTTGTCCAGGAATTATATTCCTGATAAACTTAGATAGGTAAATAGGTAAATAAGAGTTAAGGAGGCTGGAGGGTCACATGTAGATATTTGAGAGAGATATGGACCAAATGGTTGTGCTGTACCTCAAATTCATATGCTGAAACCCTAACTCCCAATGTAATTATGGTTAGACTGAGTCGTGAAAGTACGGCCCTTTTGACGGGATTAGTGCTTTCATAAAAAGAGGAGACACAAGATCTCTCCTTTCATCTTTTGTGGACATGGCAAGACAGCCGTCTGCAAACCAGGAAGAGGTTCCTCACTAAAACCTGACCATACTGACAGCTTGATCTTGGATTTGAACCTCCAGAACTGTGAAAAACAAATTTGTGTTGTTTGAGCCACACGATATATGTATGGAGTTTTATTACAGTGACCAGAACTGACCAAGACAGGATGTTTTATTTTCAGGGACAAAAACTCTAAGAAGACAACTCTGTAGGGATACCAGCCCAATAATATGTGGATTTTTTTTATGAGTGATATTTATGTGAGAACAAACTTTTACATACGTAACATAGGCAGCAAAAGCAGAGAGACAAGCAGGGTCAGAATAATGAACAGGGAGTAAAGCCCACATCTCCAGTGACCTGATTTGGAAGCACTGGGAAAGCTCCCATCTAACACTGAAGTCCATGTTTACCTGCCATTGATGGAGGTCTTGGATTCTACTTTCTTAGAACTGATGGCATTGTTGTTTTGAAATGCAAATATTTCAAATATGCAAAAAATTTAAGAAGTTTGTTACAAGTGGTATGTTAAGAAACTGAAACTCAGTCATTTCAGAGAAAAAAAAGACTGACAACATGTGTCTCGGGAGAGCAAAATAGAGCAAAATACAATAGGTTTACAGCAAAGGGAAAGCTGGAGCATTGAGAAACTTTCTCCTACTCTACAGTTTTGCCTGCTTCCGAACTTAGAATCACAAGTGCAAGTGCATGCTACTCAGAATCCGCTGGGACCATGGATTCTCTTACAAGCCATTCTAGCAGCTTCAGTTGCTGAGAGTGAGACCTATTCCATAGCCACACAAGTCTGACTTTTCAGAGATGACAAAGAAGAATGAAGTAAGAGAACGAAGTGTGTGCCAAGCAGATCTTTACCAAAAATACTCCAGATTTATGCTATAAATATAATAATATATAATATAAAATATACAATATATATTCATATAAATATGGGATATAAAGATAGATCTTAATATATGCGTATTATCTAAATATCTATCTAAGATTTCAGATAGGAAAAACAGCTTGTTGTTAAAAGAAGTTTGAAACCCAGTATTCTTCTGGAATTCTATCTTAAGGCACTCAGGTCTTTAAAGACTGTCTTCAGTGCTTAGAAGACAGCATAGCTCGCCTTCCCAGAACTGTATTGAGCCACATGGAAGACAGGAAGCATAGTGATTTATAATGAGCATTTTTTGGTTTGTGTTTCTTCATGAATCTGTGTAATAGCAATTTTCTGAAACCGAACTGGTCCTTTTCGTGATGAGAATTTCAAAAATAAACACTCTTTGAAGGAAAACCAGAAAAATGATGCCCTAGTTCTGGCAATAATGTGAAAAAGCATTTAATACTTTATTCCATCTAAATGAGGCAATGGTCTTAAAATTCTTTCTTATGGCAATATGGTACAGAGGAAGTTATATTAGAAACAGACAAACCACTTTCTGTCATTCCAACAGGGACAGCTTCCTGCCTCCATAGAGACAGTGTAATAGCAATGTCATCTCCTGAGGATTTACATATGGAGAAATAAATGAGACATTACGACTCCCAGAGCCTTAGACATACTATGGTGAACACACTGTGGGAGCAGTGGGCTCTTCCAGAGTTAAAGGGATGCTAAAATTATAAGGCAGGATATTATTGACTTACAAGAAAAATCAGAGAAGCTGACTCATGAGAAAGTTTCCTATTTAGAGATATATCAGAAAATCACAGGGGAGAAATAGCAAAAGATGGAGAAGAGAAAGGAAATGGAGAAAGAAAGGGCCTGGTTACCAAAGTTAAGAGTATTTACCATGTAACATGAACCTGTAGCTGACCTACTTTCTGGTCTACAAGGGAGGGAAATAAAAATAACAAAATTTACAATTTATTTTATAATGGTTACTCAGTGAATCATAAGATTTCTATTGCTCTTCCAAAAATATTTCGTAAAGATGTGTTATCTTTAATTTTCATGATTATTTTATATTAAAAGATAACTTAAGATTTAACACATAGAATAAAGAGATGCCTGTTCTATGTCAAAAACTTGGAAGATTGTGGTAATCACTTACCTCATTTATTTTTATGTAGATTTCTGAAACTTTAGGCCATTGTATTCTTCGGCCCCACCCCTACGCTATCACGCACTGTGGTAATCTACCCACGCCAAGTTACAGGATCTCTATCTTTAAAAATGTATTACCTAAAAAATATATATAAAAAAAAAACAAAGCAGCAACAAGACCAAAAAACCCACTCTTCTTACAGAACACATATTTTTTAAACATAGACTAAGTATTTATATATACATATGTATATATTCAAAAATTTGAACACAAGTTTGAAATTACACTGTGGCGACACAAAAACAGTACTACTACTAAAAACAAACACGAACAGAAAATCCACTGGGGTAGACGGGGAGAATGCCAGGTTGTCTACAAGGTGAGCGACGCAAGTGAAACTCTATGCTCATTCTAAACTTCAGAGACTGAGCGTAGAGAGGAGCAGAACCCAGGAAACAAACAGGCAAAAACTATTGGAAAACTAGATGTCAATAGCTTATTGCAGAAGAGCTCGGTTATGAACGAAAAGGTGCTCCCTCCTCCACCAAATTCATTTGGGAAAGCTGCAGCCCCGTATCTCCAAATGGAACTCTGTTTTGAGACTGGGCCTTTAAAGAGGTCATTACAGAGAAATTACCTGCTGTGCTGGGCCCTAATCCCTCAAGACTGGTGTCCTTACGAGAAAAAGAGATTTAGAACACAGGCGTGCACAGAGAGAAGCTGGAATGAGGACACAGGAAGAAGATGAACATCTACACACCAAGACAGAAGGCTCAGAGAAAAACAACCTTGCTGACACTTTCATCATGGACTTCTAGCCTCCAGAACGATGGTAAAATAAATTTCTGTCATTTAAGCCACCTGGCCTATAATCGTTTGTTACAGTAGCCCTAAAAAAACTAATACAAATTCTTTCATGTTTCCCATCTCTCTTTTCTGATTATGAAAAGAAAAATTTCAGAAGGAGGTTTCCTCTTGCACAAAGATGATGAAAGGGAGCTGAAGTTAGAGTGAGCTAAAGATCTTTTTATAATTATCACAATTTTGACACTCACGAGCTTCGTTTGACAGGGCAAGTGGAGTTAGTAACAGAAAACCTCTTAACTCCAAGCAGCCGAGGTGTGGTGTGGTGTCCACAGGAATTTAGATAATGCAGAGTCCATAGAAGATTTTAAAGTGTTTCCTTAAAGCAGAATGAGTATTTAAATCAGTGTGGTATTATTAAGATATTCATAGCTAAAATTTATTGAAATGGCAGCTTATCTTTTTTTTAAGAGGTGATTTTATCTGAAAATATAAACAAATTAAACATGTGTTAAATATTAACCGTTATTCTCTTCTTTTTCTCTGAGGCAAAGCATGGCTAGTGGTTCATTATTGCTCAAACAAGGCATTATATGATATAGGCATAGCATCCTCAAGAAAACAAAGCCGCACTTACTTGGCCCATTACAAAGTCAAAATATAGTAAAAATTGTTAAATTAATAAATATTTTCAGGGGTGATTTAGTTTTAGCCTTGTCAGCAACTTTGCTTAGTTCATATATGCGATGAAATTAACATGTTTAGCAGGAAATTTTTGCTCAGGTACCACACAGTTCTTCTAAAACTTGACACACTGTGGGAGAACCCTTTATTGGGCATGTTCTTAATCACTATTAAGCTAGATCTTAGACTGGTGATATCACAGCCTAAGCTATACACATATTGTGCATAAATCCACATTTGGGAACATCTAGAATGGTAAAGCATGAGCCGGTGCAGGCGTATTTGCTTGGGGGACCACTGTATCAAATGGGAAAAATGATTGCGAACTTTATTTGCATTGAAGACTGCTTCCCAGAACTAAGATCCTTGAAATCATAGGGACTACATTGTTCTTATTTTTAGCTGAAACCAATTATCACAAATTTAGTGGCTAAAGACAGCACACATTTATTATCTTACAGCTCTATAGGTCAGAAGTCCAAAATGGGTCTCACCAAGATAAAATCAAGGTGTCCACAGGGCTATGCTCCTTTCTGGAGGTTCTAGCAGAGCCTGGTATCTTGCTTTTTCCAAGACGCCTGCATTCATTAGCTAAGGCTGCATTCCTTCAAAGCCAGCAATAGCCAAGTGCTTCTCACTTCATCTCACTCAGACACTAACTCTTCTTCTCCCTCTTCCGCGTTCAAGTACTAGTGACCACATCAAACTCAGCTGAATAATACAGGCTTATCTCCCTATCTTAATGTCAGCTAATTAGCAACCTAATGCCATCTGCCACCTTAATTGTGGCAAAAGTAGTAGTCTGTGGCCAGTAATCACAGGTGAAAAGCAAGTCTGACTTCAGGGCCACACAGGTGGGCATGTCCACCCCTGGGAGGCCTGCCTACCCAACCTCCATTTTCAGCTTCAAAGTATGACATTCGAGTGACCTGAAAATCACCAGGATGTATTTGGAAGAGCAAGACAAAGGAGAATGGTGTTTATGGTAGCCCGAATGACTACAAATAAGAAACACTGGTGAAATTTTGTTGGTAGATGCTGGAATAGAAATTTACTATTGTATTCTTCTGCTGGTCATTCATTCTTAACTGCGTCCACACCAAAAGAGCTACATGGACTTTGAAAGGGTAGAAGACTAACGCCTTTCCCAAAGATGCTGATCCAGTAGGCCTGGGATGCTGAGATATACAATGCCAAGTTTGTAAAGCTCTATCTAATTGTAAGTCCTTGAGCTTCTCAAGTTGAGGGTTTATACTGTTTTCTTCCGTACCTTCAGTGTCAATCACAGTGCCCAGCCCATTACAGGTACTCAAAGAACATTTATTTAATAACTATATTTGGAAGTACATTATTACACAAATTTTTTTCTTAAATGGCATCAGAATTCTAAAGGTGGTACAAATAGCAAATGTTCCCTGACAGCCCCATCTACAGTAACACTCATAACCTAGTCCCTCTCATTTCCTCATCATGCTCTATCTTCTTTTATAACCACCTGACACATATGTGTTAGTTTGTTGATGGACTTTCTCTCATCTCTATAAAAAAGCCCAACAAGAGATGGGATATATTAGGCTTCTTTACTACAATTTTCCTAGTGTCTAGAACAGTGCCTCCTGGAAATTATGTATTCAATAATATTTATCAAATGAGAAAATTAGATAATGTGAAAGTAACAAATCGTTATAACAAAATGAATCTGCTGCTAATTTGTGCATGTCAAAAGCTTTTTATCTGAAGGCAAAGCGAGAAAATTCTCAGGAGTCATGGGAGTTTTAACATAGTTGCTTGGCAGCATAATGCTAGAATCAGTCTGGAACAAAAAGTGCACATTTTTTTATTTGAATGTAGATTTCTCCAAACTGCAGGGGAAAAGTCATACCAGAAAAGCTAATATAATCCTTTAAAATGACTACTTCAATTACAGTTTTATAAATGAATTATTGATCACATAACCTCCAATATGCTGTTTAGTCTATTATATTTTAATACTCACTGAATATACTCGAAGAATGTAGCTAATATTTTAATCAACTCATCAACATATTTTAGGAAAATGGCCAAGTTTTTGGAAATATTTAGTTTTCAGAGGGAAATTTTAGATAGAAGTGGGTATCAGTTTTTACTAGAACTAAATACCCTCCTCCCCCAAATCAGAACATACTAATTTTATTATGAATTTACATTTTTTATTTTGTGAAAATTTAGAGAAGTTTTGCAGCTAGTGTAGAATATTTAAGTTGATAAGGTTAAATAAAAATTTCTGTAGATGTAGTTAAATTAAGAGCTATCAGCATGAATTTATACCATATTAAGTTTTAAGAAGAAATCAAATAAAACATATTTGCTAAATCTGTCCACTTAACGGTTTAGAAATAATTTTTAAAAATCCAGTAGCAATCAGCACCATAGAGTCCCAGACTGTGGTCTCTAAACGTTATTTTCACAAGTAATAACCTGGAAATGAGTCTGCAGTATAGTAAAAGGGCAGAAAGCAGGAAAGCTATCAAATACCCGGGTTATGTCAAAGGACTCAGCAGCCACCTTACAGGGGCTCCCACTGTCAAAAGATTTTTTAAAATGAGCATAAAAACCTCAATGGATTTAAACACATCAAATGTGTATAAATTCATAAGTTCATAATGATACACACACACACACACACACACACACACACAGAGCCCCATTATCCCTTTTGTAGGATGCAAAGGAACCATATCATTACTTAAGAACCTGGTAAATAAAGAGGAAGAATTCTGCATATATTCTACTTTTTCTAGATGAACTGCCTCGAGGTAACAAAACAGCTGACAGAGAAAGTTTCTTTTTTTTTTAAAGTATTCCAAATAATAAATGAGAAAGTAATGGCTAATTGAACATAATAATACAAAAGTAATAGCAGAAACAGAATATTACTTTTTCAAAACCCCTAATTAACCAGTATATTTAGGCAGTCACCACGAATGGCTAAAATGACACACAAAGAGAGACACAGGTGCCTCCTGATGGAAGACACATCAAGGTAATCTTGAATCACAAGCCTTCAGGTCAAACTCTCAAAACAGTGCACAGAGGACCATATTAAACACCATCCCAGAAATATAAGAATGCATCCAAAAAGAAGGGGGGGGGGGAGAAAAGGCTACCGGAAATTCTGCAGGACAAATAATTCAAATTAAAGTGAATTTTATAAGATTATTCAACAAATAAATTGCAATAAAAAGGGAAAGATGGAAGCTGAAACCATAGATTAAAAAGACTTAAGAAACACATCAACGAATGTATTGCATTTGTTGACCCTTAGATTCTAATGTAATCAAACAAGTGATTAATAATTATATGAGGTTTTTTCTTTTTAAATTTTATGTTTTGTTTTTAAAATGGAGCTTAGCGTCCTTTCCATGGCAGACGAGAAAGTGAATACGATCACTCTTCTGGGTTAGGGTCTTGTTTGGCTGGAATGGGGTAGAGATTAAAGAGCAATTCAGTAATGTGGTGGGATACAAAATCAATGCTCAGAAATCAGTTGCTTTTTTATACACAAACAATGAGACTGAAGAAACAGAAATTAGGGACTCCATTCCATTTACAATAGCACCAAAAATCATACTTATCTCGGAATTAACTTAACCAGAGACGTAAAGGATCTATATTCTAGAAACTACAAATCACTCTTGAAAGACATTGAAGAAGACACAAAGAGATGGAAAAATATTCCATGCTCATGGATCGGAAGAATTAACATAGTTAAAATGTCCATGCTACCCAGAGCAATCTACACTTTCAATGCCATCCCGATCAAAATACCAATGACATTTTTCAAAGAACTGGAACAAACAGCCCTTAAATTTGTGTGGAACCAGAAAAGGCCCCAAATCGCCAAGGAATTGTTGAAAAGGAAAAAGAAAGCTGGGGGCATCACGTTGCCAGATTTCAAGCTATACTACAAAGCTGTAAATACAAAGACAGCATGGTACTGGCACAAAAACAGACACATAGACCAATGGAACAGAGTAGAGAACCCAGAAATGGACCCTCGGCTCTTTGGGCAACTAATCTTTGACAAAGCAGGAAAAAAATCCACTGGAATAAAGACAGTCCCTTCAATAAATGGTGCTGGGAAAATTGGACAGCTATATGCAAAAAATGAAACTTGACCACTCTCTCACACCACACACAAAGATAAACTCCAAATGGATGAAAGACCTCGATGTGAGACAGGAATCCATCAAAATCCTAGAGGAGAACATAGGCTGCAAACCTCTTTGATATCGGCCACAGCAACTTTTTTCATGACACATCTCCAAAGGCAAGAGAAACAAAAGAAAAAATGAACATGTGGGACTTCATCAAGATAAAGAGCTTCTGCACAGCCAAGGAAATAGTCAGAAAAACTAAGAGGCAGCCCATGGAATGGGAGGAGATATTTGCAAATGACATTACAGATAAAAGATTAGTATCCAAGATCTGCAAAGAACTTCTCAATCTCAATACACGGGAAACAAATAATCAAATCAAAAAATGGGCAGAAGATATGAACAGACACTTTTCCAATGAAGACATACAAATGGCTAACAGACATCTGAAAAAATGTTCAAAATCATTAGCCATCAGGGAAATTCAAATCAAAACCACATTGAGATACCACCTTATGCCAGTTAGAATGGCAAAAATTGATAAGGCAGGAAACAAATGTTGGAGAGGATGTGGAGAAAGGGGATCCCTCTTACACTGTTGGTGGGAATGCAAGTTGGTACAGCCACTTTGGAAAACAGAGTGGAGGTCCCTTAAAAAGTTAAAAATTGAGCTACCCTATGATCCAGCCATTGCACTACTGGGTATTTACCCCAAAGATACAGATGTAGTGAAGAGAAGGGCCATATGCACCCCAATGTTCATAGCAGCATTGTCCACAATAGCTAAATTGTGGAAGGAGCCGAGATGCCCTTCAATAGATGACTGGATAAAGAAGATGTGGTCCATATATACAATGGAATATTACTCAGCCATCCAAAAGAATGATTTTACAACATTTGCAGCAACATGGATGGCACTGGAGGAGATAATGCTAAGTGAAATAAGTCAAGCAGAGAAAGACAATTATCATATGGTTTCACTCATTTATGGAACATAAGAAATAGGAAGATCGGTAGGAGAAGGAAGGGAAGAATGAAGGGGGGGGTAAACAGAAGGGGGAATGAACCATGAGAGACTATGGACTCTGGGAAACAAACTGAGGGTTTCAGAGGGGAGGGGGGTGAGGGATTGGAATAGGCCGGTGTTGGGTATTAAGGAGGGCACATATTGATGGTGCACTGGGTGTTATACACAAGTAATGAATCATGGAACATCACATCAAAAACTAGGGATGTACTGTATGGTGACTAACATAACATAATAAAAAATTATTATAAAAAAAAGTGCAAGAGGACCAGGGTGATGGGAAAAAGCAGTTCAGGCACTTCATCATGTCCTTTAAACCATGTGGACAAAGACAATGCAGTGAAAGAGAGTCAATAATCTAGAAGGGAAAAATTAAGGCCTGGAAGTCTTTCTGAGGTTCAGAAACAGAAATAGTGGTACTATAAACTGAGACACTGCAGGGTAAGAACCTGTTATCAGAAATTAGGACACATGACTAAGATTTTTGAGTTGGTACAGCTGTGGGTCCAGTTGGTTACTGTGCGAATGGGGGACAGAAGAACGTGGAAGTAGAGGTTATTACGACTGAGGGGGTGAAGGACTTCTGAGGTGTCTTGTGGGCAAAGGATGTCCCAGGAAATCTGTCAAATGGAATGAAAATGAAAACAGAGACAAGTATCAACATTTTCTACAAATACACTGGAATAACCCTTCGATCAGAGAAATTCTTTGTTCTCTCTTACAGGCAAATAAGCAAGAAAGAAGAGAGCTGTGGATGATACTGTTGACTACAGCAACCAAGCTTTACATAAGCGTCCCAGATATCAAAATATAATTTTTAAAAAGTTAAAAATCATGACTCCAATGCTAATATAAAATAAACATGTGTCAAAGGATTTTTCTACTCATTAATTAATGAGGGAAACAGATGTCAAAATCAGTCCAAACAGCATTTACAAAGCTAAGCAATGTTAGGATAACTGGGTAATGTCCAATAGAACCACGAATTCTAATATCCGGTGTCATCAGCTCCATTTGGAGCAATATACAAATTAGTATGTAAATTCACTAGTCTGGGACTTTAATCAATGCCAATAATGAGTGAACTAATTACATTTCCCTAGATAATCCTCAGGAGGGTTTTGCTCCTTTTATGACATTGTAAGGTGTGTCTCCCAAATTTGCCGTATTTCAAAAGGTATGAATAATCTTTCTGACAAATAAAGGGAATAATTACCCATTCTGAAGACCAGCTTTTACATGGAAGTTTACAAGAAAGATAATGAGGTTTATACAAAACAGCCAACAAAACCTGGACCTCGAAAGTGCCATCTATTCACTCAGAATGACAAGAGCTTGTTAACAGAACAAAATTAAGAACAAAATTTTTAGACTGTCTCCAACTCCACTGCAAGCTACTATTAAGCTACTATTAAGTCTTTCTCTAGTGATTTTTCTTGCCATTCCCATAAAACCTGGTTTCTGATTCCTCTCAAAAGAACATTTCCTGAACTTACACATCCGCTAAACACTTTCTATCACAAACCCTGTTTCATTTTGTTTATTATACCTCGTACGAAACATTTTCTCATTTGCATGAATAGCTGTTTATTTACTTATTATTTAGCTGTTTTTCTGATCCAAGAAAAAGTAAATCACTTTGGAGTGTAAATATTTTCTCTCTTATTTGTCCACTGTGTTTTCAGTGTTGTACCTGGCACAGAGAAGATGCTTAATATTTGTAGAAAATGAATGATCCTAGTCCTATCAGTTTTGTAAACACCATCAATAATTATGATGAAGTGTAATAACATTTCTAAGAAAAATTCTTCCAGAGGGTCATTAGATTTTTATAATTTTTGCATTTGGTGACTCATCCATGAAATACTAATATCTAGCTGAGCAAAGATTTGCTGTCATAGCCAGACATTCACTGCTCCACCCCATTTACCCATCTTCATTTTTGGTAATGAGAATTAGTGCAATTTTATCTTGCTTCATGGCTAGGGAATGCTTTAGCAGCATAAATCTTTCACCATGTCATTACAGATACTAAATATTCAAGCTTCTGTGGACAATTAAACCATAGAGAATAGCCTGAGGAAAGTTGTCTGAGAAAATGAAAAGAAGAACAATTTGTTTTTTCATAATATTCCTAACTCCCAAAGAAGAAAACTTTCTTGTATAAGCATTTACTAAAATCAACTCAGGAATTCTGATCCTAGGACATTCATGAAAACAGTGGTTTTCTCTAGAGAAGGAAGTTAGGACTCCGCCACGTCAGCCTTCAGGGCACAGCCACAGGGCAGGCGGCTGGGAGTCCTGTGGTGAGTGAACAGTTACTCACTATGGAAACTTCGACTTGACTTCAGAGTGACTGTCACTACCCTTGGCCCTATTTGTATGAAAATTAGGGCCTCTGCTTTCTTTATGGTTCTTGTGATTTCATTTTATGGCTTTCCGAAACAGGTAAATAACCTTTTTTAAGATAATCATCAACAACTCGATTTTTGAAAGATCCTACGAGTCCTCAGTGAGCTGTTTATAAATTTGAATGACATTTTAGAAATGTCTAAATATATGAAGTTCATAAGAGCTCAAAAGTGATTTTAGAGAGTGTCGAGGAAATGACACATATTACATTTGCTCGTAATTACATATTTACGTGGAGTCTTACACTATTTCAGAAGAGAATGTTGGGAAATGCAGATGCAAATAATTATCTCCAAGTCATTCTTTCAGAGATATCGAGGCAATTATGTTATAAAACAAATATGGAGAATTTTTATTTTGTTTTTATTTCCTTTCACGTAGAATGTAAAAAATAACATCTGGCATGAGGGAGAAAAAGAGTATAATCAACCTCTTCCTCCACAGTGCGTAGTCACTTTCTTTTTGATTATAAGTCATATTTAAGGATCACTAATAATATAATTGACATCCAGAAGGCACATGCCACGAGGCTTTAACTTTCTCACATTTGGATTCTCTCCACACATTTTTAAACTCACTGACCCTTTGCTCTTTCATTAACACCACTTCAGATGAGGCAAAAATGCATTGCTGAGATCACATGCCCTTAGAGCAAGTATTTTGAATAAAGGAATCAAAAATAGAACTTACCCTTTAAAAAACTTCATAAATGATGAAATAAAATGTGCTGGTTTTCATCTTAACATGCAAACAAACTGCCTGCATGAACTACGGAAACAGACTTGGGGAGAAGTATTGATATAAGAAAATATATTCTGTCACAGGTGGAGAAAAGAAGTCCAAGCAGTGTAAAGAAGGACAGATTCTCCTTTCACTAAATCTGACCAAACCAATAAAACAAACAAAAACTTAAAAAGTTCTTTCTCTACTTCTTTCCTGGCAAGAATTATTTTTCTCTGACCCCTGAGAACCATCCACAAAGAAAAAAAATAATATTTTGAAACATATTTCTATATTCTCCTGGAATAAAGAACTATAATGTCACATTATATGTTCTTGCTTTAGGTCCACAGGAGCAAGACATATGTTGTACACATGGTTTTCACTGCATTATATAGTTTACCAGTTACCATGTGGTAGATGTTAATTATGTAGACTTTTATTATTTTTAAGATACATCAGTAAAAAACAGTTAACATGTAGAATTACATTTTGTGTATTTTTCATAGCACTTACTTCAAAAAAAAAGTAGGATTGCTTTCTTAACATTTGCTAATACCCAAATTACCTCAAAAAGGCAGGATTTCAGAGAATTTGATAGGTCAGCTTTGAATAAATTCCTGTGGAGTATAGGGGCGCCTAGGTGGCACAGCGGTTAAGCGACTGCCTTCGGCTCAGGGTGTGATCCTGGCATTATGGGATCAAGCCCCACATCAGGCTCCTCTGCTGTGAGCCTGCTTCTTCCTCTCCCACTCCCCCTGCTTGTGTTCCTTCTCTCGCTGGCTGTCTCTATTTCTGTCAAATAAATAAATAAAATCTTTAAAAAAAAAAATTCCTGTGGTGTATAGATTATGTATTTTCTTCATTTTTATTGATACAGCTCTCTATCCAGATTCAGTGTGTGCATATGAACTGAACAATCAATTTTCCCCTAAATTCTGCCACTTTTCTCCTGACTTTCTGCTAACATTTAATACTAAGCTCCAATATATGGTGTTTTCTGCTTACTCTTTCTATTTCATGCTACATTGTTATACTTGTCTTCCCGTCATGATTATTACTAGATGAGGGGTAATATTGTAGATATTCATATGCTCTCTCCCCTTCTCTAGCTCTGTCTCTCCCCCCCCCTTTTCTCTCTCTCTCTCTGTGGAGCATCAGTTGAATATAGACCAGGGCAATAATTCACCAAAACTTCCATTTATATTAGTGTATTCACATAGCAGAGGTGAGATAATGCTGTTGGTGGTTGGAAGGAGAACTGACAACACAGCCAAGAGAAACTGAAATAATTGTTTAATGTCCATGTGGACTGGGTCTGAGGACTTGTTTACTATTTCTCTCCACATCGTGGTACAGTGTCTGGAACACTACTTTTAAAATAACATAATGAATTATACAGAAAAGTGGTTAAATCACAGGGTATAACTCAATGAATTTTCACCTAGTAAACACACCCATATTAAAAAAAAATCAGCCATCAGGGTAATGCAAATTAAAGCCACAATAAGATACTACTTCACACCCACTAGGATGGTTATAATCAAAGGGAGAAGAACAAATGTCAAGGATATGGAGAAATTACAACACTTGCACGTTGCTGGTGGCAATACAAAATGATACAGCCCCTTTGGAATCAGTCTGACAGTTCCTCAGAAGTTTAAACATAGATTTACCGTATGACTCAGAAATTCCACTTGTAGGTATACACCCAAAAGATATGACAACATATGTCCACACAAGAAGTTGTACGTAAATGTCACAGCAGCATTATTTACAGTAGCCAAAAAGGGGAAAAAACCCAAATGTCCATCAACTGATGAACAGATAAACAAATGTTTTATATCCATTTATGGTAGCATTATTTGGCTATAAAAAAAAGGAATGATATACTGATACATACTACAGCATGGATGAGCCTTGAAAACATTCTAAGTGAAAGAAGCAAATCGCAAAAAGATAACATATTATATAATTCCATTTGTATGAAAAGTCCAGGAAAGGCAAATCCATAGGGACAGAAAATAGACATGAGGTCTACTAGCCTAGAGCTGGGGGAGGAGAGTGACTTCTAGTGGGTTCTGGAAATTTTTTTTGAGTGACTGATGAAAATGTTTGAAAATCCATTATAGTTATGGTTGTACATCTCTGTAAATATTATGTGATTTACATCTCAATAAAGCTGTTATAAAAAACACGTTATCTGTTTTGAAGTAATTGTAATACCTTACATTTATATACAATAAGGTAAAATTACAATGAAAAAACAAGAAATAGTACGTTCCATTGATGCAGGCAGACCCTAGGGTGTCTCCCAATGATCTTTGACACCTTGTAATCACACTTTTGTATATCCCCCTCCTCCAGAAAGTGAAGGAGAAGACATCTGGCTTGCTTATAACTCATAGAATGTGACAAAGGTGATGGGATGTAACTCTCATAATTTGGTTACTTTTTATGGCTAAGGTGATGAAGTGTCACTCTTGTGATTATGTTATACAAGACTCCATGTTTCCAGCATTTTTCTCACTGTGTTTGTCCTGAGGAAGCAAGCAGCCATCTTGTGAGCTGTCCATAAAGAGGTCTACATACTAAGGAGCTACAGGTGGCCTTAGGAGCTAAGGGGCTCGGTCTTACAACAATAAAATACTGAATACTGCCAATATCAGTGATCTTGGGAGTAGACTATTCCCCGGTTGATCCTACATATGAGAACTGAGTCCAGCTGACACCTTGATTGCAGCCCGAGGACATTCTGGAGCAGAGAACCCAACTAAACCCTGTCTTAACTCCTGACCCACAGAAACTGTGAGGTATTTATTATGCGTGTGTGTGTGTATGTATGTGTGTGTGTGTAAGTGTTTAAGCCACTAAGTTGTGATTCGTTATATAGCACACATCACTAATAATAAAATTATCTGAGAAGATTCCTTTTTCCCTCCCAGGCACTATAGCTTCATTCCCCAAAGTAATCAATATCTTCGTTTCTAACCTATTGTAACAGTGTTGCCTATTTTAAATTTATATAATTGGAATCATAGAGTATATGTACATTTGTGCCTGGTTTCCAGTGCCCAGCATCATGGTTGTGAGTCATTTTCTTATGGGTAGCATTAGTTTGTTCATCTTCATTTCTATATACTTGTCCACTATACAAATATACCACAATTTATTTATATTTCTTTTTTGATTTAAATGAGACCTATTTGGGGTGCCTGGGTGGCTCAGTCGTTAAGCATCTGCTTTCAGCTCAGAGCATGATCCCAGAGTCCTGGGATCGAGCCCGGCATCGGGCTCCCTCCTCCGCTGGGAGCCTGCTTCTTCCTCTCCCACTCCCCCTGCTTGTGTTCCCTCTCTCACTGGCTGTCTCTCTCTCTGTCAAATAAATTAATTAATTAATTTTAAAAAATGAGAACTATTTACAGTGTTTGAGTTATGCTGCTCTAAACATTTTTATTCATGTATGTGTGTTTCCATGTAATATGCACAAGCATACACACATATACATTTCTATTGGCTATACCTACAAATGGGATTTGGGGGTCTTAGAATATAAAGTATCCATATACTTGGAATTTTAGACACTGCCAAACAGTTTTCTACAGTAGTTCTATTCTGACCAGGAGGGTCTAAAATTTTGAGTTGCCTCCTCTCTCATTATTTTTCTAGATAGTCTTAATTTTAGACATTTGGCAATTGCTATCAATAGTTCCTACCAAATAACTTGGTATCACATTATGCTGCTTCAGTTCTTTGACATTTTTCATGTTAACTTATTCTTTATCTTTTTCTACTAAAAACAGTGTATGTTTCTTGAGATAGTAAGTTTGCTTTTCTTTTACACTTTCTTTTACACTTATATATCCAGCACCTCATACAGCGTCTTCATACACAACATAAATATTTGTTAAATGAATGAAATACTCACACAGTAAATTAGTCATTCCCCCTCCTCATGTACTTAAAAAAAGAAAAAGTTCTTATAAAGGGAGATGAACAGCAGTTCATGGCTACTAATGCTATTAGAAAAGCTTGCTGACATTGTTTCTGACCAATTTGTAGAAATCTTATAACCCATTCTATCTCATGAAATTTAAAACTTAGAGCAATAATTTATCAGATTATACTAAAATATGTGTTATGTAGCACTCTGGGTAGTTTGTGTTTGAGAAGTAGTTGCATTCTAAGCATGAAAGAAAAGGAAAGTATAAAATTCCCACATATTTTGTTATTGTAGCTTCCCTAGATCCTGAACCATTTGGGTCACACATTTCTCAGTCATAAGACTAGATAGTCTTCAAACCGGATGGTAGCAGTGTGTTCATTCCTTAAAGGAAGAAGACAAGAACCTTGCAAAGAGAAAGTATGCCAATAGTTTAGACCATTCCCTAGTAGTCACTTACCAATGTAAAGGAACATTCAGTGGCTGTGAAGCAGAGGTAATGTGAGCAGACACAATATCCCTACCCTCTACACAAGACAGGGAGGTACTATGAATATTTGTATAAAAGCATGATCAGAACAAGAGTATGATAGCTGAAATCAAACACATGAAAGCTCACCGAGCATATTCCTCATTCTGTAAATCATGGCGACAATTTGATTCTTGTGTTTATATGCACACAATTAAGAGAGGGTCACTCATTAAGATGATGCAGACTGCAGGGTACGTTTATTACATAATGGTAACAAATCTGCATGTAGACACATTATCAACACTTGGGAATAATTTAATATGTATTAAATGTCATTTTAATTACTAAATTCAAATGTATGTATAAAGATAACAATGGCCCCAAATTTAGAGTATTTTAATTCTGTAAGATATACTCCAATTTCCATGACTGGAAACTTACCACTTAATATCCCTCCATGTTTTCTGACAGTGGCTCTCAAAATGTGGTACCTAGACCAACAGCATTGGCATCACTTGAAAACTTCTTAGAAATAGCTTTTCAGATCCCACTCCAGATCTACTGAAACAGAAATTAAGGGGTTGGCCCACTAATCTGTGCTTTTTACAAGCTCTCGAGGTGATTCCAATGCATCCTAATGTTTAAGAACCACTATTCTTTAAAATTAAACTTCACCTTCCCTTACATGTGCCCCAAATTCTCAACTACAGATCTTCAAAGCATGTATTTTCAGTGCTTCATAGAATTCACTGGTTTTATATTAGCTATGATTAAAATGTTCTGTGTAGTTACACTACTTTGTGCCAGTTCTATATTTGGCTTAATATTTATATGGCTATGATTACGAGAAAATCACTTTTTAAAAATTTTTGGTTTTGACAAACAATAGCTTATAAAGATGACAAAAGAAGTTGAAAAGGTGTTTTAATAATGAACAGATTTGAAACCACTGACAAGTGCCTTATTTATTTGCTGTAATTGGATTATTTATAACTCCTATTCTCATTTTTTCCCCTTTGATTTGCTTTAAGGTTTGAACTTATTGGACAAGGTGACCTCCTTATTATTCCTTTCATTTCACTAAGACTTAAATTATCATTCATTTTTAAATTTCAAAAGCAAAAGTGAAAAGCATTTTAATGACTTATCTTTATCTTATAGCATAATCACTGCTATAAACTGAGTGGTTTTTTTTCTTTGATTTTTTAAATTATGGCAAATATAAATAGCATAAAATTTACCACTTCAACCATTTTATAATTCAGTAGTGTTAAGTACATTCACATGGTTGTGTAATCAAGCTCTAGCACTTCCTTCCTGCTGTGTCCTCACATCACCTCCTTTCTATGTGCATACACTTTTGGTGTCTTTTCCTCTTTTTATAAGGACACAAGCCCTATTGGATTAGAGTCCCATCTCTATAACCATTTTTATCCTTACTTATCTCCTTATATGTCCTGTCTCCAAATACAATCACGTTGAAGGTTATAACGGGCTGAAGCCTATGAATTTTGGGAGAACACAATTCAGTTCATGATCAGATAGTTCCACTTTCTGGTTATTGTGAATAATACTGCTGTGAATATGAGTATGCAAATATCTTTTAGATTTTTTAAAATTATTTTTCAATTATTTTTTAGTTCTATTGGGTATATACTCAGAAGTTAAATTGCTGGATCATATGCTAATTCTATTTTTTAAAGATTTTATTTATTTATTTATTTGTTTATTTATTTATTTATTTATGAGAGAGAGAGAGAGAGAGTAGAGGGAGGTGCAGAGGGAGAAGGAGAGAGAGAGAGAAAGAATCTCAAGCAGACTCCCTGCTGAGTGTGGAGCTGGATACGGGGCTCCCTCTCACCACCCTGAGATCATGACCTCAGCTGAAATCAAGAGTTGGATGCTTAACTGACTGAGCCACCCATGTGTCCCCTGGCAATTCTATTTTTAATTTTTTGAGGGACTGTCACACTGTTTTCCATAGAGGCTTCACCGTTGGACATCCCCACCAATAGCAAACAAGGGTTCCAATCTTCCACATCCTCACCAACACTTGTTTTAGTTTTTTTAATATTAGCTATCCTAATTGGTATGAGGTGATATCTCATTACAGTTTGGATACACATTTACCTAATGAAGTATTTTAAAAATACTTTACTTAACATTAGGTACGAAAGAATTGTTGACGTCACTGTTTAAAGAACACAAAGAGGGGTCACCTGGATGGGTCAGTTGGTTAAGAGTCTGCCTTGGGCCCAGATCATGATCACAGGGTTCCTGGACCAAGCCCCTTTTCAGGCTCCCTGCTCAGCGGGAGTCTGCGTCTGCCTCCCCCGCTGCCTCTCCCACTGGCTTATGCTCTCTCCCTCTCTCTCGCTCTCAAATAAATAAAATCTTAAAATAAAGCACACAAAGGTAACTGTTCTGAACTAAAATAGAATATTTTATGCAATTCCATCAGTCATTGACAGTGGTGACTTCAATATAAACTTTGCTGTGAGCATGACATGTATCTAAAAGAAAGCCTTCAACAAACTTCTAACCTCCTCTGAATCCATGCCATTAATATCTTATTTTAGTTAGATTACCAACAAGTTTTATCCGCCCCTGGACTTTTTTTCTCTGGAATGAGATGAAAGGAAAACTGTTAAGTTACTTCAAAATGGACCTTATATGTATTCTCCTTCTCATCTTAAATAGATATTGATTTCTGTAGAACTTCAGAATTCTGAGTTACAACTAAACAGAATGAATACATTAACATAACAGACCATGTCTCACTTTTAGGCCATATTTGCAAATTAATGATTAAAGATCAATTTCTAAATTAATAATTAAAAGTCCATAGACTATGTATTATATAATCTGTCAAAATATCTTCCTTTAGTGAATTGTTTATATAGAAATTTTAACTGCAATATAATTCAAAATATGTATATCAAATTACTGTGTTTATGCTATTTAACCATGTTATAAAGTATGTAGTATGTAGTATATGTCTGAATTCTCTTTCCCCCCCAAAATGATATGTAATTATAGTAATATTCATTTGGGAAAAGAAATTGTGGATTGACCTACAGGAGGCAGTCAGTAATATAATTTATTTTCATTTGTTAGGCAACAAAGATAATTCATATTATAAAGGAAATAAAAGGAATGATATCTAAAAACATGTGAATTTCATATATTTTCTCACTCTAAGTTGCCATCATACCTGATCATGTGTTTTTTAATGGTGTGTGTGTGTGTGTGTGTGCACATGTGTGCATGTGGGAGTGTGCATGCATGTGTAGGCTGAGACTACAATTGACATTATTTCATGTAACCAAAAACAAGCTAGGCTTATAGGATATGTAGAGCAGTTAGAGTCAAAATCCACTTTCAGTCTTTGTTTAGGACCCGGTGCCTAATTCAATTGTTACGTAAGTTCTTGAGCATAAGTACTGTTCTTGTAGAGGCTTGGTTTCTCTTTATAAATTCCCTTATTTCCAAGTAGCTGTCATGGCTTGTCTTAGTTTTTTCTTTTCTTTTTCACCAGTTATTCAAAAGTGCTCTAACTACAAATCATAGAAATATCTGCAAGGCTGGCATTAAGACGAGTATGTTTTCACTGAATGAAATTACATTTCCACAGCAATTAAGTCAAGGTTGCTCAGGTATTTCAGAGTCGCCATGTGATGCATTTAGTTGGATAAACTTATTAGTTCCCCTGTACTCAAAGACAAGGTTAAGTACTCACTTCAAAATTGAAGCCTCGATTAGCCTATTCATCAATATTTATATGTTTCCTAATCAAAAGCCGTATCATAAAAAATATCCTTAAGAACCTTTTGAGTCTATTTATGGTTGTTTATCTGTGTTTAGTCCTGGAATCCAGGAATTATCACCTAAGTGATGTAATGATTCTATATAGACTTCAGGATGCTAAACACCACTAGGATTCAAAACCTCTAAATAGCCATTCTAATCATCAAAAGAGGATTTGATATTTAACTATAAAATAATGACTTACCAATGAATTATTTTGGCTTGTTTACCAACATAGGAATCCCAGTAAAGCCAACCTAACAATAAATTAATAAGCAAATTGAAACATGCAAATCCTTCTTAAGTGATACATTCCACACTGATACATATTTTGGAGGAAAAATAATGGTCCAATTTTCTTAACATTAGAAATATGCTGGTGTTTCATTTCTACAAGGCTTTTGTTTTGCTGCTTCAGACAAATAACA
Source organism: Ursus maritimus (assembly GCF_017311325.1). Lineage (NCBI taxonomy): Eukaryota > Metazoa > Chordata > Mammalia > Carnivora > Ursidae > Ursus > Ursus maritimus. Next base: position 47,660,834 of record NW_024423343.1, read on the forward strand.
TAGAGGCAAGTGTTACATTGATTTTTCTAAGTAATGTTTCAGTAGAAAATACAATGGATATATAACTCTGCTTGAAATTGGTAAATTCACGAAGACCTACTGGTACTATTTATTATGGGAAATATTTTAGAGTCTTGTCAATGGCATGAAAACGTAATAGAAGTGGAAGAAATGACTTTTCTTTCAGCTTCAGCCTCTAACCATAGCTGTGTGTCTCAGCGGCATGCTCCAATTTACTCCTGTCTGCTTGTTCAACCAACTCAGCTATTCATATGCTACTGAGGTAAGAGATAAAATTGGCTTATTTACAATTGTTTCATGATTCTCTACAACAATTTTCAGAAAGCAATGACATCAACAAAACTATATTGTTACAAATATGTGATAACAAAGACAATTCTAAGCCTGGTTCAAAACTACTTGTGCACTTGTAAGAATTTTAAACATCGAATTTATTCATAGGTGTTTTCTTAAGGCAAGAAAATATTTTTTGATAGGTTTGTTTTTCCTAAATAAAAATGCTACTGATTTACTCTAGCAGCTTTAAAATTTCCTTGGAACAGTTATATTTTTAAATGACTTACAAATAATAAAAAAGCCATAGATGATATAAGCTATAAAATTCAGAAATTTAAAACAGCATAAATTACACACACATCGTTTCATAAATTATTACACTGATTTTAATTTCAACTGTCTTGTTGAAATTTACACATGTCAATCAAGGGACTGATTTGGTACTATGAAAACTTTTATTGTCTTATGCTTTTACATTGGGAATAGTCTATTTACAGATTTTCCACTTCTGACTGGCAATAGAGATATACCTATAGAAAATATGGTTATGGACCTTTTCTAAAGGGAAGTTGCGAAATCATGACTGTGGATTGTACAGCAAATAGCTAATGAAACACTGAACTGGGTGTCATGAAAGGTGCAAAGACCGGCTGCCCACCAGTTTCTTATGTCCAGCTTGAACCTAAAAAGATAAGTCAGAATTTTTCCCAAGAGTGTGTTTGATAGCTAGTGGCTCAAGAAAATCAAGGTGGTATGTGAGTTGCAATAAAATAAAAGTTGCAGTAAAATCTGATCAATGCAGGAAGCATAGGTTCTTGCTGGAATTCAGAAGAAAGTTGCCCAATTCAGGCCAGGAGAGCAAGGAGTCTGCATCCGAGGTGGGTTCTGCACAGCACAGTACTACAAGGCGGCACTGCTATGGCAATCTTTGTCACTGTTTCCCCTCCCACGGTGGCCTTCACATTGTCTTCCTGCTGTGTCTGTCTGCATCTCCTCTAGAGACACCAGTCATACTGAAATAGGACCCACCCTAATGGCTTCATTTTAACTTGAGTATCTCTATAAAAAGTCTATGTCCAAATAAGGTCACAATCTGAGGTAGTGGGCGTTAGGATTTCAACATATCCTTTTTAGAGAATACAATTCAATCCCTAACAATTTAGATCTAGATAGTAGCCATAAGAATTGAGATAAATGGAAAGATTTGAGAAATATTTAGGTTTCATACACATGGGGGAAAAAGCAATGTTTAAAATTATATAATACAATTTTAACACACTCTAATGATTAAATGACTAGAAACAACATTTCTGACTTAAAGAAGCAACCAATGTCTGGACTCCCTTTATAGCAATTTAACAACTGAAAATATACACTTGTAATGCCCCCTTTCAAATGTGAGCTTCTGAATCATTTGTTATATTATTATGTTGTGAATACTTATTTGAAATTTCATTTCCTTCTTGGTTAGAAAAAACTGGAGTTTGAAACTGCATAGAATTGAAAGATTATCACTGATGGATTAGAAATTAAAATAGACAAAATAATAGTTACACTTGATGTATCACTACCCTCCTTTGGCATTTGGTAAAATGTATGACACATACACATATGCCCCAAATTTTATACACAATTTAGGATGGACATCTAGACCATTCGTACATGCATTTATGAGGTCATTGGTTTGCATCAATATATGGAAACTACTTTGGTTCTCAAAGGATAGAAACCACTCAAATGGGCAAAATAACATTTTTTTAAATTAAAAAAAATCCCATAGATCGTAATTTCAAGAGACTCAAACATTTATGATTATTTTTAAGACAAATATTTGACCTCAACTAGGGCAGATAAATACCACCACCTACAGGTCACTGTAGGAAGTGTAAGTGGCCTCAAAGAAAGTTTTCAGACATTTTTCTCAGAAGTGGCAGTGTGGCTTCCGGAACCCCAACAGCAACAATCTCAAGTGTCCTGCCCTGTACTGTCCAAAAGCTTCTAGGCAGCATTGCCACGTGCAGCCTTATAACTAGATGTTTGGGCACCTGACCTTGGCTGTTTTATGCCGCTCATTCCTCCTTCATTTCTTCCAGTTTTCTAAGCCTGTTCGCCACTCCAATTCTATCAGCTGCCTCCTATATTCCCATTGATTTCCTTTTCCTACTTACGGTAGAGCCGGCTTTTATTGCTTATAAGTAAGGACCTGATTGGTGCAGATAGAATTTCAATATTTGAGTCTTAATATTTCTTTTAAATATCCATTCAGTTCCTACTCTCTAAAAGACCAACCTCTTTCTTCTATCAGGAAACTTTCAAATATTTGACATAATTATTCAGTCTCCCTTTAGTTTTTCTCTTCTTGCTTAACCCTCAATCATTTAGACACCTATAATCATTCCTCTTACTATGTCCCAATGTGAAAATTCAGTGGGTTTTTTTTTTTTGCACTTAAAAATGTGATTTTCAAGTTGTTTTTTTTTCCTAATAGAAATCCTACTCCTTAAGCCTAGATTTAAGTACCAACCTACATCAACGATTTTTTTTTCTAAAAACACCAGAATGACTTCCCTTTGCATGTACACTCATTTTCAATTCACATTTAATTTCGTTATATTGTATGAATATTTGTTTCACAAATTTCTCTTTTCCAGTAGACAAATGTTTTGATAAAAATTGTATCTCACTTTTCCTCTGTCACCTAGCCCCAGTGTTATATGAGGAGATAATCTCTAAAAGATCTTTAATAAACACACTCTTTGAGATGTTATCTGAAAATTATTCTTCACAGTGGGGTTTATTTTTTTATTTTTTATTTTTTTAAAGATTTTATTTATTTATGTGACAGAGAGACAGCCAGTGAGAGAGGGAACACAGCAGGGGGAGTGGGAGAGGAAGAAGCAGGCTCCCAGCGGAGGAGCCTGATGTGGGACTCGATTCCGGAACGCCAGGATCACGCCCTGAGCCGAAGGCAGACGCTTTAACGACTGCGCCACCCAGGCACCCCCACAGTGGGGTTTAATTGATTTTAGATCCTATGCTACAAGGCAATGCATCAGTCAAATAAATTTCAGCTATGACTTTAGGATCTTTCACACTAGCAGGCACTTTGTCTTTAATAGATCTCTACCCATCTTTTGGTGTTCCTTACTTTGAGGGGATCACCCAGCGACATTCAACAAAGGGATCTATCTTTCCGGGGATTTCTCTCTTCCTTCTCATTTTTTGGGTATTAATTGTGTCTTGGCTAATATAGTTTTAAAGATATGGCTCTTTCAACAAGCTACTGTCATCCATGTGAAGTATTAATATTTTTTAGACAGTTTCTATGGGGCTCACGAAACAATTCATAAAAAGAAGCTGTACCATACAACACAAAAGCCTAGTCCTGTCTTTAAATGGCTATGTCTTCAAGTAGTCATGTCTAGTTGAAAAGTGAATAAATATGAGACAAATGATTGAATAAATTAATTGCTCTTGGACATAAGACTCTTTAGACTTGTTAAAAGTAGATGGTACACTGTGAAATAGACTATCAGCCAGAAAAAAAAGAAGAGTCAGATCTTGTTCCTTGACTTTTCTCTTTGTAACATGTATTACTTTATAAGATGTACTCATTTAGAGCCAGAAGTGTAAAGATTTTTTGCATGTTCTATACACTGTTGCATTCCCAGCACTGAGAACAATGCTCAGTGAATAGTAGATGCTCAGTAAAAATGTGCTGAATGAATGAAAAAGACCATAGGCAAACATACCATTATAGCATTTTATCCAAGGCAGAGAGATCAGCACTAAAATAGGCTGTGGTTGGGGCACAGTAAGAACACAGAGAAAGAACAGAGAAGGAAAAAGTTGTGTGTGGGGGGAGGGGGAAACAAAGAAAGCAGATATCATGGAATGTGATAAAAATACCTCCATCCTCTTTAGCGTCAGGGAAGTAATAGCTATAGGATATGTTTTCATTGGGTTGCAAGGACTGAGGACATAGTGGTCCTGAGAAATGCGTGTCAGATTAGTCTCATAATCCCAATCTCAGAATCTCACCAGGGCCCGAGATAAGGAGCAGCTAGGAACACTGTCAGGTCCATATAAAATTCCCAAAGTCCATCTCGTGTTCTGTTTAACGGACATGACCATGACACCCTTGAGCAATCTCAGATACTTCTATTGTATACATTCTGTGCATAAACACACTTGGACTGTGGCATTTAGAAATATCACCTCAAACTTATTTGCACATCTCTGGTGATAAAGAGCTCAGAACTTGCTTTCATTTTGTTTAGTTACATGCTGTTATTTCCTACTTGCCTTCCAAGCCTCTTGCATGGTGACGAGCACGTAAAAGACTCAATAAACAATTGCTGGATTGATTTTCCCATTATGTTTAAAAATATGTACCCGAATAGACTGTTATTAGTAGTAAATTGTATTTCCAGTATTGCCTTGAAAACTTGCAATGCTATTTTAATCACTTTCTGTACATCAAACTAACCCATGCACATGCCTAAAAACTGTCCTTGAAGCTTTAAGCTTCTGGTTTGAGCATTATCTGGCTGAGCACAATTTGATTTACAAATGTATCCTGACATTCAAAGAAAGAGATAACGCAACCGGGGAAAAGCAATTTTTTTTCATAAAGCTTTACTACATTTTTAAAAATGCAAACTTGACAGACTGAAAATATCCCAACTGTGCTTGTCTGTATGCATAATGGTTTTATGCCACTTTTATGTTTGGCAAAATTTCTATAGAAATCACAAACCAGCTTTATCTCTTCACTTTCAAACATACCTCGCGTAAATGTGCTGAAGTAGTAAACCTCATTTAACTTCTGTGAAAAGTATTTCCAGTAAGGATTCAAAAAGCAGAACATTTTTTGGCTCTCTAAAGCTTACTAACTGCTCTGATGTTAACATAAATAAAAACAGCATTTTATTTATATGACGAAAAGAAAGTTAAATGCAAGTTAATTTTACAACAAAAGCCAACAGTTGTCAAATTTGCCATTTGCCAGGCAGTGAGTTGAATAAATCCTTCATAGGTGAGAACACAGAATCGGTTTGAAGAGTGGAAAGGTCTCACATTTGATGAGACCATGGGGTTTGAAGTTGGGAAATCAATATGGTATCCTGGGGACAGGAACCAAAAACCAATAAACAAAGGAAGAAAACTAAACAGCAGCAAACAAACCCTCATTGGGGCCGTATCTTTACAGTGTTCATTTAGCCCAGTCACATCCCAAGCACCAGGGGTATGTAGCAAGCCCACGACCGGGCTTCTCTCTGTTTGCTAGAGCAGGAGAGGGAGGCAGGGGCTCGGGGTTATCTTTGTATGACTCAGTATTAAAGAAATGGTATAATGTTTGGCAGGTATAAGAAATGGCACCTTGAAATTCACACATCATACCCACCTAAACTCTGCCATAAACATAAATTATGCCTTTCTAAAACTCTTCCCAATAAAGATGCAGTATAGGAATTAAAATAAATTGTTTTTCAAAGTGAAATTACTGAGATTTAATTTGATTAAGCTATAGTATCTCAATAGAAAATCCCATAGTTTTCAATGAAAACATGTATGTATATGTAGTTTCAGACATATATATGACTTATTGTTGCAGTATGTAAAATCATAACTTTTGATTTTTTTATCTCAATTTTTTTATGATACATGGATATTATTCATAGAAATGAGTAAAAATAATTGCTTAATATCCCTATTGCACCAAGTTATTTCTATCTTACTTTTCGCAACCATAAGAGACACTATTTAGTATTCATGTTATATTTCCTTTAATTTTTTTTTATTTTGTAATAAATTTATATTTGCACGAGAGGCAAAGGCAGTATGAAGTATATTCAAGTATTCTTCACAAGTTTTCCTTAATATTAGTAACTTCATTATTACAGTTTATCTGAGAAAACTAAGGAATTAAATTGGTACATTACTATGAGCTAAACTACGGACTTTTTCTGGATTTCATCAGTTTTTCCCCTAACGCCCTTTCTTTGTGTAAAGATTCAATCTACGACACGCTGCATTTAGCATGCTATACTTTTTGTTTTATAGATTTATAATGTAATGTAAATTTTTCATATTTTATTATCAATAACAAATACTAATTTTAATTATAATTTCCCAAAGGTTATGGGAATAATAATACCTCCATATGTATCTTAATACAAATATATATATACAGCCTACATAATACATATAATCTTATATTTATATGTAGGTTACATATTACATGTATATCTTACATGCTATAAAACTATAAATATTGTGTATATATATATATTTTATATAAATATATAGAAATGCATGTTTATGTGTCTGAGTTTGTATCCCCTGCCAAATAAATTTGAAAAAACTGCATATTATAGTACTTTCTTATGGAGAGATGCAATGTTAATAAGCATAAGTATAAAAACTGAGAGGTCAAACACTAAATAAATATTTTTAACTTGATGAAATTCATAATTCCTTCTACCTTTTCAAGTTATAAATATAAATACTTATGTAGTTTGTGGTCCATAAAATACAATGGGGACAATATTCTATTTTAATAATTTACTCATCATATCATACCATAATATAACATATCATAAACATAAATAATAATATACTGTATCATATCACCGTTTACATTGTAATATAAAGGCACGTGAATGAGCGTATATCCATTTTTTAATTTTCAAAATCATTTTAAGTGAATGAAAGCATTATTTGAAGGTGCTTAGCATAAAATATTAGATTAGATTAAAAAATAATTACTTGTAACTTTCTGGTTAAGTTCATGGATATGAGGGCAGACAATCTGCTGGGAATCCCAGCATTATCACTTCCAAGTAACCTTGGGAAAATTAGTTAATCTCTTTAAGCCTTCATCTTCTTACCTGTAAAATTGAGTTAATTATAATATCTACTTTATAGGATTATTGGAAGGATTAAAGTAGTACATTCATATAAAACACTTAAAATAGTGACATGCAAATAATAAGTAATGTTATTTTTATAAATCAATTTTATATATATATGCTATCCATGATCAGTTTTTTGTCCCACAGCATACTTTCATATTATCTTATTTACTTTTTCAAATAACATGTTATTTTTCCTTCCTGTATCACAATACTAAGGTAAATTAAATTGATCTATTTAAATGAAGCTTACTATTTATCTCCAACCAATTCTTTAATAATACCCAGAAATATATAGCAATATGCAAAACTAGATTACAAATTTCTGCATAGTAGTGTTTAAAAGGACTCATTACAATACCTTCTTTTAAAATTCTCAATTATAATAGCTTTTCCTGTATAATGCTTCAGGCTTTACAGTGGTTGAAATAGAGTCAATCAATAAAATTTTAAAAAGCCAAACAGTAGGGGGGGATCATCAAAAAGTTTCTAAGTTTGGGGGCGCCTGGGTGGTGCAGTCCTTAAGCGGCTGCCTTCGACTCAGGGCGTGATCCCGGCATTATGGGATCGGGCCCCACATCAGGCTCCTCCACTAGGAGCCTGCTTCTTCCTCTCCCACTCCCCCTGCTTGTGTTCCCTCTCTCACTGGCTGTCTCTCTCGTCTAATAATAAAAAAAAAAAAGTTTCTAAGTTTGTGTAACTGCCTTCGAGAAAATCATGGAAACCCCACACATAAAGAGACTTAAACGTGTGTACTCATGCTCTAAAAAGGTCAGCAAATTCATCATTTATGTTACATTTTTTTGTTACTTTATTTTGTTCTTTTCCCACTTTTACAAATAATCATTCTGAAACTCACTGCAAAGATGAGAGAATAAGTAGGACATCCTCTGGAGAACATTTTCTTACACAAATTCAAGATAATTTCAGAACAGGCTAATTTTTTTTTAAGTTTAATGTGGCACTCTTCAAACAGTAAGGAACATCTTTAGGGATAACAACTTTCAAATCATTTGATTGCTACTTCTCCTAGATATATAAGACATTTAGAAAGACTAAAAGAGAAAAACATGATAAACCTAAAATGAAAGACTATCTTGTCTTTAAATAAAAGGCCACAGTTAAAAATCACTGGTAATATGAAATTGATCTCTCAAGGAACTAGAAAGACCAAATGGAAGTTGTTGCAATAATTCAGGCAGAAAGTGATGAAGAAAGTTTGATGTGTTTAAGAGGTGTGACTTGGTGACTAGATTTTGTAAAGTATAGAAAAAAGAAAAATATAGAGTGCAAAGATTCATATTTGGTTTCACCTTTGATCCAGGGAACAAAACCTATAGTTGATAACTGCCATGAATTTCAATGATCAAATATCACTCTCCTGATCTCCTGATTTTCTACTGAACTAGGAGAGCAAAAAGTTGTGTTTACAATATTTGAGAATGTGGGCATGTGTTCATATAATGAGATTGTATATTTCTTGAAATTGAAAGAGTACAAAATGAAAGAGGAAGCAACACGTGGGCCCAGGACAAGGGTATAAGAATTTAGAAGGGGCCTTGGGGGTTGTTGAATATTTAGACTAGACTCTGAAGGAAACCAGGGAGGTTGTTGGTTAAACCTACAAAAAAGGAATGTTAAGAAAGACTGAATATGATTTCACTCATTTGTGGAATTTAAGAAACAAAACAAATGAGCAAAGGGAAAGAGAGAGAGGCAAACCAAGAAACACAGACTCAACTACAGAGAAGAAACTGATGGTTACCACAGGGAAGGTGGGCAGGGGGATAGGCTAAATGGATGATGGGGATTGAGGAGAGAACTTGTATTGAGCACTGGGTGATGTTGAATCACTATATTGTACACCTGAAACTAATATTACCCTGTATGTTAACTAACTGGAATTGAAATAAAAACTTAAAAAAAAAAAAACCCACCTAAAACCAAGATGAGGTTTAAATTCATGAAATTTATGGCACTGAGCTGCCCAATTTTCTAGTTTTCTCTAGTGTATTCAACATACCAATTATAAATGCAGAGAAAAAAATGAGGATTGTGGCAGGCAAAAATATTGTTAGAAATCTATAAAGAGAGACCTTTTACAAACACACACACACACACACACACACACACACACACGTGTGCACCTACACATTAAAATAATTTAATCATTTTCTGGAATTTTATTTCAAAATGTACACATGAAATAATCCATAGCCATTTTAGTCTTGTTTTCTACCTTAAGCATTCTTTTATGCACATTACATATGAAAAATCATATTGTCTTTCCAAAAATTGACTATAAATAATATTGCTCTATAAATCTGGGAAATTAATAAATAAAGTGCTAAAAAAATAAAATCTTAACAGACAGGAGCATATGTTAAAGTATTCTGTAAGTATATCAATCTGATATAGTGAAGACTTAATATAATCACAGAAAATAGTCACTATGTAAAATTTTTAAAAATTTACTAAAACATTTCATTATATAATGTACACAGCTTTAACCAAAAAGTCAAAGTTACAGTATGCAAACCAGTTGAATTAGAAGGCAGGAGTAAGAAATGAGTACTCATATATACAGAAACTATTTCCCTGGGCCTATGGTCAAAATGCACTTATGTTTACACAGTTCGTATTTATAAGGGTTAAATACAATAAAACAAGCTACAGAAAACTGGCCAAAATTAACTCTGAATCCTAAGGAGAAGCCTTGATAGTTTCCTGCAGGTCAACAGTATTTTCCAGTATTAGCCCTCCATAAAACATGGTCACACACATCAGAGATCATATTCCCCAGAGAAGGAAGAGTCATATTGTATGTGTGAGGAAGGCAGTCTCAAAGACTAAGTTTGGCTCATCTTTCAAATTTGTCCTAATGTAAATTGAGGGTCCTCCTTAACGATAAGATAATTCTCCTAATTTCTGCTATTGGCATTTCCATGAATACAGCATTATTTCTAGATTACAAATAAGTAGTAGAAATAGGATATGCCTTGAAACTTATTTCTTCCAAAGACCCATGAATAAGTGACCATGACTAGATCTGTGAACAGGGACAATGGTCATGAGGAAGTCAATGACACCTTCTTGAAGGAGAAAAAGTGATGAGAACGTTATATAAGTGGGTTCAGATAAAAGAGAAATGTTTCCAATCATAAACATTTTTATAGATCGGTATTTTCTAATCCCACAGTGGTATTGGCCTATAAATGAATAAAATTTATTGCAAATCATAAATATGCTAAGTTGGAACTTTACAACTGAGCCTTCCAATATCCATCAAAGCTGTTTTTCCAATATTTAGCAGAGAAGGAGCGCCTAACTTTACTTAGATAAGCCATGGACACATCCTGGGGATGATACAGGATATGAAATTAAATTTCATTTTCATTTAATTTTATTTAAGACCTACTTTCTTTATGAAGTCTGTGTATAGTATCACCTGTAAGCATCTTCCCTCTTTTTGAATTTCTGTCAAATAAGTTTGGAGATCAGAAGAACATTCAAAGAGAACTTGCTAACATTGCTGAGTTATCACATAACAACACACAATAGGCTTTTCATTGCCACAGGTAAAACTGGAATGTCAGAACCCCTATCTGCCATGCACTGGATTTAAGCAGAGAATACGAGTGGCAGTGGTGAAGTACCACACGCCATCCAAGAAAGGCAGTCTTAGCTCTAGATCATATTTAGCCGCTTTAGCCACACTTTTTAAATAAAAAGGATAGAGCTTCATTTTAATAGGTTTATAAAAGGAATGATATTGCAAAGAACTAAGAAAGTTGTGTGATCCACATACTCATGCCATTCAGCATTGTTCTCCAGATTATATGCATGCTTATATTTAATTCTTCTGTCATTCTAGGAGGCCACAGAAGGAGGAACCCTCCAGACTACTGCCTTCAGAAGCAACCTTCACCAGCCTCATTCCTCAAATTCCTTAAATTAGCATAAACTTTTACAATATTTTTCTTGAAATAAGAAAATCTGATATTAAACAAGTATGAAACAATGAAGGGCCCCAATCAAATCACTATGCTGTCAATTAATTTTCTGTCCCAGACTTCAGAATCAAGGAGTCATCACTTTTACAGTCAACAAGACATTGAATCTTCTTGTTGTGGTCCTCTCCATCTATCTTTTTACCCCAGGTAAGACTATCATCACCTTATGCCACAGTTTATAGTACTGCCACTGGGAACTGACTCTTGTGATTATTTCCCCAATGGCAATTCATCACAAATAAAACCCAATTAATTTTTCAAAATGAGACATAATGTAGTGATTAATCAGAGCAGAATGTACTCCTGGACACATTTTTTTTTTTTCCGCTCTAAGCCTTGAATTATTTCCATTGCCTACTCGATGACAACTAGGGTGATTCGGGCCACACAGCTATGCCACGCTAAATGGTAAATACAGTCATTTTCATTGTCATTTTCATGTAGCCACATTGGTTTACAAAATCATTTAAAGAAACTAATAAGGCTAAGTTATCAGTCATCCTGAAATTTAAAACATAAAACTTAGTAATACAAACAAGTATAAAACATACAAATTCAATAAAAAGAAAGAATAGCACATTCCATATCAATTTCTAACTTTCAGTAATCCTCATACTTCAACTTTTAAGAGGCAGTCATATATTAAATAATTTCAGAACTCAATAATTATATAAAATTTCATTATCTTTAAAAATATTAATAAAACTCTTCTGACAAGTGTGGTAATTAACATCTTTTTAATATTTTTAGGGGATCTTAAACTCTTTTGCAAGAATTACTTAGCATTAAGGTAATCAATGAGTGAGAATCTCACGTGAAAGCTAAATACATGGAAAATCAATAAGTTTTATTTGACTACAATGCTACTTTAACTCAGTGGAACCTATGAAACCAATGAAATGCAAGAAATGTCATAAACTCATAAATTAGAAAACTGATTTTTTTCCTTCTAAAAAGTGTCATCTACTCCAAAAGTTAATAATAAATAATTAAAATTGTAATCTACACTTATGTATTAACCTGTTAAAATACAACAGAGATAATTTTTTTAATGTAGGAATTAATAACAAGAGCAGAATCCAGTTGTAAGTTCCTAAGTAAGTCAGTTGTGCTCAATAGCTGATGTGGAAATATTCGGTGCTTAAAATAAATGAAAACTTATTATACTAAATTTAAACCTATTTAAAAATAAATTCTTTCAATATCTATTTATTTTAGATAAAAGAACATTAAGTTACTCACTAAATATGTAAAGGTTGATCAACTTATTTTGCATGTAAAAAGTTATTCTAAAAACAAATATACAAACAAAAAAAGTTACTTTAAACAAAATTTAAATACATATTATAAATGTGCTTGTTTAATATATGCCACAAAAGTGAGAGAAAACTATTCTATTTTGAAAACATTTACACATTTAAAAGTTGTTTCTCTGGGGTGCCTGGGGGGCCCAGTTGGTTAAGCGTCTGCCTTTGTCTCAGGTCATGATCCCAGGGTGCTGGAATCAAGCCCACTCATCGGGCTCCCTAAGAGCCTGCTTCTTCCTCTCCCTCTGCTGCTCCACCTGCTTGTGCTCTCCTGCTCTCTGTCAAATAAATAAATAAAATCTTTGGGGAAAAAAAAGTTGTTTCTCTATTCAAACATTTCATATATGTATTTCTATTTAGTTTCGTATATATTTAATTTTTCATGACTCAAGCAGAAAAGGTTGGACAGTGCAATTTTTCCACTCTTTGAAGAGTCTACCTAAAATAAATAAATAAATAAATAAATAAATAAATAAATAATAAATTTATTTTACTAATGCCATTATTGAACCAGCTTTAAAAAATTGCTAACTGGGGATGCACGGGTGGCTCAGTCAGTTAAGCATCTGCCTTCAGCTTAGGTCAGGATCCCAGGGTCCTGGGACTGAGTCCCACATCAGGCTCCTTGCTCAGCAGGGAGCCTGCTTCTCCCTCTGCCTGCCATTCCCTCTGCTTGTGCGTGCTCTCTCTCTCTGACAAATAAATAATAAATAAAATAAGAAAAATTGCTAACTAACAGAGGAAAACATCTTGAAACCTTTAAAAAAAATAGATTCCTGTGTGATTCTAGAAGAGGGACTTAGGTTTATTCAGGTAAGCTTTTGGTAAACATGTAAGTTTCCTGGGATTGTCTGAAATGAAATGAAAACCTGTTTCCAGGTTGATTCACCAAAAATATACCTGTTTTGATTCATGATCTTTACTGGGAAAAACAATGATTCACAAAAGCATGAGAACCAAACTTTAATAATATAGAGTTTCTTATATTGTGACAAAAATATATTAACATATATGCTTTCAATAATTCATATACCATTTGATATTTAATGATATAAATTAACTTTATTCCTTGTCAAAATTTATTTATCTAATAAACATATTCCATTATCAACTCTGTCCCAGGCATTATGCTAGGAGATAAGGGAAAACATGGTTAAGACATTATCTTGCCCCTGAAAAGTTATAATCAGTAATCTCTTTGTTTCTGACATTGGCTCCATATCTGTGCTAAGTAAGTAAAATATTCTAAAGATGGGATATTTGCTAATGCCTAGAGAAGAGAAGAAAAATTAAATATGCATGAGTTTCTGTTCTGTTTGTACATTTGGTTGGAGAACAGTTTTTTTTTTCCCATATAAGTAAGACTCTAGGCTTTTGTTCTTGATATCTCAACACAAATAAGTTTGTTCAAATATGATCCCTGAGGAGTAGTGATAATTACATCCCTGAAAAAAACAATGCCAGTAGAACATCGACTTAAGTAAGAGTATTAAAACAAGTAAATACTTGCTTTTGAAAAAACTATGGAATCTTTAAATTGTTCTTTATATTGAGAACTTTAGCTAGTGTACATGGTAAATGGTGTAGCAGAACTTGTGTTTATGGTGTATCTACCCATATGATTGCCCCAGTCTCATCATTTGGATTAAGATTACTTTTTCTTTTAAACTAGGACATTATCTCAGACTGTGTAGTTTTATATTCTATAGTAATATGATATCAACAGCTATTATTTTTGAGTAAATATGTTATCTCTATTTTGTGCTACAATCATATAAAAAACTGTAATGTACTGATGTACAAAGCACTTTATTCAGCAGACATAATGAAGTATTATAAAATGTTATATAAAAAATTTTCATCTCCCTTGAATATATTTGCAAGTAACTTGTCAACAATCAAAACCCAATTAAATACAGACACAAGATTATAATACAGGGCTTTCTGTCTGTACTGACTGAACTATTAACAATTTTAATTTTCTTCCTCCAGATGATTATTTGGGCTTGGGGTTAGGTAGGGCAAATCTACTTTAGAAGTAAAAACAATGTGAGTTGCTTATCAAAAAATAACTGTGCAGATTATACAGGCATTTGTTTGGTGGATAGGTAACGTTGGGAATACAGTGTTAGTTTGTATTTGTTGTTACCTCATTCAATTTTACACATACTTGTAAACTAATGCTTACCTGAGTTGTGAAGAAGCCATATTATTGTATTTAAAAACATTCTATAGTAAGATTTTACATTTGTAATTGTACTGTACTTAATAAAAGTAATGTTAATGTGTTGGTTTGGGATTTTATAATAATCTGTGAACTACAAAGGTCAGGAATACCTCGCTCTAATTAGTAGATAAAGGAAACACAGACCTGAGAGGTTTAGGTAACGAAGACATTTGTTTAAGGTTCACATGATTAGGAGGTGGTAAAGCCAAAATAGAAAAGTTATCCACTTCCTATGTTATTTTCGTCCATTAAGAAGTAGATATTTCAAAGAGCATTAAATGGAGTCACTAAAACATTTATTTATAGTCATATATTACTATGTAATTTTGATACTGGTATTGGCAGATGAATTCCATAGGGACTATTTCATCATGGCCACTTATGTTCTTGGCACATTCTAGAACTAGTATATAGATGTCAATAGAATGATGAGCACATATTACTTACAGGATTCCCCAGGTAGCTAATTAATTCTTATGCTACTAAATTCCCTTCACCTTAGACTTTTATAATTAGGGCCTATTTTTGACGTTACTACTATTGTTCCTTGAATGTTTTTATCCAATTTGCAGCATTTCCAATTTTATTCTACCATAAATTAGAAGAAATCTCATTAAGAATAAACTAAAAAGAGATCTATGGATAATATGCCATCACTGAATATTAATATTTTATGGGGTGAAGGTCTCTTTCATTTCTCCCATTTTAATATCTTATTTAATATATGTATTATATGTTACATATAAATATATATATAATGTTTATATATAAATATTTAATAACTAGAATTATGTATACAAATGCAAATATTTCTTTTTAAATATTTTATATTTATTGAGCCTACTAAATATGGTGCTGTACATTGGTTTCCAGTGATACAATTTCATATCTAATTGTAAAGTTTGTTTCTTTGCTTTTATCTTAACTTTCTCCATCTTCCATTTATTTCAACTCTTACTGCACTTCTAGGAGGAAAAATTAAGATAATGGTTGATATACCTTGCTAGGCCTGTCACTTGGAAAGCCCAAGAAAAAAATTAGGTTGTCATTGTTTGCAGAGATAAAAATTAATGCCTAAGCAACCAAAGCCAATGAGACATTGGCTATGAAATATAGAGAGAAGTGAGTCAGGAACACCACTTGTGGTAGAGGCAAATAGATACATTCAGGAAAACTTGTTGATTCTTTGGATATGTTGAATAGTGAGTAGAGGAGAATTAAATATAATTAAGAGATTTTAGACTTGGACAATTGGGTGGATAATGGTACTGCTTACTGAGCTAGGGAAAGTTGGAAAACATGAAAATACAGTGACCTAAAGCATGGAAAGAGACAGATATAAAGCTCTGCATAGGTCATGTTAAGGCTACCTGATTAATGAATGAGATAAAAAGCATCTTCAAACCATAGCCCCTAACTCCAAACTAAATGGCAGACATATATGCTAAAAATTGTTAGTTCCTGAAAAAGAAAAACTTTTTTTTATTTTTTTAATTTTATTTTTTATTTTTTTTTAAAGATTTTATTTATTTATTTGAGAGAGACAGCCAGTGAGAGAGGGAACACAAGCAGGGGGAGTGGGAGAGGAAGAAACAGGCTCCCAGCAGAGGAGCCTGATGCGGGGCTCGATCCCAGAACGCTGGGGTCACGCCCTGAGCCAAAGGCAGATGCTTAACGACTGAGCCACCCAGGCGCCCCGAAAAACTTTTTTTTAAAGATTTTATTTACTTCTCAGGGAGAGAGAGAGCACAAGCAGGGGTAGCAGCAGGGTAGAGGGAGAAGCAGGCTCCCCAGTGAGCAAGGAGTCCAATGTGGGACTGGATCCCCGGGTCCTGGGATCATGACCTGAGCCAAAGACAGACGCTTAACTGAATGAGCCACCCAGGTGTTCCAGAAAGAAAAACTTTATTAGACAGAATGGCAGAGTAAAATCCCTAGAATCTGAAACTGGGAGCTATAGAATATTTTTTATTTGTATATGTGGCTCACTCTCACAAGGTTGTTTGAGATCTGCTCCTTATTAGGTTCTTAGGTCCTAGGATTGGGAACATTATCTATAGCCTTTACTACTAGATTTCTAGGACCTAGTAGGTTCCGATCAATAAATTTTTATAAATGTTTATTAACCAAGTAGTTACCAAGTATGTTCAAAGGCAGTTAAACTCAATGTGAAATTTAAAAACAAACAAAAAGACCCCCCAAAAAACCTTAAAAAGATAGTTTTACTGCAGATTCATGCTATTTTTATCAAAGTACCATGTAATACGCAAAAATACTTATTCTTTCTCATCACAGGATAGGTTGTCAGAATCAACTTTGTTCTAGTCTTTCTTCAGTCCTACCCCACACTTTATTCTTTTCAAATTCCTACAAAATATATTCAAAGGCAGCTGTCAGGTATTTTAGACTGAATACAAAAAAAGAAAAAAGAAGAAAAAAAAAAAAAGAAACTGAATACAAGAAAAGGAATATATTACCTTAGAATTTTAAGCCATAAAATTTTTCAGAATTATGGTAATTGAAACACTTGCACAGGTTTAACAATGCAGAATAAGAAATAGAACAGCTTTTATCTCTTTAAGCTTATTATCATAATGATTGAAATGAATGCACAAAAACACTTGTTGTATAGTCACATACCGTATCTGAGACTAAATGATTAAAAAGAAAGGTTACTTCTTTCAAAATGATATGTAAATTAGTACTTTGCATTTATGCCAACAGTGCTACTTTTTGAAAAGCACATTTTGCATCTGATTGATAAAAATCAATATCTACAACTCAACATAGACTAAAAAAAATTTAAGATTAGCCAACATGTAAATTAAAATGCTTAAACGTTTATTATAAATAAAAACAAAATGGTAATTATATTGCTAATCTATAACTGAAAAATGTCACTTGTTATCCAGAGGGCAAATAAAATTTTAGCTAGTTGTACACCAAAACAGAAACTATTTTAATGCACAATTAACATTTTGCTTCTTAAAAAAAATGTGTTTACCTCAATGCCAAACCTATGATAAGTAATATACTATTAACTGTTTTACAGAATGGGCAGCTGTATTTTGTTCATACATTTGAACCGCCATTTGAAATACTGACATTAACGTTCAGAATTTCAATAGTGTATAGTCAAGTACTATCCTTGCCCGAAGAGAGGTCTAGTCTTTGCCTTTAGCTCCTGGGAGGTAATCTCTAAATCCTTGAAATGTTTTGCCTGATCATAGTGTCTTTGTTTAGCTAGGAGCCTGGAGCCATGCTAGATAGTCCAATAATGTGATCTCTGATGGAGGCTTTGGGTCTTGCAAAATGAGTTCTACCTCCAGAGAGGCTGGAGACTGAAGTTAGCCACATGGGTAGTCAACCATGTTTACATGACAGAGATCCAGTAAAGGGTCAGAGGAACAGCAAGACTCCAGAGAGCTGCCCTGGTTGGCAATATTCTGTGAGGTTGTCAAACGTCATTGCCAGGAAAGTTAGCATTGTCCATGGCTACCGGGAAAGGACAATTGGATGCTCCACCTGCACGTCACTTTCCTGGCCTCTGCCTCGGACATCTCTTCTGCGGGCTGATGTAATCTGTATCCTTCACTGAAATAAACTATAACTATGA
Organism: Ursus maritimus; assembly: GCF_017311325.1. Lineage (NCBI taxonomy): Eukaryota > Metazoa > Chordata > Mammalia > Carnivora > Ursidae > Ursus > Ursus maritimus. Next base: position 47,679,211 of record NW_024423343.1, read on the forward strand.
GTATTACAGCTTTCGGTGCATTCAGTGAGTCCTTCTGGCAAAGGATCAAAATTGAGGGTAGACTTAGGAACCCCTAATGTTGGATTTTGTGTTGGAGTGGTGATCTTGAGGACTCCTGAATTTACAATTAGTGTCAGAAGTGAGGGTAGTTATTGTCAATTGTTCCCTAATTTTACAAATATTAAAAGTACTTTTATCTTCAGATTTATAATCTTATGACTAATATTTATTAAACATATCCATCGGTCATTTAATCCTTATAATATACTGCTGAATTTAGTTTTATTATTAAGACCATCTTATAGATGAAACAACTGGAATGGTGAAGTAATTTATATCCTGTCTTTGTGGCTGAAATTCCCCAAACCAACTTAATGATGCTATTTAATCTTGCACACACACACACAGACACACACACACACACACAAAATCCAAAAAAACAACAAAACAAAACAAAACAACAAAAAAACTCTTGGGTTAGGAACAAGTAGAATATAACACAGAGAGTATTACTAAGTTTTTAAATTCATAAACAAAAATACATACACTTTCATAGAGAAACTCCTCTCCTTTGCCATAATAAATGAATATGCAACTCAACTCTGTTTCTGAGAGGTATCATCTTTAGTTTCCTGAGGTTTCACTTACTTATAAAGAAATAGAATTTTGAGAAAAAAATAGAACTTTGGTGTTAGGCTTGGGAAATCAAACACTTAGCTTTAAATATTCTGTGTATTGAGATCTGTTTTCCAGAATCATCAGAAAGTCAGAGTGCAGTGTTTGGACAGTGTTCCATAAACACTATGTAAGCACCAAGAAGATGCAGACAACGATGCTTCTTAACATCCTCGTAACTCCCTCATCTCCTTGCTTATGATGATCTCGAGAATCCATTGGGTATTCCCAGAAAACATTCACCTGGTATTAATCACATTTCAGATCTCTAGCAGAACGCACATGAGCCCAATTCTGGAAGAAGGTAACCAGGAAAGTCTTAAGAATATATACTACATATGAAATTTCACTTATGATTTGACTGAGGATTACTAATCACAGCACTAATATAGCACATTTTGAGACTATGAGTCCCTTGAAAAATTGACATTAAACAAGTGTTGAATGAGTGTCAGAATTGATTTCCCAAGACAGGAACACAATTATTACAGATTGTTGGCTAAAATTCAGAAAAATACTCAGTGGAAGAGAACTGTCTTTCATCGCCTATTTCAACTAATTCAACAACTGAGTTAATTTTTTTAAAGGAAAATTATATTTTAAAATGGCAATGGATATAGGAGAATATCTTCATTGACTCTAATGATATTCAGATTTTGATTATTTGATTATTCACTTAGACAGGACTGAGGCATACAGGAAGAGGCAAAAAGGCTAAAATATACAAAGTTTGTGAAGTAGGGGAAATGAAATATTGAGATATTCCATGGGGGAGTGACTATTGTATTTCCATATTTGGTAATACTGGCAGACAGAATAGTTATGAAGCAGTATATCTTATTTGGTAATCACACAACGTAAGGCAATTAATTAATGGTGAATATCCTTAGAAGTTAAACCCCTCAAATCCACATGAAACTACAGTATGGAGTAAGCTATTATTCTCATTTGGTGAATGATTAAATAGCTATTTTTTCTCTGAGTGTATAATTAATTATGTAACTAGTGTATATAATCAAGGACCAAATTGACCTAATTAAATTGATATAAAACTTGAGTTTTCTGTTCATACAACTATTTTCCATGTTAGTCATGTTAGCTAAACTGATCTCAAGCTCAGAATTCAGTCAGCACAATAAAAAGTTTACTGCATCAAAATTCTTATTGTTTATACTACACACTATCAAATTGCAAAATCATGTGAGAAATTTCAGACATATTTATTTCTGAATTTTTATTAATGATCCTCTAAACTAAAGATAATAAAAAGAAAGCTTTGATAACATGTGTTAATTGAAATTCAATTAATAATTATTTACATTGTTTTTTCTTGCATAAATTTGTCTATTATGTTATAGCTGTAAAATGTACATAAAATTATAAGACCCAGCTCCCTCTTTTACCATAGTGCTTCTTTTTTTTTTTTTTTTGATCACATGGTTCCCCACGTTGTGTTTGCCAAATTTATCATGGACAAATCATTTTATAGTTACATTAAAATTTCAGATTGAATCTCTTCCTAAACTCCACTTGTTATTTTGATCAATCCTTGGGATACTTGCCAAAGGCGGGGTCCCTTAGACGCACAGGGGAAAGTGAATGCAGCAGACACAGCATAAAAGGATAAAAAAGAATACTTTAATGCTAGGTTTGTCAGGGGTGCAAAATTCAGTGTGCTCTGATGTACTACAATGCCACAGCGCCTTTGTACAGCAATCGTTTCATTATCCTTAGATAATCAAATTTACCCATCGCAGAACATCAGAGACAATTTGATATCAACACAGTCCACGAAGTTTTAGCTCCTAAAAGCTGCTGCAACTACTCCTGAACCTGGGTAACCTAGGAAGATAAATTCAAGCTTATACCTTTAGAGTCTTTGTCCTGAGAAATGTTCATCCACTGATTTTTCAAAGCGTATTTTATCCTTCTTTCAACTTTCCTTGCTACTAATCTCTACTGCTTATTTTCCCATTATAACTTCCACTTCATTACCTCCTATTTCTCGTTGGATAGAATTTTCTTGTTTTTGAGAAAATATATTTGGTCTCCTCAAAAACAATTCTAGTCCCTAAACCAGTGAATACTTATTCAGATCAAAGAGTTCATTCATCTAGGCTAAACAAATGGATTTTATCAGTCTGAAAGCCCAAGTCCTGGGAGTGAATACTTAGCTCACCTTAGTTCTTATCTATGGCATGAATCAATAAACTTTGGAATAGATATTAGAAAAAACTATGAACATATTTATTAGCTAATATCAAGCCTATACTTATGTTATCAAAGTATATATTTTAGTTTGGAGAGTCATTAATAACGATCATATAAAAATGTGGTTAAAAATCACAGGATAAGGTTCTACATCAGAAATAACTAACTGTAATTCACTACATTAATAGATTAAAAAAGAAGATATACACAATTTACCAATTGTTACAGAAACTTCATATGATAAAATTTAATACTGTTTCATGATTTTAAAAAATTGCTAATTAATGGTAAATGGGATTTCTTAATTCAAATATAAGTAATACCAAAATCTATAAAAACCTTAGGCTTAACGAACAAATATTTAATACATCCTCTTTAACACTAAACAAAAGACAAAGATGTTCCTTAACACTATAACCGTTTATATAATACTGGGGTTCCTGGTCATCACTGTATGGGAAATACAATGAAATAAGGGATCTAAGTATTAGAAGGGAAGAAGGAGAACTCATGTTTTGTAAATGATAAAAGCATCTTACTAGAAAACTAATCTATATTGAGTAAAAATTCAAAGAAATACTAGAACACTATATATTATTACTTATACTACGAGTAATAATAGTTTCAGTATACTTAGTATATTACCCATATTATGTATGTATAATACTACGTATATTCTAGGTAATAGAGGTAATGGATGTAACAGATGAATATACTATTATACTTATTATCTATAGATAGTATTCTTAATCTATTACCTCCATATTTGTATAAAAGAATGGTCATTTTAAGTTTGAAAGCAGCAAGTATTAAATATCAAACAAAATATTATCAAGAAATGTCAGTTGGCATGATTGTCTCCCATGTGACTATAATAAGGAATTCATAAGGTCAGGATCACATCTGGATCATCTCTGTTGCTGTAAGCTTTGTTTTTCAATCTTTAAACAATCAATTGAGGGACATATGCATGTGTTGGAATCAATCTGAGGAGAGACTGAGCAACAGAACTGAAAGACATGAAAAGTATTATGTAACCAGTCAGCCAAACTTCTGCTAAGGTTCTGGTACATTCCCCAACTTCTAGGATATTTACATCTTCATATAAGATTGCAATGAACTACAATGACACAGAAAAGAATAGGACTATCCATACCACTCTGGCTGTGCCGAGGCTATGGTGGAGGCTAAAAGCATAAAAAGAAAGTAAGTCTTTTTGCTTCAGCGTTTCCTACAAACTTCTTCCATATTCCAGGTTGTGCCCTTAGTAAAATGTATGCATTTTACATTTTACTTTCCTCGTTTTGATTTGTATTCTTAGAAAAGGAAATAAGAATCAGTACTAATCCGAAGACTGCCTTAAGAGCACTTTCTCCAGCAATAATCTTCAAATACCTTTAGTTTTTTACCTTCAATTCTGAGAACTACAAAATTTATTTAACAATATGTGTTTATGTCATAAAATTTGCTTTTGTGGGTTTTATAAATATTCCTTTTATTGACCAGAACTTTAATTGTATTTATAGCCTGATTTTTTTATCTATTAGAGAAAGACAAAAAAAAAAAAGAATGATTTTTAAAAATGCATTTAAAAGGAACCAGGTCAAGGAAAATTGTCTTTTTTAGTCAATTACTGAGGAAATAGTTTAATCTTCTGAAATTACAAACATCTTAAAATTGAAGAGTGAGGAAATATTTCCTGAAGTTTAGCTGAATCCCAATATGAGATTTTCAGGAGTTTGACCAAATATGGGTAACCATATTGCTAGTTACACTAACAGTACTAGTTACTAGGTATTAATCTTTTATTATATATGAGCCAGAGCCAATGTTAGCAATTTCCACAATGTATCTTAATTACATTAGTATTTAAGCTGAACTTGTGAAGAGAAAGTCACACCATCATAATCTAATAATAATATCCAATGTCTGATCACACAGGGTGATTTATTTTTGTGTTTGCCTTTGATTAACTCAGTATGCCATATGGTTTTCCATAGGCTTGGCCAGAGAATATAGTGTTTTATACTGGCATGACACATTTGTCAAGATGTCTAGACACTATAGTAATAAGTGCTATATAAATATATAGAGTTGAGGAAAAAAATGTGTCAGTAACAAAATGATTTCTATACTCTACATTAAACATTCGATTAAGCATTTGATGAATAAATTATTTGTTTTCAGTTTTACATTCAATAATTTGCATAGCAAAATGATTTTTATATTAGATGGGCTTTGTAAATTGGTTTACAAGGAGTAACACTGAGCCAATTAAAATCTTTTGAAAATAATTTTGAAAATAAGCTGAGTGATGAACTGAACCAATGGAATGATTCCGAATCATGGTTTTATTTCAAATGGATTTTTTTTTTAAGTTGGCTTCGTTGTTGGCACATACTCATATAACTTCTATGGTACATCATAAGACATCCTTTCTTAGGCTGAGATCTTTTAATTCCATAAAGTAATATTTCACCAAAGAAGAGCAAAAAAGATGAACGCACTGTGATTATTTTCTATTTTTCTTAAGCAAGCCAATCACGATCTCTATGCCTCTTTCCAAGAATTCAGAAGTACAAAGGAAGCATCAGCCACCTAATCTCTTCCTCGATTTTTTGGGGGGAAATTATACTTTTTTATTTTTCATGTTTTTGTTGCAGAATAGAAAGTTTCTCTCAGTGTCACAAATGAAATAAGAGTTATGATAGTTCTCTACATGGCTGAGACTTCTGCACTGAAGGATCAGAACACCACCTATCTCTGGAAAGCAGTTTGTCAGACTGGAAGGAATATCCTGGTGCAAACTCTTTCCACCTTTCCCCTCCCAGCTTTATTGAGATATAATAACATGTAACATAATATACGTGTAAGGTGTACAACATAATGCAGGACCTCCTGACTAGGAGGCCTAACCCAAAAATCTGAGCAGCCATGGAGCCATGCCACGACCACCCTTAGCCAGGGAACCAGCAGACCCTTCACTTTCTTTATCCCCCACTCTGAAATCACAAAACTGGAAGCAGAATGGGTATTTCCTATTACTGGGAACTAGTTTTATAGGTCACAGAACAGTAATATGCATTGACTGATCTCTATCATTTAGTAATTCAAGTTTTCCCATTGTAATTAAAGGCATCCAACTATAGCATAGCTTAAAATGGGAGATCAGCTTTAAATTTCGTGTGTTCCCATATAACATTTTATTAATATTTGAATCATAGATGATTGTTCATGTTAGGTATTCAGAAAAGCTTGTTGATTTAGTTACTTATATTTCTGGTGGTTTAATGTATAACGTGTTTCCTTTCCATAAGAGCAGCATATTTACATACCGACCTAATTTTCTCTCTCTTTAAAAACTAGTATTTTATTTGAGGATTCTACTCAAAAGCTTTACTTAACCAGCATACTTTTAGGTGTGGGTAGTCTGACAACCATATACTAGTGATTTCCTGTCAGAGCATTTGTTTGTTGTCCACAGTCAATGACTACTCAGGATTGTTCTAATATAGTCTCAGTTCACAGACTGTGTTTGCCTTTTACTAGTTAGGCCAACTTGGGCAAGTTATTCTGAGTTTCATTTGCAAATGCCAATAATAACAATAACAAACGAGATTCTGAATAGAAAGTATCTAGTGTGAGGATGACACAATGTAGATGCTCCTACTGGTAATTCCTGTCTTATTTGACTATAAGTAAAAGTCTTTAGTGTGATTATGTAAATGGCATTTGGCATTCAAGTTTTCACTATCAAATCATAAAGCATTGTGTGGAATAATTTTTTCCTGGAAATTATTAGTGTCATGATTATATAAAATTATTCTATTTATTAAAATATTTCTCTGGTAAATGATTATAATAGATCTCTAAAGCAGTACTAAAATAAATAGTGAGTTAGAAATGATTCATCAACTATAGACACAACAGAAAAATAATATAAAATTCACAGTATCTTATGCACAAGTACTTGGAATAAATTCAGCATCATGAGTTAGTACAAAAATGATGAGACATAATAAAAGTTCAGATGAGTACTTGAAGTAGGAGTCTATTTCATTCCTGAAGGAAAAGTCCAACAATATTTAATGACTCTAATATGTCTAGCAATATATTAACACCTTTGACTTTAATTGCTTTGATTAAATTTTAGTACTCAGACAATTCTTTCATATTGCTTTTACTATTTACTTAATGAATAATACATTCTCCTGGAAAAATATATCTTCTGTGTCATATCAAGCTCTGTTAGAAAGGTTAATGCGGTATTTTATAATGCTCAAGATGTATGAGGTAGTGAAATTCTATTCAGACAAGCAGAAATGCCAGGGCATTTTTAATAAGACCCTAAATGAAATGCTAACATATGTTCTGAAAGAAGAAAGTTCCTTTTAAGAAAATGCAAAGGAAATGTTATGGCGTCTGTGTGTGTGTGTGTGTGTGTGTGTGTGTGTGTGTGTGCACGCTATTTCAGTTAGAAGATTTACTTTGGTTAAATTACCAAGGAAGCTACTTTTCAGTTTCATGTAAATTCTCAATGTTAGTAATGCAAGAGACCTAAATTCTGAGTTTTACTCTACTTCTATGTTATATTAGCACACTTCATACTAAAACCAATTGTTATTTTAACATGTTTTGCATAGAGACCTTTTTTTTCTTCTCTCTCTCTCTCTCTTTTTTTTTTTTTTTTGAAACTTAGGGAATACAGAGCTGGGATCTTTAGAATTCATTCCTGTTACTAGGGGTATACTTTCCTAAGACCTAAAACAGTCATACCCAAGTGTTACAACTCTGTATTTTTTCAAAGTATGTTTTTTCAGAGTTATATTGAGGTAATGAGTGTGAGTCCTGGGAATTGTGCAGCAGGAAGATGGATAACAGAAATGATTTTTATTATTATATTTTAATAACAATTGGACATTTAAGGTATATAACATGCTGATTTGATACACATTTACACAGTAAAATGATTACTACACTCAAGCTAATTAACATATTCATCTCTTCACATAGTCACCATTTGTGTGTGTTGGTGAGAGCACCTGAAATCTATTCTCTTAGCCAATTTCCAGTATCCATCACAACATTATTAATGATAACCATCATGTTATGCATTAGATCTCTAGACTTATTCATCCTAAGCAACTACAACTCTATACTTCAACCAGCATCTCTCCATTTCCTCACCTCCCTCCTCCTGGCAACCACCATTATACTCCCTGCTTCTATATATTTTACTTTTTTAAATTCCACATATAAGTGAGATAAGTTCTTTTTTTTTTGTCATTGCTATTCTTGAAACTTATTGATAAAATTATGTATTTCCTCATGGAACTTGGAATGTTTTTAAACTTTAGTCCAGAAGTCTGGTTTCAGTCTCAACTAACTTTTTACTCCTATTTCTTCAGTTCTTTAATAATTTATAGCAAAATTATCTTTTTTCCAAATGCCAACTAAAGAGTTTCTTGCCTATTTAGAAATATGTTTTTATGAAAACGAGTATTTCACTTTGTTATAAAATATAAGACCATGATAAGGTATCAGTAAACGTCTGTTAGAACAGCTAAAATAAAACAATGGTGACAATATTAAATGTCAGGGAGGATACAGTAAAACAATCATGTATTTGCTGGTGGGAATATAAAATGGTACAAACTGGAAAACAGTTGGCACATTCTTAAACTCTAAAAATACACATTTCATACAACTTATCAAAATGCACTTCTGTGCATTTATTCAAAAGAAATGAAAACTGATCTCTCGACGAAAACACGTAAATGATTGTTTGAGCAGTTTCATTTGTGATAGCCCCCAAACTGGAAATAATCGAAATGTCCTATGATAAATGGGACGGTTAAGCAAACTGCAGTATATCCATACCATGGAATACTACTCAGCAAAGAAAGCTGTCAACTACTGAAAAACACCAATGACTTCAGTAAATCTCAGAGACGTTATGCTGAATAAAAAAGCATTCCATTTATATAGCATTCTTGAAATAAATTACAGAGATGGAAAACACATAATTGGTTGTCAGAAATTAGGGATGGTGGTTAGGGAGGGGGTTGGTGTGACTATAAAGGAGTAGCTTGAGGGATATCTTTGGGTGATAGAATAATACTATATATTGATTGCAGTTGTGGTTACACACATTTACCCATGTGGTAAAATGACATAGAACTATACTTTATGTATCTGTTGTATTCTGGTTTTAATACTGTACTATGGTTAAGATGCAGCCAATGAGGGAAAAGCCTGGAAGGGTACGCAGGAACTTTCCTTACCAATTTTGCAACTTCTTGTGAATCTATAAATATTTAAAAATAAAAAGTTTCCAAATTCTAATTTAAAAATGTTGGGCAGTGGAAGATTATGACTGGAGGTAAGAGTATGCTTAAATTGATGTCAGAGTCATATTAGATTTACATTTATTTTACTCCCCAGTGTAATAAAAATCCTACTATACATAATGAGAAACACAGTATATTTAAGTTACATACCAGATGAGAGAAGATAATATTGATTCTTACATAGAATTATTTTTTTAATATCTTCTTCACAATAATAACATAATAGTTACATCTTAACATTTATCAATTCTGACATATTCCAATGGCACATTTTATGTATACTTATTAGAAAACTTTACTGGTAAATACTATTATTCCCATTTTATAGAAGATGAATGTGAATTTAGAAAAGCTAAGAAATTTCTAAAGTTCAATCTATTTCTAACAGGTGAAACTAGGATTGAATTACAAAGTTTTCTGATTCCAAAGTCCTAGCAGCTAACCACTCTGTGTTATTCCAATGTTTGGTGACGAAAATTTTAATTCTTTAAAAAAATGTCTCTAGGAATAACTTTATAGCATGTATTCAATGAATTTTTAAAAATTCTCTGCATAAAGAGAAATGTGACTCACATTACTCTTATCTCATAATTTAGGCTTTAGCCTAGAGCCCTAAACCCACCATACTATATTTCTCTAACTAAACTTTTTCAAATAGTGTTATTCTTGCTAAATTACTTTCCTATCTGCTTGACAAACTCCTGTCCATCTGTCCACCCCTTCTTTATCTGTGCTGTCCCTGTACTGGGTACACATTTCCAATTTTTGCCCAGATTGTATTGTAATACATTTATTTGCATGTCCTTCCCTATGAGTAGATGATGAGCTCCTGTAAGAGTGGAATTACTTCCTATTCATATTTGTAGAATCTGTACCAGGTATGTATTTAGCAAGAGTTTGGCTAATAACACAGTGACTGTTCCTCACTCATCTGACCAAGATCAGTATTAGTATCTTTTTTGACTTGAGTTGTTTCCCAGGCAATTTTACTTAACACACATCTTCTTAAGTTTTTCCTTGCTTCTATGTTGTACTGTATTGAGAGACTCTGATTATTTGCCTGATTTCCATTATTATGTAATCCCATCACATCCATAATGCCCTCCTTCTGCTTTCTAGGGGAAATACCATGATTTCAAACTCATAAATATTCTTTTAAATTGCAGCAACTGTGATTTCTTCTCCACTTAAAACTCAAATAAATACACATAGAGCATTACATGCATACATTCTATATACTTCATTTACTTACATAAGGTTATAAATGTAATTCTAAGTCATTTCTTGTTCCATCTTTTAAGAATTTATGTGCCTCATTTTATTAGTGTGTTTCTTTTACTGCAAGTAGCCTGAGGCACGATTATAACAGCCTTTTCCTGGTACACAGCTTAGCAAAAATTTAATTTATATGTAAGTGTTGAGAGATTTTGAGAAGGTGGAAAAACAAAACCAAAATGAGAAGAACAAACAGAAATTTAGGAGGGAAATTGTAAATAAAACCAAAACGAGAAGAACAAACAGAAACAACAACAAGAACTTGCCAAAAGGAGGCTGAACCTCATAAGTTCAACATTATTTAAGGATTTTATCAATTTCTAATACTACACAGTGATTTATACTCATTTTCAAGACAGTATGTCAATTAAAGTTTTTGCAGCATAAGAGGGACTTTGAAAATCAACCAGTCTTTCCATCCATTCACCTATCATCTGCCTATCCATCCACCCATCTACCCCATCTATCATTCACAAGTATTTGAACAAAAGCAAAACAAATACTTTTTTGAATACAGAAGTCCTCAAGTGTCTAGACTATTACAAGCCAACCTAGTGACCAAAATATTCTTGGAAACATTACATGTGTTAATGCCAGTCGTTGCGGTTTGATATGCATTGTATAATATTGCCACTTAACCATATGGAAAGCAGTTGTTGTTTTCATAGTGATTAAAATGTGCATTTTAACAGAGTAATATGTGTGCTGAAAGCAATAAAAAGATGTATTTGAAATAAACAGCTTACTTAAAGAAATAATCCTCATTAAAGTATATCAGGGTTTTTATAATTTCAAATCAAAATACTAAAGCATAAAGTTGAAAGGTATGTTATGTCTATAAAATAATAAGACTGATATCCATGCAAGATAATTAGTCTCAATATTTGCGGTTATATTATGTCTAAAGTAACTTTTATGATCTATGTAAAGTAAAATGAGCTTTTAATCCAAGTGTACCTGCTTTAATTTCTTTTCTGTGGCCAGGTTTTATCTCTAAACATTTTTGTAAATCATTTTATGGTAATATTGAAGTATAAAATGACTATTCCTTCTGTAGAGGAGGAAAAAAAATTTCCTTCACCCTTCTAGCTTCTTGGCTGAGAACCTCCTGTAAAAAAAGACAAATTAACAGGAGAAAAACAAACAGAAGTTTAATAATATGTGTACTTTCTGTATACATGGGAAATACACAGGAAAACTGTAACTCATCAAAATGCACCAAGCCCTCACCTTAAATACTATTTCCAGCTGAAGACGGCAGAGAATGTCTGGGGGTGGAGGATGGAGTCAGTTATGGGTGGTTATCAGGAAAAGCACAGTAAACAAGAGTATGGTTGTTAAGCAGATTTAAGTCTGTTTTTCTCTATTGAATTTCTAGAAATTTAGTCATCTTCCTCTTCCTGGTACAGAAAGGGACACACCCTTACAAATGGAGACTTCCTTTATATGTGTAAACATCTCTCAGGAAAAGGTAACTCTATATACTTTCTGAGAGCTTCTCCTTTGTCTCCTCTTTCCTAAAAAACAACCAGCTCAAGTTAATCTTTATGTCAAAGAGGTATATTTTGGAGAGGTATATTCTGCTCCCCTTCACTTTCATTTGGAGAATATCCTCATAGGCCAACCACAGAGAAGTATATAGGTATGTTGCTAAGCATGTGATATATGTGAAAAATGTAGTTTTTAAAAATTCCTATCATGTAGACATTTTCCCACTTAAATGCATGATTTCTTCAAACATGGGTTTAGGATGAATTCCTATGAAAAAGAAGAAATATTCTTTAATGTGTTTATATACCTACTTTACCTTCTGGGCTGGTGATAATTTTTAATATTGTACAGGGCTATTTAACAGATTATCCATGCTATTTTATACTTTCTCTAAAAATCCACACTAAAACCAATCCTGCCCTCTAGATTCCGTATTATGCCAGATGGTGTCTTCACAGTAATATGTTCTTATATTGGATGATTACTTTAATAGCCTAGAAAGTTATGCTGTTTTGAATGGTTACACACTGTAAATGAAGCCTAAACCTTCCTGTAGGGTAAATACTATTAACACGAAGCCATTTTAAAACTATTTTACAATCTCTTTCCATGCCAAAGTTCTGCACTCTGATGAAACTTTTTTGGGAGATAATTACTTTTGTAGAATATCATTTTTGATCACATTTAAGAAAGATAAAAGAGAATTTCACCTTAATTATTTGTACTGAACTATTTGTGACACTGAAGTTATACGTACACAAACCAAAAGGGATTTTTTCCATTGTTAAAGTATTTCGCTCACTTTATTTGACTTTCAGAATATATATTTAACTGTTTCATATGTCAATATTGAGTAAAGCATCTTCTCTAACTCCTCTGAAAGTAATTCTGAGCAATTCTGAAATAATTATAGGTATAATTAGTAAATTAAATACACTGCTTTTAGTTATAGATGTGAAACTTCAGAACCAAACCAGTTTTCAGGAACACTTGTAACAGCTTTTATCTTACACTGGCATTTTCTAAATAAGCAATTTTAATGCAAAATTCCTAAAACATCAAGTTTTCAGATGGAAAATTTCTGGGAGCACCATTTGTTTTCCGGTTATTTTAAACAAAGCATAATACAGAAGAAAATTTAAACTTCTCTAATGGCTCATTTACATTGTCCTAAGCAGTAGTTACAAAAAGGTGTTTAAATTATTTACGGCAGAGATGGGCGCACAAACAGATTACTTAAGTAGAGGAGATTACGCAAGTATAGGATGACTGGGACAGCAGTGGTAAGACTGGATTTACTTTCATACGGCATTTTTATCTCAAATTGATTTTTGGTCGGTTGACTTTTCTCAGAAACATAAAGTTCAGTGCCATAGACCTAAGCAGTCACTTTTTACTACTAGAAAAATTATCACTTTTGCTGTCACTATTCCACTGGTTTCTCAAGTTACTAAAAAATATACGTAATTATGAGTACATTAAGAAAAGGAATATGGGTTTTTTTTGACATCCTATATGGACTGTGACAGCTTCTTTTCACCAGTTCCTGGGATGTAGGGGAGCAAAAAGAGAATCTCGTATGGATTCACTACCTCTCCCTTCTCTCCCATAGGATTTTCTAGGAAGAATTCTATTTTTGCCGCATTGGGTCCTGGACATTTACTGTGAAGAATTTGGAAAATGCATGAGGTGAAATACTGAGATGCCCTGAAAGGATCTTAACTATTTTATTTTGAAAAGGCAGTATGGAGTTACTAGTGAAAACATCAACAAGTAGATCTAAAAGGAAGAAAATATGAAGAAAAGTCAGAACACTCAGAACAACAGATCTACTATACACCATAGTGGTATAGTTAACGTGAGTAAGGGACAGGCAGGGCTAGGTAGGGAAAGATAGGTAGGGGACTACATGATCAGGCTCACAGAAATCCCAGAAATGCTGAGGCGTAACAAGACCAGAGATAAGGAAACAAACCAGCCCACCCTGCTCTGGGCATCAGAGGTGGGTCTTTTTATGGCAGTCACGTTGTGACCAACAAAGAATAACCAGACCCCAAAGAAGAAGTAAGTCATTAAAGATGTTATCGCCAGTCCTTACTCAAACCAAGACATCACAAGAGTGGTAAGGCCACAAGCTCCCTGGTCAGTTCTAAATAAGACTGTCATGGAGGCTCACGTTGGCAACCCGGTCGGGACCCCTCTCACTGGTGAGAGCTTTCTCTGTACCCTTGCTTAATAAAACTCTATCACTTCTCTTACTCTCTTTTGTCCACAAGATTCATTCTTCAACTCAGTGAGACGAAAACCTTGTTCTCCTGCTTCAACAGTACTATACCGTATACTTAGGGCATATCTTAGGTTAAATGTTCTTATCACACAAAAAATAAAATAAGCAGGGCAGGAGGAAAAAAAATAATTGGAGGAACTTTAGGAATTTGGAAATAAGATTTCAGGGCAGCTGAAGGACAAGAAAGATCTTGAGAGAGATACACACAAAAAATTCATTTTGAAAAGCTTTGTAGTATTGAATGACTAAGATCCTCTTTTATCATTTTTCTTTTTTTGCCATTTTTCAACAAATTACAGTAAACTGTTAGACTAATTATTTCATGATGTCCAATTAGTTTGTCTTTATGTCTGACACCCTGCCAGGATGAGATACCTGCAGTGCTTCGGGTTTACGTGTTATGATTTTAGAAGTTAGGATAGGGTTTCCACACAGGCTTTTCCAGAGTGTCCCATACTATGGTCGGAAGAGGACAGTTGGGGGAGTAAAATATTTATTAACATATATAGAATACATAGGACCACACCTGCCATTTAACAGCCACTTAACAATTATTTCCCTGTCACCCTTTATACTAGTCACACCTCAACATTTTTGTATGCATGTGCACATGCACACACAGACACACACAAATACGCACACCAACCACAACTTTTCCCAAAGCCACTTCGACGGTGAATTTTATCATGTTTGGTAACAGAATATAGACAACTGAAAGTGAGTGAATCCAAACTTCATACCATGTATCCAGTAACTAATATGCTTTTAAAACTATACATTTTTACCTCACAACTGAGATCTTTATGCCAATTTTCATTTTTATGTTATGAGCCTTTACTTATGTTGACTGTAAGTTTTTATGATTTTTCTGATCCATAAATCATGGCATATTATGCAACTATTACTAACACATTGATTATTCAGATATTATAGCATTATTAAAAGAATACATTAGCATAATTAAAATGTTTACATTAAAATATCATCTGGACAAAACAGACTTATAAAATAATATTCGAAAAATTATCACAACAATGTAAAAGTGCACTAAAGAAGAAATGTATGAAAGAAGTACCCCCAAATATTAATAATCACAAACAGTGGTAAGGTATATGAAGTTATGGTTATATTACTTGGTTAAATATTTAGGGTTTCCAGAGCCATAATATTTTTCTTTCTTTCTAAATAATTCTGTCCTGTTTACTAAAATTAAAAGTTAAAAATACTTTCTGATATTTACACCAAAGTAAAGCGATTGAAATTAAAACATAATCCATACTTCTAAGTTACAAAGCTTATAGGAGTCATAGAACTTTGATTGGCTTGCTTGTTCACAGAAATATCACTCTCATATGTATTAATCCTGTTGGCATAAAACATTTGAGTATCTCCTTGAAACATGTATGCTTGGTGCTCCTAGGTGGCTCAGACGGTTAAGCATCCGATTCCTGATTTTGTCTTAGGTCAGGATCTCAGGGTTAAGAGATCGAGCCCCACCTACATCTGGCTCCAAGCTCAGTGAGCAGTCTGCTTAAGATTCTATCCCTCTCCCTCTGCCCCTCCCTCCCTCTTCCCCAACCCCTGCTCACACCTGTGCACACTCTCTCGCTCTCTAAAAAGCAGAAGAAAAAGAAAGAAACATGTATTCTTTCAATCTATCATAAGCCAGTATCTGCACAAGGCAAAGCAGATTCAATGAAGAACTACCAAAGTAAAAATCTTTTGATTGTTTATCAGTCTAAATCCAATCTATACCCAATTTTTCTCTTATACAGTTAAGTATCAAAACAACAAAAATATTGAGAAATTTAGTGAAATATTTCAGAGAATTATATACCAACTACCTTTTTAAAAAGAATTGCACTTAAATCATTTAATCCTCTTTATGGTAAGTATAAAGAGTGACAAGGCTCAGGTCCAAATCTGGACGTACTCACATAGAGGTGAACACTTTCACTACACTTTCAATAGCTTGGCGACTCACTAGCTGGTGTCTGTGTCGCCTAGTCCCCGTTATCCCATAGTAATATGTCCTCTAGTTTCTAGTCATTGTACAGAACTCTCAGTCTTGCAGAAGCATTTGGATTTGAGGCCTCAATCTATTTTGACTCTCAGGGACCAAAACAACAACCTTTACTCTGATGATTTTGGCAATTTTGCTAAAAAATTTCCAAAGTTTTCCTTCGCCTACTCCCTTGGGGCATTGCTTATTTAACAGTTTCTTAGTCTGGCTACCAGTCTGATATGGAAGCATGCCAGTGCCAGAGAAAAAAGAAGCATGTAGTGACCTGACCTCTTCCAATACTCCTCCTTCAATATTTCCTTGATCTCAGGACCAAGACGGCACCGAGCGAAGCAAGCAATGCCAAGTCTCCTTCATCTGTATTCTCTATGAGGCATATCGAGCCATGGTTTATCCTCCCAATAAAGGAATATTTACCCGGCTTTTCTTGCTAGACAGGTGAAATAGGCCTTAGCATTTCTTTCGGTGCTCATCCTCAACACCACAGCCCCAAACCCACTCTTCATGCTCACTTTTTTTCAGAGTTACAGATACTTTATGCTACAGTGTCATCATCTATAACATAAAAAATGTGAAAGTGCAAATTATTAAGATCCATTTAAAGATGAAAATATTGAGACTATACAGAACTGTGACATCTTCATCACTGTATTTTAGAGTAAGCTATCCTTTTGCAAGAATGCCATGGAAAAATCCACATTAAAAAAGAGATTCAAATTCAAATAGACCAAAATATGAATCATTCAATGTCCTCAGAAAGCAAAGTTTTAATGGTTATGCTCACCTCTTCTGAGGAGTGTAATAGAGGCCATGAAGAACTTGTGATTTGTTTGTGTTTGATTAAATATGTGACATGATGACATGTGAGGAAATCTACTTTTCTATGAATGGCATTGTTACTGGTTTAGGGTGGGAGAGTGGGCTTCTTACTAAATGCACCCTCTTATTAGCTCTTTGGAATAAATCACAAATTACAGAAGTCATCTTTGAAAATAAACAGTGCTAGCTTTTATATATCTGATCAGAAGTAAACATGCTTGAACATACGAAGTGAAATAAAATATGGTAACAATTATAAAACTCAGAAATGCAGTTTCTAGATGTATAAATAATGCATACTTAATAATTTGAAAATATTAAAATAAAATGGAAAAATTTAAGTGCTGGCAGCAAGGGAATAGTGTATGTAAGTACATGTGATTTTTGTTTTTGCTGATTTGAGATGTCAGAGTGAGATGAACAGTAGGTGATGTAACAAGAAGACATCTGAATCTTTCTGGTTGGCTTTTCTGTTTTTAGTCAGACAAGGCAAGCATTCAGAAACGGTTACCCATTTCCAACAGGATTTAACAATACACCACCTTATATATAATGTACAAGTAATTATAGTTAATCAGAGGTGTTTAGAGGTAAAAAAATTAAAATACAGTGGAATGATTTATTACAACTGTTAAAGGTTGTAAATAAAATCTCTATACAAGTATTTTCTAAACAAAATCTTACTGCTTAGCCTGTTCTTTAGTGAGCATCTGCACATCACTAAGATGTCTCAAAATGATCTTATTTAATTCCTCATGTGTATTAACTTGAATATGAAATAACCCAAATAAAAATTTCATTTCAATCTCAAAAGGCACATAATTTCCTTTTTGGCATTAAGGACAATTTTCCACTGCCTTGCACTGAATATGCATTTTTTATAGATATGGAAAAGGAACAGAAATAGTATAAAAGCAGTATTTAATAGTTAATTATTAGGTATGTACCTTTTATAATGAAATATCCAAGAAATGAATACATCATTAACATTTTTGTCATCTAGTATTGTTAGTAATACTCCTGAAATGTAATCGGACTTATAATTTTCTTTCCTCTCAAAATATTATCTAAATATGAGAAGTAGACACTGTAAGGTATGCAACAGTATGTGAAGCATAGTTACTGTTGGGAGCTTATGCTATAAAGGGAAAAATATAAAACACAGCTATACTTCCAAGATAAGTTTCATTAGGGTGTCATATACAACCTCTCACTCATAGAAGGCAGTATTTTTTTCAATGCTGAAAGGAGAGTTTTCATCAAGAGAGATTCCCACATAATTATGGGACATGAAGCAGGGGTTGGATTCTTTTATTGGTTAAGCTTAAGTTGCAGAAAACAAAATCCGATTTAGCTATGTTAAGTAAACAGGGCTTATAATATAGGGAACGAGATGCACATCAAGTGAGTGGAGAGTATGGAGGGTAGCCTTGCCCAGGAATGGCTCCCAGAATAACATACGGAACTGGCTTGTGAAGAAAAGAGCAATCTTTGTTACAGTCAAAAGGCTGAGAAATCAAGAATCAGTATCCCAACTGTTGGCACAGAATCATACCACCTCAGAGCCGAGAAGGTAAAAACACGGGGATTCTTCCACTGTGTCAGGAAAAAGAAGATAGGATGACAAGTATAAATTAGACACAGATGTCTCATTTCCTTTAATAAATGCTATTTGAACTTCTAGTGTGAAGCCCAAAAAGAAATATAAACATTGTATATTTATATAAATTGTATATATAAAAGAAATAAAAATAATTCCTATAATTTATGCATATATGTATGTATGTTTATATATATATAGTTATTGTTGTGTAGGCTCTTCTGGTGAAATGTATCTGGCTGGCATTAAATATATAATACCACAAAACAAAGAAAAATTAAAGAAAGGAAAGCTATATACTACAAAGCTTATATTTAGAGCAGAGAATTAAAAAAATGAGTTCATTTCAACAGCAAGTAAACTTTTTGCTTATCTGGAAATCACCTTTAGGAATCATCCATTACAATGTCTCATTTATTAAAATAATTCTTTTTGATAATTTTTTTTGGTCTCTGAAAGAAGAACATCAGTTGTCTTTTTAAAATCATTTAGTATACGGAACTCTATACTCATATGAAATATGTACCATTTTTGATTATATCAAATACACAAAAGTACTTCTTATATTTTAACTGATGTTAGCCTTATTAAATCTCCACTCATTTACAGGATGGCCCTCAGAGTAACAGTGGAAACACAGGAAAAAAATGTTCAGAGAAGACAGATGTATGTATATATTTCCAAATGATTTAATTTTCAATATGGATAAACTATATGAATGCAGTTTCAATACATTGTGTTGGTTGGGTTTTGCAGAAAAAGATAATCAATAGGATCACAGAGGATATATATATATATAAATAAATCTCATAAATAAAGAGATTTATTATAAGGCATTGGCTCACATGATTATGAAGACTGAGTTGTCCCATGATCTGCCATCTGCGAGCTTGAACCCCAGGAATGTCAGTTGTGTAGTTTGAAGGATTGAGCACCATAAAGCCAAAGGTGTAGATGCCAGTCTACACCTCAGTCTTAAGGACTGAGAACCAGGGGTGCTGAAGGCAGAAGACTAACGTCTAGCTCAAGCAATCAGGCAAAGAGAGAGAGAGCTCCACCTTCCTCTGTCTTTTTGTTCTTTTTTTTTTTTTTTTTAAAGATTTTATTTATTTATTCGACAGAGATAGAGACAGCCGGCGAGAGAGGGAACACAAGCAGGGGGAGTGGGAGAGGAAGAAGCAGGCTCATAGCGGAGGAGCCTGATGTGGGGCTAGATCCCGTAACGCCGGGATCACGCCCTGAGCCGAAGGCAGACGCTTAACCGCTGTGCCACCCAGGCGCCCCTGTCTTTTTGTTCTAATCAGGCCCTCAAGAGATTGGATGGTGCCCACCCACATTGTGGAGAGCCATCTGCTTTACTCAGCAGATCAACTGAAATGCTATTGTTTTCCTGAGACACCCACACAGACACTTCAGAAATAATGTTTAACCAGATATTTGGGCATCTCTTGGCCCAGTTAAGTTTACACATGAAATTAGCCATCACACCAAAATATCTTCATATCCGTATTATCTGGTTTCACTTGTGAAGGTAAAAGAAGATCCTAAGAGAACTTGCTTCTTCAGGGAAAAGTCTACTTTAAGAGAACCAAAACAGACTTGGACAGTTTGAGGACAAACTTCAGACCAAGAGAAATTGGGCAATACTCCAAATGGCAGCACAAAGCCTCCCTATCAACTCTTTCCATATCACAGCAGATGCTAACAAGGTCATATCATATGGTGATACGTTTCTCAAGAAAACAAAATTGTCAAAGTAACAGGATGTATGAGGGGATTGGATTTGGTGTTCAGGAAAGTTCTGTCTGAGAAGATGGTATGCACACGAGCTGAAAACCGATTGACAAGAAGGGACCAGCCCTGTGAAGGCTCAATGGTAGTAAGGCTAGAGTTTTGAGGGTGTGAAGTGGGAGAGGGGGTTGGAGTAGTAAGAGGTCATGGAATGACTTAGAGATTGAATGTCATTCTTAGTGCACCCACATGTCATCAAAGCCAGATGCCCAGCTATCTGACCCATCAAGCCCTAAATTGGGCAGGCACAGCAGCACTACATCATGAAGTGAAAGCGGTATACAAAAGAGCAGGCACAAGCAGGCCCTGCAGGCACAAATAATTACCTGAAAAAGTGGCCCAAATGCCCATGGTCTACACTCCCGCTATACTGTCTTCTCTCTTTCAGTGTGAACCTATGGCCTCACAGGAACTTCTCTTCAGTCGGTTGGCAGAGGAAGAAAAGGCTTGGGCCTGGTTTGTAGATGGTTTGTCATGATATCCAAGCACCTAAAAGTAGACAGCTTGTAGAACAACAGCCCCTTTCTAGAGCATCCCTGAAGAACATGGTGAAGGGAAATCTTCCCAATGGGAAGAACTTTGAGCAGCACACCTGCTTGTTCATTTTGCTTGGCT
This sequence comes from Ursus maritimus, assembly GCF_017311325.1. Lineage (NCBI taxonomy): Eukaryota > Metazoa > Chordata > Mammalia > Carnivora > Ursidae > Ursus > Ursus maritimus. Next base: position 47,700,348 of record NW_024423343.1, read on the forward strand.
AGTGAAATGGCCAGACATGGGATTACATACCAATTTATGGAGTGCAGCCAATGGTTTGGCAGGATGGTCAGGGACTTGGAAGAGATGGGACTGGAAAATTGGTGACAAAGAAATCTGGGGAAGAGGTATGTGAATAGATCTCTCTGAATGGGCAAAAAAAGTGATGACATTTGTGTTCCACATGAATGCCCATCAAAGAATCATTTCAGCAGCGGAGGATTTTATTTATAAAGTGACCAGGATGACCTGTTCTGTGGATGCCAGTCTGTCTCTTTCCCCAGCCACCCCCGTCACTGCCCAATAGACTCATGAACAAAGTGGTCACAAGTCAGGGAGAGAGGTTATGTCAGTTATCAGTTTGTTGTTCAGTTAGCATTATGCAATGACAGCCATTCTTTCCTGTTTTTAAGCTCTGAACCACATTTTCTGGGCTAAATATGAAATATTCATATGTCAAAATGCATAGATACTGCTTGTTGTGGAGGGTGGGAAGTTATTTTGTATTTAAAAAATCATAGAAACTCTCTGAAATGAACTTTTGATCATGCAGCATAATCCTAAACTTCTGGAAAGCAGAAATAATAGATGTCATTACTCTTTTGGAGAAAAGTCATCCCCTGACCCCTTAGCTTACTGCACAAATGACTAAGGTTGCTGTAATTGCACTCCAAGACAGGAAGCAGAAAATATATTTACTAAATGTAGAAATGAAAATATATTCTATATTATCTGTTTAGTTGAACTTTCCATATGCATGGTTAGAATATTATTACTGTTGAAAACCGTGCATTTTGAATTCTGTATGTCTAAAGTATATTTAACATCTGCTGAGAAAACAAAGTCAACAACAACAACAACAAACATTTCCTATGAGAATGGTATCACCATTCAAATCAAGCTTTAAAAAATATGGTATCTTATTTTCTGTCTTCTACCATCACATATCCAGTCACCTGCTAGGCCCTGGTGTTATTTTTTCCTACACCTTCTCCTAGCAATTTTTTTCTTCCCACTCCAAATACAACTATGCTAATAAAGGTCCTTACTGTGTCCACCTATGCTATTTACATTTTTTTCTAATGAATCTTTCCATCTTTAATATATTTTTCTTGATTATGTTGTCATATCAATTTTTATAAAACATCATCAAATCAGAAATCTTCTATGTATTTCCTACCATCTATGTATGCATCACTTGCTTCTAGTTTAGGCTCTCTGAGCAACCCTCAAACAGGTGACATTTGACTTTGCCTCAATTCTTGTCCAATTCACAATCTGGAAGAGGAGGGGTATTAACAACTCATGAGGTGAATGTTTAACCAATGTAATTTGAGAAGAGATGGTCACATTATCCTTACTTTTTCCTTTCTCTCCATGAAGAGAGTCCTGACACATGTTATATTGGCTTCTCAGGGTACCTCTCAAGGACTGGGTGTCAGTCCCACTTAGAAGTGACCAGCTTAGTTCTCGCTCTTTCTCCTCCCAATCTTCAATCCCTTGCCCCTCACTTGTGTTCTTTGGATGCACTCACTAAGAAAATAAAAGCAGATAAATTTATGCCTCAGGCTATGTTTTCTTAGGAACGCAGGCTAGGTAAGACATTTGATTTGGGCTTTTCATTCTCTCTTCAAAAAGCTTTGTTAATGAAACTCTTTCATTAAAGGGACTTCACAAACAAAGCATTCTCTACCTTTCTGATTTACTTTTCCACTACTCTTCCACATGAACTTAAACTATTATTTTGAGCATCTTTTCAACACACTGTATATTGAACTCCCTTCCCAATGTCTCTATGTCTCCTTTGGTCATCCTACCAATCCTTCAAGGACTCACTTCCATTTCTTTTATGAAGCCTTCCTGAAACTCAATCTGGTAGTGTTCTCTGTCTTCTTTATATCCTGACAATTATTCTGGATTCACTTATCAGCTATCATCTTATCTTAAATGTATTAAAATTTGAGAAGATGTTACCCTTACAACTCTCCTTAAGGTCCTTAACGTGAGGAATCATAGTTCATACTTTTCACATCTTTGAAAGAAAATAAAGCAGTTTATACTGAAAATTCTGTGATTTTGAAATAAGGATGTACTTCTAAGTTTCATCATGATGCTTATTTGGTTTTATTTAGAATCAACAGATCTTTAAAAAATGTATACTTGTACAGCTGAAATATCACAACAACTTTGTCATCACTCACAGGATAAAGGCCAACATCTTTTGCATTCCATACTGGGACTCTGATCATCAACAGCCTCTCTACTTTTCCAACGTTATCTCCCGTTTGTCTCCTCCATGTAGCTTATTATAGCCAAGACGCACTGTTAAAACAGGTTCAGTGTTATCACTTCTGGGAGGCTTTTCTTTTTCCTGCCAATCAGGGTGAGGTATGCCTTCTCCACGGATAACCGTGATCATTTCACAGACATGGCCACACTCCACTGTGTCGTCTTTTTCTCTTTGTATCCTCCAATACACTAGAAGCTAATTAAGGGCAGAAGTGCACCATGTTTATACAAATTTTTATAAATTTTGGGTATGTTTCTTAATTGGAAAAAGCCATTTTACAGACACATTCTGCTTTTTAAACTGAATCTACAGTAGCCAAAGTCATAAAACTGATTTACTGAAGCAAAATACTAGACACTATATTTATTCTTGTTAAAATTCACTATAGTATTTGAACTTTTTTTTTTTGTCTTTGGAGATATTCTTTGACTCTAATTCTGTCATCTATTGTACAATTCTTCCTGAAAACTTTGATGAAAATTGATTCTAGATCTTTATCTAAGTTAATAATTCAGATTTGAAAAGATAATTCAAAATGTGATGATTTGAGAAACTACCAAGTACTAGAAGAGAAGTTATTTTTAAAATGATAATCTAAATTTTTAAAAAACTGTAACATTTTCTCTAAAATATCTGTAATTCTACATTATTAATTTCAGTGTAGTATAAGTTTCATTGTTGAAGGTTTAGCTAAAATGAGTTATATACTATATATGTGGAAAGGTGATTAGATAGATAGATAGATGATAGATAGATAAGAGAGGGTATTATATGAATTTTAGAGAGCTTTCACTCTCCTGTTATCATCATTGGAGCCTAGTAGTATTCTGATATCTGTAGTTGTTCTGATTTGTTCTTCATCCCTTCAGTTTCTTGCTTATAAATTCATAACTCCATGGTATGTGACAGTTTTTAAACAGTTTCAATTATCTCATCAAATCAAAACTTGAGAAAGACTACTGAAGATTATTACAGATTAAGGGTCCATGCAGTTCTTGACTATGATTAAAATATATTAGTATGTATGGATTTAGGCAAATATGCTATAGCAGTGAAAAACTCAAGATTCTATATATAAAAGTAGTTTTTATTCTACGACTAGCTTATAAAGAGTGATTTTCCTTGTAGCTCTTATTTTAAGATAGAGATGTAGCTGAATTTCCCAAAGGGCATATAATTACAACAGATTTACAAGAATCTAAACTCTGAGGAACACTTTTTGACACCAAGTCACCCTATCAAATGAATAATCATTAAATATCTCCCTTTATTCATTCAGCGAGTCTTAATATTAATGTAAGGAACACAAATTCTGAAATCATATATCTTCAGTGAGGTAGATTGGCCTTACAATGCCACTCCGGTAACTCTAATTGCAGTAATTTGTTCGTGGTTAGCAATTCTGCACTAATAGCATTTTCCCAGGGAGACCGTCCTATGAATTTATTACATTTCATTTGCCTTCAGATTTTTATGATAGTAAGTGGGAGAAAAAAAAAAGAACCTGATTTCTGAAAAAATCAATTGTTAATGACTACTTGATTATCTAGAAATCCAGTGGCACTAAACCTTTTTTTTTTCTTTTTGATAAAATGTTTCTAAGGCATAATAAAATGACTGTAAGGACTGGCAGGCAAAACAGCTCACCTCACTCGAATCAAAACTTGACGTTAATTTGCCCTCTTACCAATGACTTCAGGCAATAGTATAAAATAACTAAAACAAAATCTGAAGGGAAAAAAAGACTACTTATAAATTATTTTGTAAAAGTTTGTGATCGAGAGAATTAAAACATACATTTTAGCAGGATGGAAAGGATTCTTGCTTTTCTATATTGTCTTATAATGTACCTTTCTAGTTATCCCTAAAAATTTACCCTAGGAACGCTGAATGTCTTTGGCTCTATTCTACTGTGATACCATTTTTGTGCCTCTTGGTATTCTATTTACCGTGACACTATTGATTTTGGGAGGATTCGATCACTGATTTACATTAATTTATATGCCATCATAAAAAGGCAAATACTGCAAATCATCCCCTTCTTTATCTCTTCTAGTTAACATGCCACCAAAGTTACTTCCCAAATTGTATACACATATGCACCCACCATTTAGAACTTTTACAGGTTTGCTGTTGATGCAGTTCTGATTTGGCTTAGACAATGCCACATGTCAGGTGAAAACTGTCCTCTCACACACATTTCCAATGGCAGTTTCTACCAGTTTAAACTGTTGATTTTGTTTTCAGAAACTGCTGTCTTCAGCTGGTCTTTGTTATTCAAGGCTGCCTTTCAATGGATTTACAGGGTGAAACTTGTGGTTGCCCTGATGTCATTTCTCAAGTCTTCCCTTCTTGACTTAAGCATAGATCAGATATACATGTTCTTTATTATCTACTGTCAATCATTTATTTTTAACTTTCATCACTTTCAAATGTACTTCATATGATTCTAAGTATACGATTTTGATTATAAGCTGTCCAGAGCCTTGGAGTGCTTATGGATTTATATGAACTCCAAGTGTCCGGAATACTAGTTTTTACAAAGAAAATATTTCTCAGTAGATATAATGGAAAAACGAAGGACTCACAAGTATGTTCTACCAATTTAAATTAAATGTATGTATTTATTCAGTCATTCATGCATTTAATAAGAACACTTATGCATTTATTAGGCCAACTATACATCTAATAAAAATGCTGGACATTATTTTTAGGAAAAACAATGACCCAGATTTAAATTAAGTTCATAAATTTGATTTTAGAATACTGGTGTTATTCTTATAGAATTATACCAAATTTGTTTCCATATTCTCTGAGAACTATATAGTCTGGAAATGAACTGAAGCAACACGGTTTCCAAAGATTTCACTGAGCCGTATAAATAAGCACATACTTACACTGCAAACAGAAAAAAGTCACTATTTAAGTAATATACTAAAATATTTTATATAAATTCATCTTACATCTTCTAGAACAAGAAAATAATCAACTTCCCAGATCCTTTCTTAAATAGGTGTATTAGTCCCTTTCTCTTTTCAGAAGAGAAACCAGTTCTTCAAATTAAAATTATGTATTTCTTCTTTCCTGCACCCCTATTAGAGGCAGAATAGGATAATATTTAAGAGGATATGGGCTCTGGTGCGATGTTTTTGGGATGGGATTACAAACTCTGCTACTTACTAACCATGTGGCTTTTTCACCCTTTCTCTGACTCATTTTCTTGTCTATAAAATGAGGATGACAACATTAATAGAAGCACCTGACTTCTATATTTGTTGCAGATTTTTAGTTCACTTAGAGCTGGCACCACAAAATAAGGATTCAATAAGTGTTGTTTGTCATTGTTTGTAACTTTCTATTTTACATCTCAGTAGCCCTCATCTGATCTGCTCAGTGGAACTATTTTGTATGATGATCATGGGAACATTAGACTGATTTTCAGGACTATATTTTTGGCTACCCTGACACACCACTTAGCGTGACACAGGGTTCCTTAATGGAACTACTTAAGTCGTGGTGCCCTAAGAGCTGGCTCAAGGCTTCAAGTCCAAAGGAACAGTGAGGTTTGCAGTTTGGCCATGGCTCTGGTCATTTTCAGTGCCAATTTCCTGAGGTCATTTGGTTACTTGGATTCAGCATTTAATTTTCTCTCTAATCAATGCATCATTAAGCATCATGATGCCTAAATATTTAACTCATTGAAAGCATTCAGATTAGTATTATCAATGCAAATCTGTTCTGTTATTTTTAAACTGATTCTAACAAAGGTTTAAATGGTTAGAGAAGGCTTGGGTAAGAATTCCTAGAATGGTATTTGAGGACTCTATTCAAATTCATATTAGTTTTACTTTGTCTGATCTCATTACCATTGATAATTACAGATTATAAATACAGCCATATGTTGTGAGCACTGTGTAGTGGACACGGATATTTGCCTAATGATCATCCGGTCCTGCCCTCTCTGTAGTCACAGATTCCCAGTTTTATGCAGGTGTTCACCTCCATGCACCATGCACATAATTATGTGTTTCGTGGTAACATGAACCTGTATCTAGTCCCAAGGGTAGGCATGGTTGGCTCAGTTCATCTTCTTTGCCAATGACTGGTACAAGAATATTCACATGAGCCAACTCTAATCTATCAGTCATGACAGCAAGTCAGTTGGGTTGCTTCTCCATAAACATTATTTTCTATGAGAAAATCATAAGAAAATGTATTTTTCCCTCTACCATTATCAGGTCTAGATATGGCAAGCAGATCTTCTTCACATATCTTTTTACTGCCAAGATCTCCAGCCCTGAGAATACCAAACTGAGAGGGAGAGAAACTTGGGTTACACATGACATACTTGAGCTGCTGAGTCCTCAAACCTCAGAGTCTACCATATGTCTGCATTTTCTATTATGTGGAGTAATAAATTTCTTCATTCATGATGCCAATTTAAATGAGCATTTCCTGCCATTTTCAGTATAAAGCATCCTAAATGATATAGACCGGAAAGGATCATTTATTTAATATCATTTAATCTTTCCCTCCCAAAATAGATGAAGGTACAAAGATTTAGGCAGAACAGGTTATCTCAGCCAACGAGAACCTTTTATTTTTAGGCTGCTGAGTAATTATGATGGTGGTGGTATATTTCTTTCTCAGTAATGTGATTGAAACATTTTTTTTAGCTTTAAAAGAGAAGTTATCAAGGTTATAATTTCCCCACCTACAGAAATAAACTTTGGGTATTAAAATTTAACTTAACTTATAAACTTTAAGGATATTAACCTTTTACAATGGTTAAACTGTTCACTTTCTTCATACCAAAAACTAGATTGTATATTCTGTATATATTATTATGGTATAGTGGGAAGAATGTTATCCTAGCACTTTTAGAAGACGTAGGTCTTCAAATCCACACAAGCAGCAGAGGTATACTGTGTAAAGAACTTAGCACTTTTTTTTTTTTTAAAGTAAGCTCCACACCCAGCATGGAGTCCAGCACAGGGCTTGAATTCATGATCCTGAGATCAAGACCTGAGCTGAGATCAAGAGTCAGAAGCTTAACTGACTGAGTCACCCAGGTGCCCCAAAACTTAGCACTTTTAGAAGACTTAGTCTTGATTTGAATAAATCAGTATGTGAACTTGACTAGAATGACTGTTAATTTCTCACACCTGCCATTAAAGAGGCCCAAATTAAATCTGAATTTTCACTCTTTTTTAAAGAAGCTAAAACTTTTATTTTTCCAAATAAAATCTCATGCAAAAGTTCAATATATATGGGATATAAAGTAGATATGCTTTGGTTCAAGTGGGAGCAGAGGACCTACAGCTACCCAATGAATACCAACATCATATTCTGATGTCTCCTTTGTGAAATCTTTGTGCTCTACTATGGATACTTTAAAAGCCACTGAAGTAGATACATGATCTCTAAACTCTCTTGCAGTTCTTAAATTAAAAGGCTATATAAATCAAATGGAAAGCTAACTTTTAAAATATTACAGAATGCAATGTATAGGGCACCTGGGTGGCTCAGTTGGTTAAGCGTCTGCCTTTGGCTCAGGTTGTGATCCCAGGGTCCTGGGATCTAGCCCCGCGTTGGGCTCCCTGCTCCTTGAGGAGTCTGCTTCTCCCTCTGCCTCCCCCTGCTTGTTCTCTGTGGCTTTCTTTCTCTCAAATAAATAAAATCTAAAAAAAAAAAAAAAAGAATGCAATGTATGTTGCTGACTTTCTATGTGCACTTCCGTTCTTTTTCTGACGGTAATTTTTCTAATTATTTAATTTTAGAAAAACAACTAGACACTCAGTTTTGATAAGATTAGTCCTTTGAATTACTAAATCTTGATTGGTGCTTTTTCCATGAGAGCATCTTCTGTAGATGACTAAATATATTATTCTGTGATTCTAACTCTGCACTTAGATTCATATATTAGCAGACTAAATAAAATTATGGAATTAGCAATATATTCTGATTTTCTATAATTTCTAATATAAGTGGTAATTGTTACTTAATCAACTGAAATATCAAACTTGGGGATTCATTTGGATTTTGAAATTGTTTCATACAGCTTCCATGACCAGAAACAAAGATGGAGCATACAGTGGGTGATTCAACTGCTTCTGTTCTTCCTCATCTTTGCATGTTATAGAAGTTGTCTTTCTTGAGCTTCATTATTCCCCTCACAAATATCACAGCTTCTCTTGACTTGTTGATGACCTCTTAAATCAACATTATGTCCTATTTAATTCTATATCTTGTAATAATAATAACCAGATTTTTAAATAGGGATTCATTTTAATAGAATTCATTTAAAATATAGTTCTCCCCCTTCACAGATGAAGAGACCATCATAATATTTATTTTTCTTTATAAAAGTTAGTAATATTTTGTATTGATGATGTTTATATTGAATTATTGGAATCACAGTTTTTTTTTTTTTTTTTAGAGTGGAAAAGAGAAGGGAGAGAGGTGTGGGGAGGGGCAGAGGGAGAGGAAGAGAGAGAGAATCTTCAGCAGACTCCACACCCAGTTCAGAGCCCAACATGGGGCTTGATCTCACAACCCTGAGATCATGACCTGCACCAAAATCAAGAGTTTGATGTTTAACTGACTGAGTCACTCAGGTGCCCCATGGAATCACTATTTTTTTAAATGTTGAATAATAATAAACAGCCCAAAAATATTAAAATAGCAATAGTTGTTTTTCTAGGCTTCGGGCTTCTGGGTGATACTTCTTCATTTCATTTTTGTTTCTACATTTTCAAATTACCCACAACAAACAAATATTTATATATGGTCAAAGAGAACAGATATTTTAAATCAGCATATTTAATTTTATATAAGCAATTTGATTACCATTATGTTAAAATGATATGCTAGTTAAAAAAATAGGAAGACAGAATAAAGAAGGGTTAACAATTATCGTTTAGGAGTGATTAAAGGTGGAGTTTTTCCTGTACATTTTTATATTTCAAATTCCCAAGAAGAAATATATGTTAATTTTACAATAAACTTATATTGTCTAAGTACTTAAAAGATTAATTGATTTATTTGTATGATATAAAAATATCAGTTAAATGGGAAGTATGCTAAATGGTATAGCGTTTCCTGAAATAATAAACATTTTATAACAATTTATAAGGTGAGGTGGCATTCCCTGAACCTCTGGCCATTTAGAGAAAACCCCAGATTCAAAGCAGGCAGGTCCCAGATACATCGGAACCCCTAGTAATCAATCTGAACCTTTATCATTTATTGCTAGCCTGCCCTTACTTCTTCTGTACATTGACTCCACTAGATTCCAAACTTGATCCTATATACCAGAGGCTTCACTCTTAGTTTGAAGCAGGGGGAGTGGGAGAGGAAGAAGCAGGCTCCCAGCGGAGCAGGGAGCCCCATGTGGGGCTTGATCCCAGGACCCTGGGATCACGCCCTGAGCTGAAGGCAGATGCTTAACGACTGAGCCATCCAGGCACCCCTGGTTTTCTTAATCTAATCTTGACTTTGTTGGAAAGTATGCTTTGACCTGCTTTTAGCTCCTTAGAAACCAATTTGTTTTTCCTCTGATCAGCAGGTGTCACTTGGCATAAGAGACTCATATATGTATCATATTCTGGAAAGAGCCACAATATCTTTGAAATTAACATTATTATAGAAAGGCAGAAATGAAAGTTCCCCACCAGAAGTAATATAAAAACCCAACAGATGTTATAATTTGTTACTCCAGTTAGAACTCTTACATAGTGTTTATAGAAATTACAATTGACTTGTAAAGAATATAAATGTTGTGAAGGGATAATAGCCATTTCACTCTATTCAATAAATCATGAGATCTAATTTTTGTAAGAATAGTAAGCAGAGGATGTGACCATCTCAGTTATTCATAAAAACTGTAAAAATTTATAAAAGACAAAGAGTTGATACTATGGAAAGCAAGAAGCCTCAATCCACCTTTTGATTAAGAGATGTCCTAAGTGCCAAATATAAGGAGGCATTCCTTATGTTTTGCTGATAGTCTATAACCCATTTGGTCAAGTAAACCAAGTATTTCCATTACAAGGAAGATGAGGTGTGTTTGTAGGTTTGTATGCATGAACATATAAATATGTCTGTATTTAATGTGATTGTTGCCCACTAACCGCTCAAAGTTACTACCTTCCCTGGAGAATTGCCCTTGTCAGAATGGGTGTTGCCCTTCCAGGAGGTTATTTCCCCTGGTATCCACTCCTCACAGCCTGCAGCCAATGACTAAGTTATTTGGTACAAATGCTAGCTCAACATGGGACCAACTTCATAGTGTAATTCATACTTTCCATAAAATGAAAGCTCCCTACAGAATCAGGCTAAAGTTAGAGTCCAACTGATAGCACACTTTTGCTTAGTTCCTTCGCTCACCCTCTTTCTTCACTCTCTCTCCCTTAAGTACAGTCATCAGATAAAGGACTCTGAGATAAATGTGAATTACAAAAAAGCATACATATATATTACATATATATTATTTTAGTATAAGTATGCCCCAAATATTTCAAATTAAATATTCACTGTTTATCTGAAATTCAAATTTCACTAGGCATACCATAAAAATTTGCTAAATTCCCGAGCGAATTTCTTCAGTAAATTAGATGCACTTGAATTCTTGTCTCAGGCTCTGCTTTTAGAAAAGTCAACCTTCGATAATGCAACTATATACTGTTAGGTTATTAAACATATATTTCAAAACTACATATGCATATACATATTCTGATCAATTTATGTTAATACATTCATGTTATGTAACAATAGTAATGAATATAGAGTATACATGTATTACATAAAAAATTAGTTCTGGAATGGTAAACACCAAGCTGCTAAGAAAAAGAAGTTACCCATGGACAAAAGAATCAGATTTGTGAAAGAAGTGTTGGTGATAGTCTGCATTATACACAGAAATTCTCACATTATTTGCAGTTTACAGCAGAATGTTACTTTGGTAATTCCAGTACATAACAATAAAGTTAGTTGCATCATTGATTTTGTCCTTCAAGGAGTCAAGTACTAGTGAGATTTTCTTTTTCTTATTTCGTTTTGTTATTTTTTACTTTGATACCCATGGACTCCAAGCTGATATCACAGGTAGCAAAGTAAGAAGGAGTCCAGGAAGATTAAAAGGTATAGAAAAATAGTTTATGAATAGAGAAACACTAGCTACACACACACATTGAAAAAAGAAAGAAAAAAGAGAGAAAAAGCAATGTATAGGCATAGATGGGAAGTATTGTTTTTTAAATAGACACAAAATTAAATATATGGTCAGAGCTAAAGCATAAATGCATCGGAAGTCAGTATCAGGCAACTAAAGTTGAATTTTACTTCTGGGAGTATAGGTAATAGGAGCCCACTTTAATATATCCTGAACATATGAATATTTATCATGAAATTAGGCTTCAGAGAAAACAGCATGTGAATATAAATTAATGAACAGACAAATTATGAGTTGGGGTTATAAAATGCAATATAAGTAGAACTAACCCTGGACTAAGAGGCAAAAAAGTGTGAAATCTAACTGTCACATTATTAACATTTAACAAGGCATTATGGACATTCGATTATTTAGAAAATGAAGTATGCAATATATGGTTTTTAAAGTCCCACCAATTCATATTCTATGGCCCTTTAAAAAAGATGGTCAAGAATGCTTTATTCTAATAAATGCTTTTACTCTTCAGCTCTCCTCTAGTAATAAAAGATATAATAATACAAAGAAATAGGAACCCTGCATTTTTGTAAACATGTTTGGCAGATAAGCAGAAATAATATATGTGCTCTGACTCCACAGTGAATTATTATTACGCTTCTTTCTTTAATTTTATAGGATCATACTTTTTCTAAGACTTGTAATACCACATCTAAAGATTTTTATTCCTTTAGAAATCATATTTTTATTTATTAATATTTATACTAATGCCAAAAAGGTATACAGTTTTGTGACACATCAATAATTAAACACCATTCTTTATAATGTGATAGCTATGTATATTTTTTCATTATGTGTGAAAGCATACTTACTTTGGATGTTTATGTTCACGATAGGATATGGAATAACAGCACCGGGTAGGTGCTGACTATATGCCATGAAACATTCTATTATTAGCACGATATTGGTAAATCTTTAATGTGAACTTAACTGGTTAAAAATAGATGGGATTGTTAAATGGATCCTTCACTGAATAATTAAATACACTTATGGGAAAATCAATAAAATAGACAGATCTATGGTGCCGGCATCCTTGAGCTTTCTTTGAAGCTGTAAAAACTCAGACTCTACTGTGAGACATTGAAAGGACATATGATATTACACATAAATCCTGGGGGCTGCCACAAAACCAGAGTCAAGTGTCAGAAACCATAAACCTCCAGCATCACTGACTAGGAGTAATGCTTATTATTTTAATACACTGCAATGAATTATTTCCAGTGGATAATTTCTTGTCTTGGTGCTCACAATGAAGGCCAGACAGACAGTTATGGGTGGTTGGCAGTAAATCTACATCTGTGAATAAATTCTCCTGGGATCCTATGAAAGACTGTAATGAATTCAACACATGGTGCTAGTCCTAGAGGCAGACACATTCACACCGCGAGAGAAGACAGTTAGCGTTTTCTAATAAAAATTAAGTGCTGAATCAGTGTGTGTGAAGTGTTGCTGTTATTAACTGCTGTGCCCTGGATTTAAACACACACACACACACACACAAACACACACACACACACACACATCAGTTAATGTGTATGAAGACACATACTGTTGAACAACTGTTAGTTACTTGTCTGCTTTCGTCTCTTAAACTATATTTCTATGTCCAGTTTTATTTTAGACAAAAACGTACTCAATTGAATATCAAGCATTAGTATACAGTTCAATTGCCTTTTTAGAGGAAGTAACATCTAATACACACGTTTAGAAGGTATCTTTCACCCATAAATCAGTTTACCTGCCCGTCATCTAAGGAGGAAACTATAAGATATCTCTCATCATTTCTCTCATAAGAAGGTGTAAATCATTTCTCTGTGTTCTATTCTGTTCTATTTCCTCTAAGTCTAATTTCCTAGAGTATAGGGGGTAAATGTACTCTCACAGTTCTTGGAGAGATGCATAGGAAAAAATGTAGAGAAAAATAAATACAAATTCAAACCAAAGTAAGTAATGAAATAGAAATATGTAGACTTTTCTTTAGTTTTGCTATAACCCCTTACCTATATAAAGGGACATAGATAGTATTTCAAAATAGCATAGTCAGCTTAAAAATGGAAGTTCACATCAATATTATATCCAGATCAGACCACTGGAATTTGTTTTTAGAAATACTTGATATTTCTTATAGAAGTATAAGTTTGTGATAGTATGTATCTACATATGTGTTTATAAAGAGGTTCACTTTTGTAAACTTGTCTAAACGGAAAAGATATTTCATAAATGAAAATGTAAAAGTATAATCTAATTCCGTATCTTAAATATCGACATTTAGAATATATCCCTTTTTATATGACTTTATATCTCATAGCAATTAGCTCCGAACAAAAGGAAAACGAATCCTGTAGTGCATTAGTTTATTCTAGTATTGGTAGTTTTTTTCCGAGTTTAGAATAACCAGTGGTACTTCAGGGAAAAAGAGATAAGCAAAGCTTTTGAGGGTTTTGTGCTGAGCAAGTTGAATGTCCTAAATATCACCTTGTTAAAATTACACTAAGGAAAATCGTGACCATGGTGCTGACACAAAAGTGCCATACATGTGGAGTGGGCCTCACTAAGTATATATCACTTCAACAAATTATCCTCACTAAATACATCTTACCTTAACAAATTACTATGGAGTTTTCCGAGTATGTGAAATAAGTACCATACCTTTTTCATGAATCATTTTCAAATAAAGATTCTGTAGAATTTGTTTTTATGTGCCTCTTTATGCAATGTAGTTTAACACATATAGTTATAAAAGTAGTAAAAACAAAAGAAAAGACCAGCCTGATACTTCCCTAAACTACCCACAGTAAAACTGGACACGTTTCTAAAGACACGTTGGTTTTCAGTCGATGGCCACTTTGGGTGATAACCCTACTGATCAATGAATCTTAGCTGAAGATTAGTAAGACAGGACTCCTTCAGTTACCACACCAAGGTGGCATTCGGTAAGGATTTGTTGAGTTAGTGAATGGCTCACCCAGACGTGCTAAAAGCTCTTTCTCTGGCATGATTTGAGTAATATTTTACACAGAGGCTCATGATAGTCTAAGAAATTTCCATCATTAGAATTTCTCCTCTGTTAAAATATTTTACTAAAAAGCAGTTGCAAGTCTTATACCTTAACAGATTATTGCCAACCCATCAAACTCATTAAAGAGTAGTTTATCAAATTATTCATATATCACTGTATGAGGGTTGTAACTGAATGAGAAAAACACAGGGCAGGCACGATTTAATGGGTGATGGGAAAGGTAACAGCAATTACATTACATAATCAAGCTTTCCCTGATGTCTTTACAAGACACCCAGTGCTATGATAGTCAAATTCTGGGTTCAAAAATACACCAACTGCATGACAGGCCCATCACCATTCACCCTTCACAAATTTATGGTAGCTTTAATTTTTTTTGCTGTTTTGGCATATTTTTTTTGCTGAGATACTCTTAACCCAATGCTACATTACCATTGGCTGGATAAATTAATATTTATTCAAGGACCCCCTACAGACTATTGCTTATGAAATTTTATACTTTAGAATTCATGTTATTAATTAGAAAATCTATATATTTCCTTATTTCTAGTGATTTTTAAAGGATGTTTTATAAGTAGATTAATACAAATTGTTCTTTTAGTAAAATTGTTCTGTGAAAATCTGGTATATTTTACCTCTTTATATATTTCTAAGAAAAAGAAAAATCATGCCATCTAATGGCTAACTTCCCAATTCTCTTATCGTTACATTACATGCTGTTTTGCATACAGCCATGGGTTTTGTACCACAGAGTGTATTACAAGGTTACACAGATATGAGAGAAGAAACAGAATGCAGAAAAATTCTAAGGAGCCATTTGTATGTATCCAGTTTTTGTTATGGAAGTCAAGTGTAAAGACAGGGCTTTAAGTCTAAATATGATGGATGAGAGTTAAAGATTTTATATTTATAAAAATCACATTAAATATATCTATCTATATCACATATTCAAATATAGCAAAGATCAAAACACCGATCTCTAGAATTTAGTGATATCATGTTGTCCTAAACCACGGCCCTAACGTTAGGACAAAATTTTTTAAATTATTGTACTTTCTTAAAATATGTTACTGTTCACCCCCAGCTTCCAAGCGCATTTTCCTATTGAATTCGTTTCTGACTCTAGCTATGTTATTAGTCTACACATTTAACAGATGAAGTAACTGTAGAGACAGTGCCTTACCAATGGCCACATCACCATTAGAGCATATGACCAAAACTTGAACACCAAACTGCCAAGTCCAAAATTAGAGAAGAAACAGAAATTTTAGGTGAATCTCATTTAAAAACAAATCATCTAGAAAAAATTGCATGAGAAATCTCAGATTCGGAATATTGTTCAATATATGAATATTTTGGGAGAGAGGCTGTGACTTTCAGAAGAATTAACATTATAAAGTAACAATACGTTCAAAGCTTGAAAGGACGGCACACCACATGACTATTGCCACATTCCTTATGTCAGTGTATACAAGTGTTTATTTAAACAAGTGTTTATGTAGTATAGATTTATATCCATATCTATATGATTTTATGTTTGTTAGTTATTAAGGGCAAAAGAGCTAGATTTTCTCTCCATAAAAATTAGATTTCAATGGTATCTGATGCATACTAAAGTCCTAATTAATTTCTCTTCTTTTGAGTTTTCTTAGAATTGGCAGATATGTTGCATATTTCAATTTGAGATTTTTTTTTTACAAAAATAGGTTTAAGGGTATCATTAAGTGCATTTTACTTTGTAGCTGTTTAAAAATGTTCCTTTTAGCACAAAGATGCATCATTATTTCATTTAATTGTTCATGATGTTTTATCCATTAAAATGAGTTTTCTCCAGAGAACAAAAATAATTTTAAACCCCTAGGCAAGTAACATTCAAAACAGTTCTGAAGCATTTGGTATTGAGGAAAACTTAAAACACAAGTGATTAAAAACAGTTACGATACTGAAATAAGCAAGAATGGCAAACTTCTAACTTCCAGTTTGAGTTTTGCTGATGAGTTAGGAGGAAGTATGGCAAGAAAAGAAAGGGATTTACCTGAAAATCATTCTTTAAGAAATTTCGAGCTTCCTATTAAAAGTACAGTGAATTATGTACACCAGACACAAAACATGATGTTGAATTTACTTTGGAGAGAGAAATAGAGACAGAGACAGAGAAACAGAGGAAGAGGATTACTCCATTGGTACATAAATTTTGCCTACAAACCCTGCCTAGCATCCTCAACAGAGAATAATGGTAAAATATACATGATTCATCCTACCGTTATATTAAACAATATTTATTCTATATGGGATTTATGCTGTGACTTAGAAGTACTTATTGAATATATGTTCATGAAATTGTCTTAACCTTTGGTAGGCTTGCCTGAATATTTTTTATTGTGGTAAAGTATCCATAACACAAAAATTTACTGTTTTACCTATTTTTAAGTATACAATTTGGTGGCATTAACTACGTTCACAATGTTACACAATCATCGTTACTATCTCCTTCCAACACTCTCTCAGCTCCTTGAGCAGAAACTCTCAACCATTAAGTAGTAATTCCCCATTTCCGATTCTTCACAGCCCCTGGTAATCTATAATCTAGATGAATTTGATAATTTTACTTTTCAGACAAGGTAATAAATTTTAGTTTTTGTAATAAGTCCTTTATGTAAGTATGAATCACAATTTATATTTCCGTTTCCTCAACGATGATACGTTGATATCTTTCAACATTCACTACTGCCTCACCTGTTGTCCTGACTTGACTCAATAAATCCTTAAAAATAATAACAAATACTGAATAAAACAAATATTACTTAGGTACTGACCTTTGACAACTTCCAGCAATATTGCCCTAACATTCTTCATTATGCAAATATGCACTATTCTTTAAAAAAAGAAAATATAGACGTCATATACACAGTGGACTGTGGATTTTATATGCAATGAGTAGAAATCAATAAAAGCAGATCTGGTTTCACTAACTCTGTAACAAAATAAATTTACTTCTATAATTTCAATTTTCCTATAGCTGTATTATTAATTGGATAGTTATTAACAATGATGTTCTATTTTTTTCACAGAAACTCAATTTTCTGACCATAAATATGGTATTTATATACCCTATTGTCAGGAAATACAATATTCACATAGAAAATGCAGGTTTTTTTATTCTTAAATATCAGTGTTTATGTTCATTTCTCCCCCCTATCTTCATGGGACCAAAAGCATCCTGTGCAAGCTCAAAAATCTTGTACTATGCCCTGGGCCAGGATGGTTGTAGAGCCGCATCTTCAGAGGAAGCCACTTCCTTATCAGAGAAGAATCGCTCTAGAGCCATCTGCCTGCTTATCGTTACATCTGGCCAGACTTATGTTTTAAAGGAATAGCTAACTAAATAAGGAAGAGAAGATCAAGCTAATAGACATTTCTGGCAGTCAATAAAAGGTTACCGGGGAAAAATAATCACACATGCCACAAAAGAAACCGATGAGTACAGGATGTTATCTAGAGGAAGGACAATGATGAGGCCCCAATTAGATATTACTGAAGCCATGAAATGGCACATATGATAAGGGTACTGACAATATCACAAATAAAATAAAGTCTCTGCTATATTAAGGAAGAAAATCTAGCAATTTTATCTAATGTAATTATTAAAACATACAGCTACATTCACATACCCTTGGATATACTACCGTGCTCCTAAGGCTAGCATGCTACAGCTTTATAAGTTTTTTTTCCACCCCTACCTTACCTCAATTTGTATTTATTTTTCCATTTAGCAACTGTGCTTAAGAACTGTGTTAGCCATCGAAACTGAAGAGGGAAAAATGCTGCAGTGCAGTACGAAGACTGAAAAATCAGTCTTTGGGGCAACGATTCAGGGAATGTAGTACAATAAATTGTGGGAAGGGATTACCATGGAAGTAAGTTCAAAATGCCTGCTTTTGGGTGTTTATCATTCATTTGCTCTCCAGCATCAAGTATACACTGGATAGGTGGAAAAGAATAATCCCAGATGTGAAATTTTAGTCGATAACTTCAGCTAAAAGTTGCATAGGACATAGTTTGTCTAGCATATTGAAAGGCCTGAAAAAATAATTCTTAAAATCCCTCAACAACTAAATTGTTTTCAAAAGTAATCATGAAATGAAACAAGAACAACGTGGATAAAATGTGTACATTTTGCAAGATGTATTTTTACCAAATTTTACCATTTTGGATTTTTCTCCTACTTGTATGCTTAATTGTCTGTGTGCTCATTGTTACTGGCCTTGTAGTTAGCTCCCAACATGCTTTCCACATAGATGATTGTGCGCCATCTGTATTGCTCATGATGGTCCCATTTCTCTTCCCAGCGATTGGTTTATTGACCCAAACCAGGTCAATGAGATGTGAGGATAAGAGAGTGAGTTTCTGATCATTCCTCTTCATCGTCTAGATAACTAGTATTTAAATGTGTTTGCAATTAGCAAAATCAACAAGAAGAATGACAGGCTAGAAGACAATTATGTTATTGGTGATATCTACTTAATATACCTAGAATCCCTCTAAGTTCTGAAATTCCTATTATGTAAGATAATAAATCATGTATAATTGAATCAGACTGATTATGTACTTCTATTGGTTATAACCCAAATCATTGGATAAGATACATCTGGTGATAACAGAAAAAATTTTTTTCTTTTTAGTTTTACTGCATTTAATAAAACCAATGTTTAGGCAAAAGCCATTCATTTTTTGTCACCTTATATTTATGCATCTAGTAAGTATGTTTAAATTATGAAAAGCTAACTCATCTTTAATAGCAAGTGTTATAGAATTATCCCATCTTTAATAATACTGTCAAACCAACTGAGTAAATTTAAGTAAATAATATGTTTGTTAATAAAATTAGTTATATGTATATTTATTATTCATGTTTTTAAAGTGCTTTTAAAAAATATTTCTAATGTTTGATCTTTAAGGTTTGAAAAAAGTGAAATTAGATACATTCTTAATAAAGAATTCATATAATAGGTATTATAAAATATTTAATGCAACAGTAAACTTGATATCTTTTTCTCAGCACATTTTCATTAAAACTAAACCTCTAAACATTCTCAGGGGATGGAATTACATCAACTTTAATTTAACAAACTAAATGATTTATGAGGAATCTTTATAATGACTATAGCCAACAGGATTCGGTTACTTTCATGTTATTATGTGAGTATTGATTAAAAGCCATTAATATACACATTGCCACTTTCTCCAGTACTGTTAAAAGTGTTAGTGTATAATTGTTTTTATTTAATAAGTGTTCTAAAGTTTTGATGATTGCAACCTAAAAACATGAACAATTAGTGATACTACATATATTAAAATGTATGAACATTTGTTTATCCAATTAGAAACTTATATTTTTATTTTTTGTTAACCATATTTAGTGAGGAAAGAATCTCATGCAAGGACAAGAGAAATAATAGGAAAAACAGGCAAAATACAGATGTTGAAAATAAGGTAGAGGGTTGCAGTCCTAGAATTTTTACTTACTAGCTATAACACCATCAGAATATTTCTGAATCTCTCTGTGCTCACTTTTTTCTTTCATAAAGCTTAAAAATAGTTAACTATCAGATAGGATTATCTTGAGGATTAAGTGACTTAGAACAAGTAAAAAATAACCTCTCTAGTATCTGACACATAGTAAGGTTAAAATTTTTTTTTAATCTGTATGTAATAGAAAAAACAATGTAAGCATCACAATTTTGCTCTACAATAAGTGGTTTGTTTTAGCATCTTTTAAATAATGATTTTTAAATATATGCAACAAGATAGAATAAAATGCATGATTTTAATATTTTATAATGTTGGTTTTTTAATATATGTGATTTCTTCTTTAAAGAAGCTGTATATTTCCATGTGTGTGTATGTGCAAACATAAATCAAATCATCGCCAAACCAAGGGTAAAATACAATTGGTTAAAATTACGTTTATATTTCTGTAATACATCTTAGTAACTTGTAAACTTTTTCTACATTTTCACCTAATTGATTTTCTACTAATGACCCATCATTAATTTTGAGTCAAACAGTATTTTGTATGTGTGTTGGGTTTTTTTCTTTTTAAGACTTAGGTTTACTAGCCTCAGACATACTCTTATTCCTTCAACAAAAATGTGCTTGAGTGAGAGTGCCAGATTGTGGCAATAGAGCAACGGAGCTGACAGTAGTTAGAGTGGTGACTGAATTGGTGATGACAACGGTGTCAAGAAATACATAGTGTTTTCTATAAGCTGAGTATCTTACATATGTTTTTACATTTAGTTCTCACAATAATTATATTTGTGAGATTATTATTCCTAATTAAAGATGAGGACATTGAGACAATGGGAACTGAATAATGTGCCAAAACTACAGAAGTAGTAAGAGAGGTAGCCAAGATTTCAATTCAGGTATTGTGATGTCAGAGCCAGTCATCTAGTCTGAACTGTTATTTAATGTCATCTCCAGAAATTAACATATTACACTTAATGGCAACCCCTCATGCAGCTACAAACATGTAATAGCATTTTTTGAATGGCAATTACATGGGAACTTATTAAATATGATTAAATGATCATTTATCATAATATAATTATAGATAAATTATAGATGTTTAATTAATTTAATATTTAGATTTTTATTATATATGCATATAGGTACATCATATTTATGTGTGCACATAAGCATATACCTATAATCTCTTTCCACACACACACACACACGCACACATATAAATACATGCACATATATAAATGCATGTATCTATCTTCTATCTACCTATTGTCTGTCTATCCATCCATCATACATCTATACATCTTTCTATCCTTATATACATATGTATGCACATATACTCATACAGACCCACATACACAAATATATGGTGAAGTTATATATATGATTTAACAGACTACTGTGTGGTTTTAGCAATCAACTAGCTAAGTGGGTGGTGGGTATGGACCACTGATATTATTTTATTAAGTTCATGATTAACTCAGTAAGCACTAGGTAAATATTTATCATATTAAAAAATTATCAGCTTTTTCTTTACTCATTTGATATAAACAGTTGCTAACATGTGGGATTTCATTATGATATTTCAAACAGTGAACACTCTTTATCCTTTCACTTAGATGTTTGTGGGTTTGTACGTTTTTTAGATTTGGAATGTTTGCTATAACTTTATTTTTTTCTTCTTAAATTTTTATTTATATTTTAGTTAGTTAACTAATTTTCTTTAAATTAATATTTCTATTCTAATCCTTCTGGTCCATAAATCAGGAAAACATGTTAAGTTTTAAGTTGAATCAGCATTCCCTTTCCTCCACACTTATCATATTTACTCTATTATCTCCATCCTATGGTCCATCTCTTCTCCCTCCTTGTCTGCTCCCAGTCGTCATCCTATATTGTATATTGTGAAATCCTCTAATTATTCAACATCCTAAAGTTATTTTCCACAATCTCAATTTTCATTATGATTTCCAATGCAGTTTTTTCTCTTTCAACTTTAACCTCTTGCTTCCTTTTTTGTCATTGTTTTATATTAAAAAAATCACTTCCTTTTCTTTTTGTACTATGGCTCTCTGCTTCTGTGTCTTCATTTTCATGTCTTTATGCATTGTGGTGACGCATTTTCTTCTAGTTCTTGTAAGCTAATGTGAACCATATGCTTTTTCTTATACGTTTCAGAATTATTGTATTTCTACCACTTTCTGATGAAGATGAAGCCAGCCAATATAAAAATAATCAGGAGTAATAATGGCACAAAAATCTTAAATTTTAACAATATTTTACTACATTTTTAACTTTAAACTGTTGCTCTGAGATGTAACAATACAAAGAAATTAAGGGAACAGACATGAAGTAATAATAAAAAAGTGTTTTAAATCTTCAAGTTTGTAACAAAAATAATACTTGGCAGTTTAGGGTAGTGGGAGTTAAACTATAAATGTGTCTTCTTTGCATTTACACATAAAATATCAGATCTGACATGAAGAAATGAGTAAGGTAAGATATTTGTGTTGGCTATAAGTTATATAAAATGTCAAAGTAAAACCACTGATTTTAAAATAGATTTTAAATCATTCTATTACCAATTTTTCTATAAGATATTTTAATTCTTTTAAGTTATTTGCTTTATAGTCCATCCTTGGAGGTAGTGGCAGAAATTCAGTTTCACCTCAAAAAGTCATTTATTTAACTCCAAATTGTAATACTACCACTAAATTTTCCCTTTACTCATTTTTCTTTTGCAATCTATTTTCAAGGTAGTGAAGCATAAAGCAGTAAACAACAACAAAAAAAGCAATAATGAAGGAAGAGACACAAACTAATACTTAATGGATTGTCCCCCTTATGCAGGCAATTCACAAACTGTAGCAAAATGAGTTCTATGCACAAAAGAAATCAATACTTATTGTAGCACTGTTCCTGTTACACTGCAATTTATCAGTAAACAGGATACTGTCACATCTCATAGGCCTTAGGAAACTAGTTGCTCTCACAAGCAATGTTTTTTTCTGTGTAAGTTTCATCACAGCTGAATGTGATTTAAGCAAAGCAGAGCTTTCTTGGCAATTGAAGAATCAGGATATGGTAAATATGTAATTTAATTTGTGACAAAAGTACCCACCCGAATTAAAGACAAAAGCCACAGGGAGCTACGGAGATTTTAAACATTGGGAAGGGGAAAATATAGGTTAATTACAAAGCATAAAAAGGGGTTCTCAAATGCATCTGAATACTAAACACAAACAATGCCTTTCTTATTATTTGGGAGGAACGTACAAACATGATAATTAAGTTGGCTCTGATTTTTCTTCCTTCCTCATTCCTTTGTTCCTTTGTTCCTCCCTCCCTCGCAGTACGCTCCCTCTTTTCTCCCTTCCTTCGTGCCCGCCTCTTTCCTTCCTTTCTCTTTTTTCTTCCTTCCTTTTTTCCTTTCTTTCCCCTATGGTCTTCTTTTTCCTATGATGAGATTTATAAACACCTGTAGAAATTAAGTTTACCCTTTGCCCATCTGGCAAAATGCCATACTTGCTTTCCATGTCATTGAAAAATAAAAAGGTCTTTTAAAGATTTTATTCATTTATTTTAATTTTAAGAGAGAGCATGCAAGCAGGTGAGGGGCAGAGACAGAGGGAAAGAGAGAATCTCAAGCCAAGCCAACTCCACGCTTGCTGAGCACCGAGCCCTATGAGGGGCTGAATCCCATAACTGTGAGATCAGGACCTGGGCCAAAATCAAGAGTTGGATGCTCAACCAACTGAGCTACCAGCCGCCCCAAGTCGTCCTCATTCTTAAAATAACCTACCACGCAACTGAAATTCAAAAGTGAATTTAATGAATTTTAATGTTTAAATTTCTCATCATCCAGAATTCAGAGATTTTTTTGAGTAACAGTACATTTTATGACATTATCACAAAATAAATTATTTAAGTAAATCTTTATTGAAGTTTTCAGGGAATATATGTATCTGGGTACAGGTTTATACCCATTATCCTAAATTTAAATGATCAACTATTGGAACTTTAAAGCACGGGGTAATGATGGCAGAAACAGCTAAACAGTTCCTCATTGATGAGCATTCTTTCTGTAGGACCTCTGTAGTCTCCTTCTGTCTGATTCTGGAGCTAAGGTTCAATTTATCTTCACTACCCCCCAAACACTTACATGGTTTTCTTTTCTTAGTCTGTTAGGACCACTGGGCATGAAAAACATGCAACAAGCAAGGATATTGCAAAGGTAGCTTACATTTATCTTTTTAACTCTACTCCCATATCATGTCAGGAGTTCTAGTATTATCATTCAGTTGGCCTTTGGAGACAGTCATTTAACTTTAATTCCTATAAATAGCTTTTTAGGTAATTTGAAGGTATTTTCCTCTATCTATCACAGCTGCAATATCTTAAGTTTTCTCTGCCTTGGAAACTTTAATATTGCATAAGTAGAGGAAGTCAAGACATTAGTCAATATAGCATTTTAATTTCATTTTATGAACAACTGACTCACTCCATCCCCTGCTCAAAGCACACAGCAATGATAGAGAAATCATTTTAGAAAAAGAATAATAGCACAGCATAGCAAATCTCATAAACTGAATTAAATATTTCATCAGACAGATGTGGAAAAGAAAAACAAAGAGATAAGTGAATCTGAACCTGCATATGAGTGAGACTATTACTCCAGAATCAAGCAAGAGATATTGGAATACTCCTGCAGAGAAATGGCTTATTAATCAATCAGCAGGAAGGTGGCAACACACTGATATTAAGATGATTCAAGAGGATCTAATAAAGGGACTGATTACCAAATAATGTCAAGATACAGTGCAAACAATAGGTTTCTCTACCCTAGAGGAAAGCTGTTATCTCACCCTAAACCCCAAGCAATGAAGGGAACAGTGGTTACCAGAACAAGAAAGAAAAGGGTCATGTAATGAAAAGTAGGACAGTTCAGTTCCAATAAAGAGCCAATTTCTCTGTAGAACATCTCTAGTCTCTTCTGAAAACTCACGGAAGTATTCAAAGCAATAAATACCTCTGCTTCCCTTCATCTCTGGCTCAGGCTTCTCATGGCTGAACCCAGTGGGTAGTCAGTGGACAAGGATGACTACTTGCTCTATACGGTTAGTCTCCTTGAGTTAAGACTATAATCGACACCATGAGAATAGATAGAGACGGGCAAACATAATATCTACATGGATGGGGAATAAAAGTGTCTTGGCTTTTGACTCAAAACAAAATCTGAGGTGACACACCCCCCATCCAAGAAAATGGCTGAAAAGCCTGGACTCATCACTTCCTGGGACCCTGGCTTATTATATGAATCTGATTACTTTAGAGAGGCAGATGAACCAGTTCTAAGTCCAAAATTAAGGCCTGAACAAATGGATTATTGATTAGATAACAAATCCACAATATATCTACTGTTATCACAAGAAAAAATCCCAGCTAGATAGTATAATCCGATTTGACCACAGGGAGTCAGAAGAAGGTAACTACAAATCTATGAGGTAAGGAAGAAGAGAGCTGAGCAGGAGAGATGAAGGAAAACACACACACACACAGAAGCATTCAAGGGAATCTAACATTTTAAAACCCCCAAATTAAAGAAAGACAACAAATAAGCAATAGAAGATGTATTTACTCTAGAGGAAATCTGAATGCAACATAAAATGCTATAAAATAAGTAAATTTAGAGTCCTCAAAGACATAAAGTATAGCATAAGAAAACACTGAATTCTATTCAACAGATATGAATTAATAAGTAGAAATGTTAAATTGTAGTAAATAAAAATATATGTAGTCATTTAAAAAACTCAGTAGAGGCTATAATATCTAACAGTCACAGGGAAATAGGGAATTGGAGAACTAAGAGATTATCACCCAAAATGCAATATATGTACATATATTTTTTAAATAAAGGAATAAAACCATGAAAGAGCCATTAAAAGACATGAGAGTTAAGCTGATAGGCTGTAACATATGTCTTAATAAAGTTCCAAAAGGAAATAAAGGAAGCGATAAAGAAGCCTATTTTTAGGAGGAAAAAATTAAGATTCTCCAGAAATACAATGACAGAAGTACTCCAATGAAAGGTACGCAGTGTGTGCTGAGAAGGTAGATTAAAACAAATCAACAACTGAATGCACTGGGCTGATAATATACAACATTTATTTACTTATTTATTTAAAATTTTTAAAGATTTTTTTTTAATTTATTTGAGAGAGAGAAAGGGAGCAAGCAAGCACATTAGCAGGGGGGAGGGGTAAAGGAAGGGGGAAAAGCAGGCTCCCTGGGAGCCTGATGCAGGGCTTGATCCCAGGACCCTGAAATCACGACCTGAGCAGAAGGCAGAAGCTTAACCAACTGAGCCACCCAGGCACCCCGATAATATATAACATTTGGAATTAAAAGAAAAAAGTAAAACTATCAGATAAAAAAAGACATATTTATCTGAAAAGAAATAGCAAATAGCCTGACAGTAGATTTCACATGTGATACAAACAATGCCAGAAAATTATGCACTAAAATCTTCATTATGCTGTAAAACTAAATGTTAAAGCTGAATTCTAACCCTGCTGAACTACCATTCAAAAATTAGTGGAAAATAAACACATTTTAATATGAACAAACATAGGATAGTTTCAAAGCCTTAGACCATCACTGGGATAATGAACAAAGGAAACAATTTAGAAGACAGAGAAGGCAAAAAAAAATTGTTGGGCTTAGAAATTATTCATATTTGTATAGAAATGTAATGAGCTCAAATATAAAAATAACAAATTATTTCCTTAAAAAGTTGAAACTAATGTAGAGAAATTTTTTTTTAAGATTTTATTTATTTATTTGACAGAGATAGAGACAGCCAGCGAGAGAGGGAACACAAGCAGAGGGAGTGGAAGAGAAAGAAGTAGGCTTCCAGCAGAGGAGCCTGATGTAGGGCTTGATCCCAGGACCCTGGGATCACGCCCTGAGCGGAAGGCAGACGCTTAACGACTGCGCCACCCGGGCGCCCTGAGAAATTTTTTTTTAATTCTGATTTTGTGTGTGTATGTGTGTGTGTGTGTGTGTGTGTACATGTGCATGCCAAAGCTGAGTGCTTTCTCTGTCATTTACTAATAGGATTCCAATTAATAGTAGAATATTCTTCACAAAATTTTTGTGAATGTTAAACGAGGCAACGTATATATTTAGAACAGTTCCTAGCACCCAAATAAGCACTGGATGATAACTTTTAAAATTATTCCATATCTTCTACTTGTTTAAGAAAATTCCATTTTTATTGGAAATGTGAGACAGAATGCATTGTCCACTCAACTTATTTGCTCTCTGCTCATTAAAAATCATGTCCAGTTCCATTCACAAATTCCCTGATACATGAAACTACACTTGGCAACTAAATCATCTAGAAGGATCACTGACATGATTTCAAGACATTTTAAAATCTTTAATTATAGAGTTTGAAAAGAATCCTATTATTCATGTGTGTATTGATCTATTCAGCTATTTTGGGACTACTCATGTGACATTTTCAATGTTTCATTGTTGATGGTAGATACTCATATAGGAGAATGGTGGAAAGGAAGAAATTAGTAATTATTAGAATTATTTTTGGCAGTCATACCCTACTTGTTTTAACTTAAATATTTTTGGTGGAAGGAACTAGAGGGTATCATGCTAAGCAAAGTAAGTCCATCAGAGAAAGACAAATACCATATGATTCACTCATGTGGAATTTAAGAAACAAAACAGAACATAGGGGAAGGGAAGGGAAGGAAAAATAAAATAAGTTGAAAACAGAGAGGGAGGCAAACCATAAGGGACTCTTAACTATAGGATACAAACTGATGGTTGCTAGAGGGGCAGTGGGTGGGGTGATGGGGTAATTGGGTGATGAGCATTAAGGAGGGCACTTGATGTAATGAGCACTGGGTGTTACATGCAACTGATGAATCACTAAATTCTACCCCTGAAGCTAATCAGAAAAATGTATTATTAACTCCATCCCACAGAAGAGAAAACTAAAATTTAGAAAAGTCAATAATTTTCTAAGAAATTAGAGCTAATAAGAGGTGATTTGAAATCATGTCTTCTTTTTTAGAACTCACAATAAAAAAAGACAGACCTATAACCTACAATTTATAATGTGTAAGAACTTCATTTATATGAAGAATTTATATGTCATCTAATCAATAAAGACCCAAAACTTCATGTGACTGCATTTCCAGAAAAAAACAAAAAAACACAAAACTGTACTCAGTGTATCTGCATGAATATAGAAATGGTTATTTATCCTTTGGAGACTGCAGTGAGTGTCACTACATGAATTGTTTTATGTAGTTTATTTTTGTCACATAATCTCCTTTCCATACAATGAAAGCACAGGGTGGTGGGCGGGGTGGGAGGGGGGCATGGCATGTAGTTGTTATTTTGTTTTTGGCTACCACCAGGACAGCTCCCTCACAAGGCTCAGGAAAGTAGGTACATGCAGGTAGGGTGCCCAATATCTCTTCAGCAAACCGGTCCCAGATGGGGAATGGTGTCCCTTAGATGTTCCACTGACCAGGAAAGAAGCTTAAATGACAAATTCCATAATCTAATCCTATCAATGCTAAATCGACAGCAATAACGGTGTTAATGGATTAAATTTTAAAAATATTTTTAAATTATTTCTATTGATATAATATATCCTCTTTGAGTTTGTAGATGCATTGTTCTCTCTAGCTGTTTTAAATAATAGACAATGTCAATCAGGAAGATCATTTGACCTTTGTTTGATTTTGTACAATCTTGATCATTGCTGTCAAGTGGTATAACTTTCCAAATAGCTCTTGAAACCAATATTTTTCCTTTCCTCAAGGACCCAAAATAGCATATTTCATGATTCTTCAAATCTTCAGAGTGGCTCCTGTTGCTTCTAGCAACTAAATTTCCTGCCAAGCTTTTACTGTGAAAATCATAGATTTTCTTTTGAAAATTGGTGTGCTGAGGAAGTAATAATGTTATTTCAATTATATAATCAATGAAAAGTTGATGTTCTGTTTAAATGCAATTGTAAGGAAAAAATAAAAAGGTCAATGTTTTTATTTATAACTGAGTATAAACACATAGAAAATAATGCCTTTGAATCATTATGGGATCTCATAGATTTTCTAATTAATCTTATTTAATTTCCATCAGAGATAACTAGACGGCGTTTTTCTTAAAACTGATTCTTTCACTATGAAGTAGATAACATTAAAATTTAGTGGACATTCAGGGCACCTGAGTGCGTCAGTCGATTAAGTGTCTGCCTTCTGCTCAGGTCATGATCAGGGTCCTGGAATCAAGCCCTGCATTGGGTTCCCTGCTGGGCAGGAAGCCTGCTTCTCCCACTTCCTCCCCCTGCTGCTCTCCCTGCTTGTGCTCTCTCCCTCTCTCTGTCAAATGAATAAATAAAATCTTTAAAAAAAAATTAGTTCACATTCTAAGAGATCACATTGCTCCAAAGCAATGAGGAGTATTAACTTTAAGAATGCTTTATCTTTTGATAATTTAAAGATTGTTTTTTTAATAATTTGAAGATATTTTGAAAAACATGTTTTTTTTACATTGGTTGGATAAATTATACAATGCTTTTTAGAAATTTTAAAGAATTTTCATATGAAAGATATTTCAATTAAGTTTCATAAAAATTCTAGGATATGTTAATTAACATATGTATCTCCATACTACATATAAAACACTGAGATTTATATAGATTTGCTAACTGGATTATGTTACAGTTAAAAGCCCAAGAAAGAAGCAATTTAACTCAAACAAATTATTGATTTTTTTAACTATTTAATGGCTTTTCTTCTTCTTCTGGTATGTATATAATTGCACATAAATGTTTGATGGCACTTTTCATTAGGTAATCCTCCTAGAGGGCAGCATTCCCATGTCATGCACTACTACATTATTATTGCTCTCAGAATAATGTCTTGGACATAGTAGATCTTCAACCATAATTTCAGATGAAATAAATCATTATATATCAATATGCGTGTGATAAGCTATGCTTAACGAAGTCTAACACTGGCTAACTAGGTCAAAGAAAGAATAGACACCTAAAAAAAACCCTGTTAATTAGTCACTGGTGTTTCACAAATGCTGAATGTCCACTGAATCAAAGAAATAACATTACTGAAAGTCAAAGACAGTCGGCATTATATATCTGAATCTTGAAATGTCAAGAAAATTAGAATATTTGTTTAATAACCAAAGATGATACTAATTCATAAATATAAAATAAATCAATAAGATAGTTTTAAAAGGCTACATTTATTGAAAATATAGCATATAGCCCTAAAATTCAAATTATAGTCAAACTTAGATTTCCTACCTCCTATGTTGCTTTTTTTAAGGTAAGCACATTTCATAAGCATTCAAATTATCTGGTATTTTGGATTATTTGCCTTCTTAGACCCTCAATGTTATAAACATTTGAAAAATAAATACATCATTAATACAATGAAATTCAAAATCCGTATGTGGTTAACAAAAACAATGCTCTATGCAATTATCTTGTGGAACTACTTTCTAGATGGCCGGTTTTCTGCAATTCAATTTTCACTGCAATGTATTTTGTAAACAAATATTTTCTTCCAGTGAAGATACCACCCTAAGAAGTAAATTCTGATATTGATGCAAAGAGAATAACTAATAAATCCCCCATGCACATGTACATTATTATAAGACTACTGTAAATGCAAAATTAATGTGTCAAGTTAATTTCCCTCCCTCACCTCTGGCTAATTGGCATGAATTAAATTTTATGCTAATCTGCCTGAGACGATAGCATACAATTTGGAAATTTAGAATTTCTGCTGATCCTGAGAAAATATATTCATATAGCTGCTGCAGTAAAAAATTACCACAACTATCTTTTTACCCTGTGTTTAATTGTATTACAATATAAAATTAAAATTGGGAATATCTAGATGCAACTTTTCATCGTAGATATTAACTAACTGTTCGTTTTGTTATCTGTTCAGGTTGTTTTTGTTGAACTTAATTAGTTAAAAACTTAGGGCACATGTATTTTGAATCCGGTGTAATAGATTATAATATTGTACTTGAAGATATAGCATACTTCTTAGTATTTCTGTGTATGCTTTGAAATGAATGTGTCTTCCTAGCTTCTGAACAAAGAATATATTGTGATACTAATTTAAAAGACTCTTTCGAAAAAAAGCAATTTATGATATGCAGTATTAAAATCTGCAATAAATAAAATGTACATCCGTATTCAATTATATTTGCTTATGCACTGAAATTACTCTATAGATGTTTATAATTGGGTAAAGAAATCATTTGAAAATAAAAGAACATCTAGTATTAAATGTACAAATCTTCTCAGAAAGTAACTGTGGTATGCAGAATTTTGGCTTCCATCATCTCCATCTCTTAGCATTATCTCCATGGTTATAATTTACGTGGCAAAGGGACTTTGCAGATGTAACTAAGTATACTAACCAGTTGGTCTTAAAATAGGGAATTATCATGGATTTTTTTTTAACCCGGGTGGGTAATTACAGGTGCCTTTAATGGGGAAACAGGGAGGCAGAAAAGGAGGCCATAGAGAGCTGTGGCAGAGGGGATCACCATTAAAACTCAAAGCATGAGAAGGACTCATTATGTCCTTTTTCTGAACTGAAGATGGAGATGGGCCACATGAGAAAAAATACAGTCTGCTTCCAGGAACAGAGTGGCCCCTGACTGACAGTGACGAAATGGGGGATTGAGTCCTACAATCTCAAGGAACTGAATTTAGCCAACAACCTCTATAAGCATGAACGTGGTTTATTCCCTAGATCTTCGAGATAGGAGCCCAGCCCTTCTGACCCCTTAAAACTTGGACTATGTGAGAACCTGAGCAGAGAATGTAGCCATGCTGTGCCAGACTTCTGACCTACAGAGCTGTGAGATAATAAATGTGTGTTGTTCCAAGCAGCTAAATGTGCAGTAACTTGTTACACAGCAAGACAAAACTAACACAATAACTCAAGATGGTATCTCCAAATTAAAATTCCCATCTTAAGAGTTTTTTCTATAGGTGAGCTGCTTAGATAAACACAGTGGACTTTTTTTTTTTTTTTTTTTCAAAAGAACCTTCAGATGGGGGCATTAGAAATAGCATATTTGCTGAAGGCAGGTTTCCTGTGCATTCCAGCCTCCCTATAGGCAACTTCATGATCATGAAATATCATATGACACCGATTTTAAGTCTCTGTAACTGAAGGCTAGTTCTTAATTGTCAATTTTAATTTTAACTGCTGTAACCACTAAAAATCTAACACTTAGTAACTACCTTTTTAAACTTTTGAATTGTTATCTTCAAGAACTCTGAAAATGTTTTGCCTTGAGTATTTTAAATCGTATTTCAATAACAAGAGTTTGTACATGTGGGGGCGCCTGGGTGGCTCAATGGATTAAGCATCTGCCTCAGGTCATGATCCCAGGGTCCTACAATTGAGCCCTGCATTGGGCTCCCTGCTTCTCCCTCTGCCTCTGTTTGCTGCTCGCCATTTGTCCTCTCTCTCTCTCTCTGTCTGTCAAATAAATAAATAAAATCTTTTAAAAAAAAAGAGTTTGTATGTGTGTAGATATTTTTATAGCATTCTGAAATATATATGATACAACTTCAAAGCCTTATTTTAAAGAAGTTAAAATAATTGAATACTAGGCTATGCTTTTAAAAAATTGATATAATAAAGGTTTAGAGATACTCCAGGATTCTGATATACCCTACTGATTTCAAGTTCCGAAGTATTTACATTTAGAATCATTTATCTCAATGATTCAATTATTTAATCAATACAAAAGGGCATGTAATTATAGTCTATAAAATATAAAGATCATGGTTGCAAGAATTGCAGTAAGAACAACAGTGTTGTATTGCAAAGCAGCCAAGGCAAGAACAATACTTCCTTCCTCTGGCTCACTCACTTTCTGAACCAGAAGAATGTAAACATTATATATTGAAACTGATACAGATGACTGTATCAAATTATTCTTCTCTACCTGATAGAACTAAAGAAGATGAAGATAAACTGAGAAATCAGTGTTATTGTTGCAAAACAATAAAAAAGAAAATACTTAAAATTTTAAGTGCGTAAAATTTTTTCTTCCAAGTAATCAATTAAGATATGAGATAACTAGATGAAGAGTTTGAACAAAGAATTGAGAATTAGCTTATGAATCCTCCAAATAATTTAGGATTAGAATTATTAACATGAAATAATCATTCTTCACATTCAAGAAAAGATTTAGAAATGTAAGTTAAGATTTAACATTAATTTTATTTCATTCTATCAATTTTATCTATAAGGAATTTAAACAACTCTGTTATTTTAATGTATAATTTGTAATTTATACTATTTTGTATATATAGTGAATAAATATCTAATTACATGATTTATATTTGTATAGAAACTTCTCTGAAACACAGAGTTTGCCTCCCTGTTTATTTCCATTGATTTATTTAAACTTTATGAAATATGAACACTTCTAAAAATAGGAGACTGCTATTGATACAATTACTGTCATTTAGTTCTGGTATGTTTCACTATCATTTTTTGAAACTTAAATGAATGTATTCACAAACGAGGCAGGTAACAGCAATAAAACATATGGGAAACATACGCTCTGTACAAAGATGTTTAAATAATTTGTTAACACTAGGCAAAAGAGACAAAATATATCTTCATGCCAAATTCATCACTCAAACTACAACTTTGTGACTTTTATAACAATTTCCCATTTTCTTCCATATTCTTTTAATTCTTCTAAAAAGTTTCCTTCTCACTATGTTGTACATACTTCTTCCTTTCCGTTCCATTATCATTCTCTCTGCCTTTCTGAAATTGTTGAATTAAGCTGTGTGTTCTGAAGTTCACTGAGATTAATACTAGAAAGAAAAACAATTCTTCCACTTCAGACATCTTTTTGTGACGTCTGCTAAGGTAGAGAATGAGGGAGTGGCAACATGAATACATTTGCCATCCGTGTCTTAAGCCACACATGTGTCAACTTAACCTTAGAGTTATTATTCAATTGCTTATCTTTATTCAAATTTATCAGATTTTCCATTTTCCAAATAAGATTTTGTATAGGCAAATGCATCTATGATATTAAGATTAAGTTTATTTAATACGTTTTTCCTACCAAATTCTACAAAAGATTTGTAGAAAAGTTTGGGCTCTTAAAAATTCTTTAAAAAACAGAATGAAGCAGGAAAATACTAGTAATTTTCCTTTATGTAGTGACTCTGAGTTCCATTTATAACTTATTTTCAAAAACACTATTTTGGTGTTTTGCTTTCAACTAGTTTAATTATGATACAAAATGAATAAGGATAGACATTACCGTGCGTTTTCTAACTACTGCATGATAGAAGTTGTCATAATAGATATAGAAGCACATAAAACAGACACCAAACCCAGATTTTGCTTAATATTAAAAGTGACTATATATGGTCCCCAACTAGACTGTAGTATTGCAAAGCACATTGATTTTGGATAACTATTCTTTTTTCTTTCCTCCCACATCCCTCAAAATATATAGTCAATGACTAGAGTTTAATAAGAATAAATTCATATTGAATTGAAAATGTGTTGCAAGTGGTCTGCCAGGAATAAAATGAGAATTTCAAGATTCTTATGAGAAAATAGCTGGGAGATTATGCTTAGACATAAAAAGGGAAAATACAGGTGAATAAAGGAAAGTAAGTAGACATCAAGTAGAGACAGGCTTATGAAAACAGGCTCTCTCCCTAAAGACTCAATGTCCATGTAACTCGGTCTGGCAACAACTTGATTTAACATTTAGTTTAATCAACCCATATCTAATAAAGTATGTTAGTATTTCAATCTATTACAGTATCCTATCATCATTTTAAAAGAAGCCTACTTCAGGTCAGTCTTAAGACTTCTATGATAAACATATTACCAAGTGTTGGCATCAAAAGAAGGAAAGAAATACATTAACTCTAAAAACATACACAATGTTATTAACAATCTGAAAATGCCTTAGAAATGTATGCTATGTGACAACTAAACGCAATGTGTAATCAGCAACTGGAATCTGGATCAAAACACAGTGAAACAAAGCACAACAAAAAAATGTAAAAATGGCCATTCAAAACACAATGTGAAAACACAGGAAAAACAGGACTGTGGCGTATATATGAAAATTAATACTATGTTAATAATAAATATCTTGAGTTTGTTAATTTATGGTTACCT
Source organism: Ursus maritimus (assembly GCF_017311325.1). Classification (NCBI taxonomy): domain Eukaryota; kingdom Metazoa; phylum Chordata; class Mammalia; order Carnivora; family Ursidae; genus Ursus; species Ursus maritimus. The sequence goes on from NW_024423343.1 coordinate 47,735,669, forward strand.
GGGTGAATGTCTTTGATATTTGAGATAGCTGTGTAAGAATTTAGGAGTGAAATATTAGGATGTCTCAAGTGTTTATCTAATGATTCTGCTTATACACAAATGCAGAAATATACACAATATGGATACCCACATCATTTAACTTAGATATCCATTGTATTACATAGTTCAAATTTCTTCAAAATAAAAAGTTGGGAAAATTAATAAAATGCATATAAATAAATTTTCTACAAATGGCATTCTAAAAGTTCTGAAATTTTCAAATATTATAAGGGTAAAAATAAATTGAAAGAAAAAAGTAATGCATTGTTCAAAAAGACTTGGTAGGTTAAATTAAAGGTTGCTCCATGGTGAGACAGCGTAACACGTCTAACACCACTTTCTACCATAGGAGGTTGTATGTGCTGTGATCCTGAATTGTGATATAAGCTTAGAATGATTTTCTATAGTCACATTTATCATTTCTTACCTTGTGCTTTCACATAACCAATAAAATTATTTTGGTATCAGCTTCAGATAAGATGAACTAAGTCTCAGCACAGAAAATAATGACAGAAAATTCTAGTGAATATTTTATTTAATTAAAAATATACTAAGTGAAGTATTATTAAATGTCCTAATTGTAATGAATTCTCATTCATATATCATGCAAATATTTAACAATACTATTTAGTTGATGCATTTCTCAAATAACCAAAATAATATATGAAATCAGTAAGCTTTTTTCAATAATTTTATCTAATTAGGCAAATTAAATTACTTGATAATAATTAAATATCAAATTCTTGGTTGATAAATTCAATTTTTATATATAAATTTTTGTATATAAATAGATTTACAAAAATATTTAGATTTTTGTTTCATTTACATATTTTCTTGAATTTAGGCTATAAATTGGCTTCATTTACTGATTTTATTTTTCTCTGCCTTTTTAACTTTATGTTTTATTACAGTTTTTCTTACTTATTCTTAGTCAAAGTTTTTTACCCCAAGTTTGCTCAAATAACTCATATTTGGGGAACATAACATGTACACACACACACACACACACACACACACAATAGCTTTTCTTACTTGTCATGTTTGAGCTGAGAAAAGAAAAGCAGCCCCTGAAACCTAGGAACTAATCTGGCACCCACAGCTGAGACTTTCTGTTCTCCTGTTGAACATAAACAATTTAACAAGTCACCAATATCAAACAAGGCCACTCTTGTCACCATGATAGGTCATTACAAACACAAAGTACTCTATAATCATATCTGAACACAGAATCATGAACAATGTCCAAAATACAAGAAGACAGCATCTCTCCTCCAGGCTAATATGAATCACTGATGCTTTTTTAGTAATTAGGGATTCAACCTCACTCTAGTTTTTCCTCTTTGTTGATAAGATTTAAGATAGACAATAATAAAAAATACCCCTGCATCTTTAAATTTTCCCCCATATCACCTAACACAAGCCCAAATCCTATACAGTAATAAAGGTTTCTGACACTGTTACCAACAGTCTCACAGTTCCCCAGGGTGGGGCACTGCACTGAGCAATAAAGGACACTTGTTAAAGCACAGATTATTCCTGGTGTTTAGTAGAAGGGAAATGACACACAAGTTAGAGGTTCAGACAGTATATTATCGAGAGTATTATTTCTATGACATTTTGATTCGGCATAGCTAGAGACTCCCTGAAATTTATGTCCTAACCAGGAAAAAAAAGGCCGTGTAGAAAGACATAATGCAATATATTAAAATAAAATATGTGAAGACAATTAGGAGATGTATGACATTATAATAATCTAAGATGCAGTTTTAGATTTGATTCACTACGATAATATCAATAAAAATGTGTCTTATGGGAAAAAATTTCATTTTTATCATAATGGGGTATTTCTGCTTGGTAGGATAAGAACCATACTAAGAAATTTTCATAGGACTCTTTCTTTTCTTTTGCTTGCCCACTTACAGATTTCAGTGTGAAAATTAATTTGGGAGAAAGCATCAGTTAAAAACTACAAGAAAATGTCATTTAAACTCCATATTCTAATGGCAACTAAAAAAACCCTAACAATGGCATTTAATTATCAAAACCAAACAGAAAGCTTAAGGAAGCTTCACATTCAACAATGGGAATGGTCTGAAATTTCAATATATTATTGGCATAAAATACTGCAAGGAATCTTCTGAACTTCTCCTTTAGGTAAGTGTACAGTAATATGGACATATATCTCATATTATAAATAAGGTGAATATTAAGTTAAAAAATTAAAAATCAGTGGGGCACCTGGGTGGCTCGGTCAGTTAATCGGCTGACTCTTGAATTGACTCAGGTCATGATCCCAAGATCATGAGATCGAGCCCCATGTTGGGCTCCATACTCAGCTGGTTGTCTGCTTGGGATTCTATCTCTCCTTCCCTCTCTGCCCCTCCCCCACAAAATAAATAAATAAATCTTGAAAAAAATTAAAAATCAGAAAACAATACTTTTGTCTTTAATTGCATCTTCGAGATGTTAAACAACCAGAAAAAAATCTAATAAGAAAAAGTCAATGTCATCTGATTAAATTGGCTTTCGATTCAGTCCAAACAGTAAAATGAACAGTTCTGCATAAAGACAGAAGATGTGCACTTTAATTGAGGCAAGATATCTACGTGTGTGTGTGTGTGTGTGTGTGTGTGTGTGTGTGAAAATAAAGGCATCACATTAAGGAATCTACATCATCTGTAACACCGTAAATATGACCACATTTCATGTTCTGTGAAGTTAAATGTTATGAAATTTAATATCTATTTCTTCAAAAGATTTTTATTTGTCAGAGAAAGAGAGACAGAAAGAGCACAAGGTGGGGGAGCGGCAGGCAGAGAGAGAAGCAGGCTCCTTGCTGAGCCAGAAGCCCAGTGTAGGGCTCAATCCCAGGACCCAGGGATCTTGACCTGAGCCGAAGGTGGATGCTTAACTGACTAAGCCATCTAGGCATCCCTTAATATCTATTTTTTTTTATAATTGTAATAACTTGTATGGGAATATCTTATCACCTTGGAAAGTATTTCTTCTTTTAGCATCATCATCCAAAATCAGTTTTTTCACCAGAAATATTTATCCATTTATAAGTTTAATTTTAACTTGTGAACACTAATATTTATTTGGAACTGTATTTTATTAACTGGGGTGGAAATATCTCATTATCTTGGAAAGGACTACTGCTCCTTTTAGCATTACCACCTACAATGAGTTTCATCACCAAAAACATGTATTTTCTAGGTAAGTTTAAATTTGCACTACATGCAGGAAATCGTGTTCTTCTAACCTTCAAATATTGAGATAAATTTGTTGGCACTCCATTTTTGATACTAGAAGCTACTGAAGATAGGAGTCATTAGTGGATATGTGAACATGTTCCACACTCCAGTTCTTTTTACGTGTTCCAGTGGGGAAATATTATACCACCTCTTAAAATTCCTGATATTCCTTTAAAAACAAAAACAAACAAAACCCTTTCCTTCTAATATCCCTTTTTTGGATTTGAGAATACAAATTGTTGATAAAATATCTTTCTGTGATGTTTAAAATATTTTCCTCTGTTTTCATGCATTATTTGTATGTATTAGTATACAAAATGAAACATAAGGATTTGAACAAATTAAAATGAGAAGGTGTAACATCTAAGATTTATTTTATTGAAAAACACTAGCTAAGTCTTTTGTCATGGAAGAATGCGTAAATACAAGACTCTAAAAATATATGTATCAAAAGATGAACCAAATTTACCTTAGAAAATAAATGTCTTGGGGCGCCTTAGTGGTTCTGTCGGTTAAGTGTCCAACTCTTGATTTCGGCTCAGGTCATGATCTCAAGGTTGTGAGATTAAGCACCACCCTGGGTCCACACTTGGTGTGGAGCCTGCCGGAGATTCTCTCTCTCCCTCTTCCTGTGCCCCTCCCCTCCCATCTCTCTCTCCCTGTCTAAAAAAAAAAGAAAAAAAAATGTCTTGAGGAAATGTTCAATATGGGAAGAAATCATTTAAAAATACCTTTTGAATTCCTTGATAAAAAGGAAAAAGACATGGTCTCATTGAAACAGAAGACAATAGGCTCAGATGGGGGGGGAAATAAGACAAAAGAAATGGGACTCAGATGATATTTAAAATTTGGAATTAAAATAGAGCTAGATTCAACAAGAACTGTAGAAATGTAGAAGAAAAAGAGAAGAATTTAAAATAATGAGAGAAGATTATAGAAACCATACCAGTTAGAATAGAAATAAAGTTCAAAATCATAACAAAAGATAATTTTCTGACATGAGAAGGACTTGAAATGGAAGAGGATAAATGTATATGATGTTCCCTCTGAAACAGTTAAAAAAAAAGTTCCAGCAAGCACTGGAATTGCAAAAATAGATAAATTTAAAAATTATGTTTTAAAATCTACATCTTAAATTTAGAATAACAAAAGTAATTCTGACATCAAACACATTAGGTAATTTAGAAACAGTGGTTTGATTACCCAGTCCTAGATTATATTGATCATTGGGTGGGAGAGGGAAAAACTCTGGGGACGGGGAAAAAAGCGCATTTACCACCTTATACAGGAAGACAACGGAAAATATCTTTTTTGGTGATGTAAATGATTGGGAAATCTAGTTCTAATCATATCTTTTGTAAAGTTGCAAAATAATTACTATCAGAAGTATTTAAAGGAATTTTACTTACAAAAATAGTGAATAATAAAACAAAAAATCATTATATGGAAAATGAAAGAATAAAAATAAGCATATAAAAATAAAATGCTAAGATAATATTATGACCAACAAAATAAGAGTAAAAATATCAGTTTTGAGAATTTGAGAAATACATAAAACTCCTAACCGAAAATAAAGAGATCTTCAAATTGGGTTTTTAAAAGAAAGTTTAATTAAGCACAAATGAAATAACAGGTTTACTTTGCTACTAGTCAAATCAGAGTTTTAACAAAAATGTTTGATAAGCTGAATTTAGTTGTTAAACTAAACTGGAAATTTTAAAATTGCATAATAAATAAAATGTACAATGCCTTATAGATCTATATGGTAATAAAGTGTAATTTACTACTTACCAGCACCACCTACGTAGTGATGAAAATCACTATATTAAACGTTTACAGAAAACATTTACATTAAGCATTTGATAAGTTATTAGAAAACTGAGTAGAGATAACTTGAATAATGAAACAATTATTGTGTGTGTGTGTGTGTGTCTGTGAGCATTTTTAATTCCCATAAAAAATGTACCTTCTTTTAATTTGTGGAATAAAATTAATCAAATACTTTCCCACCCCCAAAATACCCTAAAATGTGCCAAATCAAAAATTTTAAAAGGAGTAATACTAATGAACTTCAATAATCCAAATGTAGCAATAATAACTGCCATATTCCCTTGAGTCACTGAAAATTATTAAAATAATTATCACCATATTACTTAAAGAAAAAGGAGAGTGACAAACTACAAGTGTGTAGGGATGAGTTGTAATAGGACACATTTATGCTACAGATACCATATAACCATTAACATCCTACTACTAAAAATCATTGCCTACCATTGGACAATGTTATATTATTTGAAGGTGCAATTTTTGTACACAACATGATTTCAACTTAAAAATATGTATATTGGACAGCAAAGAGTAAAGGTCATATTTTACCATATTAACAGTAGTGATTTTTTGGCGATATTATGAATACACTTAAAAAACAGAATTTAGACTTTTTAAATATTACAGGTTAAACTATTACTTTTGAAAAAAAAAGTGCATTTTAAAACAAAACACCATAGGAGATACTAAAACTAATACACACTTGTAAGCAATAGGATATCTGAATGATACATGCACACTAGTCTGCCAACCAGCAAAGGTATGGAAGTGAACTGTAAGGCCAGATGAATTAAAAATAATGCAGTTAGTAATCAGACTCACAGACCTTATTCAGTCATGGCATGAACTCCCACGATCTTTCTGACATTAACTATCACATTGTGACCTTTCTTCTTGTTTGATATATCTATTCTTTCCCATCTCTTCTTTCTCTCCGTTTTTAGATTCTAACCATTGCAGCAGTCTACCTTGTATGTACCTAACTCATGCTTTCTCTCCTTGCTTAATGGTTCAGCTCCCTATTATTATAATAAACTATTCCATGATTTAAGTGAGCCTTGAAATAAAAGCTAATTAGAATTATATAAGTCTCTTCTTATGAGCAAACTAGGTCAGAAAATGTTTAAGTAACAACCAAAAAAACACAGGCGCCAAAACTTCAGTCCAACAGTTTTGAAATGAGAGAAAAACAAAGTACCTGTGTGTAACCACCCTTTGTCAACCTTGCCAAATTTTAAGAAATATTAGCAGTATATTTATTTTTCAAAGAGAAAGAACTCTGACATTTGTAGTCGTGGACTGCTTAATTTAAAATACAAAGTCACATGATACATTTGTTTCAGATTTTTTAATTAAGTTTTTAATTTTAATTCCAGTATAGTTAACACACAGTGTTATATTAGTTTCAAGTGTACAACATAGTGATTCAACAATTCTATACAGTACTCAGTGCTCATCATAAATGTGCTGTTTCAGGTTTGTGACAACATTTTGCAAAATACTACAGTGACTTCAGGGTCACTCCTGGAAACATTTGACTTAAATAAGGATGTTCATTTGAGAGATACCTTAGAAAGGGAGAAGAATATGATTTCCCAGACCCAATGGGCAACATATTTTTAGTGGTATGTAGACACCTCCAAATGGAATTCTGATTTAAAAATTTCATCCACTGAAATGCAAACTGACAATCTTAAACAATACAAAACTCATTTCCCAAGTAAATCCTCCTTTTCCTTGGTTCTCAACTGTTTCCTTCTATACTACTCTCCACACCCCCATTACTCCTCTCATCTCTCTCCTCCCACAGCTCCAGCACTCCCTCCTCTTTCCTAGTCAACACCCCTATATTTTCCCAATGACGCTCCTAAGACCCCAAGAATACAGTTGTTTCTAAAGAGCTATCCCTCTCATGATCTAGGTATTCAGGCAACTATAGAATTCAAACTTTGGACCCAAAGTGCATTAAGAACTACAATAAAGGGGCGCCTGGGTGGCTCAGTCATTAAGCGTCTGCCTTCAGCCCAGGGTGTGATTCCAGGGTCCTGGGATCGAGCCCCACATTAGGCTCCCTGCTGAGGGCCTGCTTCTTCCTCTCCCACTGCCCCTGCTTGTGTTCTCTCTCTCACTGGCTGTCTCTCTCTCTGTCAAAATAAATAAATAAAATCATAAAAAAAAAAGAACTACAATTAAGAATTTCCCAAAACCCAGACAAGACCAGCAAGTATTAGTAGAAGAATATGTAATTCATTTGGGTGCATACAACCCAGAGCCACCTGACCTAGATCAAATTATACGCACAGCTGGTTGTCTCAAATGGTGAATGCTGCATTGCCAAAAGTTAATTGGCTGACACTATACCAGTCCTTCTATGGTTAAAAATGCACTGAATAATATTCTATTGTCTGGACCTACCATAGTTTACCCATTGACCCACTGAAGGAAATCTTGGTTGCTTACAACTTTTGGCCCTTATGAATAAAGCCGCTATAAAGGTTTTTGTGTGGATATACGTTTTCAACTTTTTTGTGTAAGTACCAAAGAAAAGGACTGCTGGATCACAGGAGTATGTATAGTTTTGTAAGAAGCCACCAACTGTCTTTCAGTGTGCCTGTACCATTTTGCATTCCTACCAGCAATGAATGAGAGTTTCTGTTGTTTACATCCTCACCAGCATTTGGTGGTGTTCTAGATTTGGCTCACTGCAGTAGGTATGTAGTAGTAGCTCATCGTTGTTGGCATTTGCATTTCCCTGATGACATATGATGTGGAGCATATTTTTATATTCTTATTTGCTATCTGTATATCTTCTTTGATATGGTGTCTGTTAAGGTGATTCGCCCATTTTTTAATTGAACTGTTTGCTTTCTTATTGTTGAGTCCCTTTATTCACTGTAAAATTTTCCCACTCCCTTGCTTGCCATTGCATCTCTGTCATAAAAAAGTCACAGTATCTGAACCAATAGCTATAGCAAAAGCTTTGAAATACGCTACAGCAAAAGCCTAGAAATGGGCTTTGTTATTTTTTTAGGTAGTCTTTGTTTATAAGCAAACTAAACTGTAAACATTTAAATGGGAGTAAACTGTATACTGTATGGGAGTAAACTGTATACATTTAAATGTTGAGGAAATTTGTATATATAAATATTTAATTTTCACTTTATTTTACAGACTATTAAACAAGAACACCTACATGTTGTTTGAATCTGCAATCAAGCAAGATGATTTCAATTGCCATTGTATTGATTCACGCCATAATGAGGAAACATGAAAGAACAAAGTAGAAAGAGCTAGAAAGAAGGTCAAAAGATACATCTACACTAATCAAAGGCAGGAGGAAAGTGCTTAGAAAGATATTAGAGAGGCTACTATTTAACAGAGGAATACAAAGGGCCCTCTTTCACAAATAGTTTCAACTGCCTAGCAATTAACCAATCAAGAATTTCATTAGAATCCCACATCCTCAAACTCCTATGAATGAAATAATTAAAATGCTTAATGTTAAATATAGTCATAGTTTGTAACGTTACCTAGCTATTATACCCCCTAATGTAGTGTAATGCTTTTTTCCCAACTATATTCCCACTAGAACTTTATTTTAAAAAATTCTAAGCATCTATGTCTAAGAAATGAATATTTGAGAACAATTATTCCCATCTTCTATGAAAAGTAAAATAGTCACTTGAATTATCTTGCGATGGTTTTTTGGGGGTCATCATATCGTTAGCAATAAACCAGAGGACAAATGTCTCCAGTGTAAGTTTTCAAGTTTTTTCAAACTCTGAAAAAAAATGCCTAAAGAGAGTTTCAATTAAGTATGACAATAAGTCTCACTGGTGTTGAAGAAAAGTATGTTTGAAGCTAACATATTCCACATGGATGAAACGCTGACAGAGGAGGCAGAAAGAAAAGACTCCGATTAATATAATCATGTGAACATGATGACTGTGGCCTTAAAGTGCCTTCTCTTTAAACTTTTAAATTACTGATAGTGCACATACAAAAAATAGAATTAGCATTTTATTTAAAAGCAAGAGAACACCTCTTATGTCAGAGAAAGATGAACTGTTTTAGCAGAAACGAAAGTGCAGAAACCATGCAGACAGTACTGAATATGAAAATACTGAAACCACTGTGACACCCTGCATCATTAATTTAAAAGTAAATATGCAAGAGGCACCTTAATTAATGTGGTTATATCATATATAGGATTTTAGAGGCTAATCTGGTACCCCAAATTCCTTGATGAATCAGAAGTGTCTCTGTATTAACTTCTCACAATTAAACTACATACAGGTAACAGTTTTGATGCCAAATGTATGAAGAAAAGAAACATAAACTTTCTGTTACTCTTGTGATAGGTGCTTGTGATAGACTTGTGATAGACTTTTATTTAAGAAAATGAATCCTGCTGACTGCTGCCCCAGTGTGGTGCAATATTAAACATCAGACACTTGAATAGTATAAGAAGAAAGATATCTCCCCAACATATTTCCCTAACAATGTCCTTTCAATAGGTTAAGAAATGAAAAGCAAGCTGAGAAATAAAGTTTTATAGCTTTTTGAAAAATCTGCATCTTGCCTTTCCTTTCACAGCACTGAAATGCTTTCATACAGTGAGAATGTTTTACCTCTACTTACATAATGGATTAAGAAGGAACAATCTTTCCTATATTAGATGTAAATATTGAATATTATTATAAGATTAAATGAGTATATTACCATAAGACGTAAGATGCCTAAAGAGAGGTTTTCTGAAAAACAAAATTTGATGTTTTTTGTCAGATATATACTTGTAGTTTTATTACAAATCATGAAGAATTTTTATGCCTTTTAATATTGTACTTTGCCATTAGTACATCTACATTTAAGAAAATAAAGACTAGTTAAGAAAATACTTGCTAAAAAACAAAAATATTAGAGGGTAAAATTATAAACACAGAAACATTTTTTATGCATTAGTACAGATTAGAAATGATATTTAAATAATCTATCCAAATATTCCCTTTTCAAAATGCAATTAATTATATGTTTGTCACAAACTTTTTAGTTCTATTACAATCTTCATAGTTTTCATGGGTTCTTGCCTTTTTGTCAATGATTATCATAATACCTCTAACTCTGGCAGTTAAATTTCCACATATGTACTTGACCATTCATTTTCTAGAAGTGGAACATATACTCTCACCACTAAAAACAGACAACTGAATTAGTATGATTCACCTTAAATGTACTTACAGTGTTCTAAGAATTTTAAGGTACAGTATTTTTAGGAGCCTGCTAATAATGGAAGTTATTTTGCCTGGGCTGTTCTTGACTCTGAAGGACCCATACTGTCAGTTGGATTGTACTCAGTTTCCCAATGTTTTTTACTTTTGTGTTGTTTCTTTTTTATTTCGATATATATACTATTTACAAGATTAGTAGCTTCCTTAACATTTAATACTAAAATTAGAAGAGTCAGTAATAAAATGCCTCTTCTTGGTTCTATGTTCTTCATTATGGGAAGAGCCAGAAAAATCATAAATAGACTCTTATTTGAAGTTTTAGTAAAATACATTTATTACACAAGTTATTTATCATGACTATATTGTAAAAGTAAGATAAACTCTGAAAAGTTACAGCATCTAAAATGTGTACATATCTTTTTAGTCATTCAAAGCAATTTTTCAAGAGTATATGTTATGTTCTTCATAAATTCACTGTGAGAAAAATGCTGTTAGAAAGTATTTTAATTTTCATTCTTAAAAGAGAAATCTAAAGTTTGAAATGTTTAGATGACTTGACCAAGATCATATGACTAATCAGTGACAAAACAGAACTGAGATCTAGGTTTTATTCTTTCTACTGCACCATTCCTGCATACCAACATGCTGTTCATCATAGAAAGAAAATAAATTAAAAGAAAACTATAAGTACATATTCAATGCTTAAAGGAAAATAGATAATTGGGCCTTAAGTGACATTTTCAATCAGGCTATCATCATGCTGTGTCAGAAAATGGGTAGATATATTTTTCTAATGTGGAGTTCTGTGTCTACAATTTTTCATCTAGTTTTACCATTCTAGATAAATATGGTACTCACTAAAGGAGTAGTAAATCAATCAAATAGAAGTATAATTGCTTTTATATTTACATTAAATTAATATCAGATAATGTAAATTCTCTTAAATATATCACACCATCATCCATGATCATATTAAGAAAATCTGAAGGCTGTCATTCTAAAAGATCGTGATTTTATCATGCAAAGAATCTAGGTTTATAAGAATATAGGAACAAGAATTGAGAGTGTGCTCTCAGGTGTGAGCTCTTCAGATTTCTTCCATCTTTGGCACACAGGTGCTTCTATAATTGTTATACCCAAGTTGTGTGTATAGGACTGGGGTGGTAGGAAGAATGAGTTGGGGATATTGCCAGAGTCACTAATGAAACTTGGCTCACTGAGCAACTGGTTGCCATATGCCTATGCAGATAACGTAAAGAAGGAAAAAAGAAAACAGAAAAGAGGGGGAAGGAAGTAAATATATTAATCTGATGTCCACAGTTCTTTTTCCTGTTATATTTTAAGTGATGCAGTTTAAAAACTATTATAGTTTATTTTTACGACATTGCGGTAAAGAGCCAAGCAAACCTTGAACTTTAAAAAGGGTATTTGAAAGCAAATATGAAGCATCATCCTCTTATTATAAAGAATAGTAATAAACCCTCAGCTAGTATGTCTAAGATTCAATAAATAAGAGAATATTCATTAAAAGGAAAGTAAAAGGAATGGAAGAGAAAGGCTTTGAGTGTAGGGCAGGAATGTTAAATGATGGCCACCTGAGGACAGATTAAGAACAAACTAAGAACAAATAAAAGGACACATTGTTTCTCTTAGCAAATAATGAAGTTAGAAAACCCATTAAAACAATTTAATACCATAAAAAATGAGTAAAAAACCCAAAACACAAGTATGGAATCATATATTGTATCAAGAAAAAACAACAGTGCCAGCAAACATTGCAATTTGTAGGCCGTTGGAGGCCTTTCTGCACAGGAAGAGAATCCCTAGACGTGTAAAAGGGAAGCATAGTGTGTGTGTGTGTGTGTGTGTGTGTGTGTGTGTGTGTTGAAGACAAGCAGACATTAAGAATTAAGGGAGAGGACATCTCGGATTATGAGATCAATTAGAGGGAATTTTAACCTTCATTTATTCTGTCAATGTTCTGCAAATTTGTTGGGGTAAAAGATCTAATTTACATTAATATGGAATATTTTATTTCTAATCCTAGGCAATCAACAAAGGCAGAAAACCCACCATAAAGAGCTTATCCTTTGATGAAGGAAAAAATTCTTACTCACTGCATTATGTCACAATTAAAATCTAGAAGATGTAATGAAAAAATATTATAAAGATAAGATACATGCTGGAAGTAGTCATGGCAGAATTACAAATTCTTAATATTTAAGGAATAATTGGATATGCTCTTTCAGAAATAATCTGTTACAAAAAAAGAAATAATCTCTTATTAAATACAATGATATCTTTGAGTATATACGTATTTTCTATACCACAATAATGCATATTCTTCTTTAAAATAAGCATTTTGAGGTAATGATTTACATATAAGACATTCATTTTGAGCATACATGTCTATGACTTTTGACATGTATACACCTGCTAGATAGTGACCAATCAAAATATAAACTATAAAAAAACTCCAAGAAAGTTCTTTGGTTTCTCTTCCTAGTCAATTCCATCCCCGGTCACAGGCAACAACTGATCTGCTTTCTGTCACTATAGATTATACTTTGCATCTAAATGCTTTTGTCAATATAATGTTTTGAGGTCTATGCCTCCTGTTCCATCTATCTGTTGTTTATTTTTTATATTACCAAGTGGTACAATACTGAATAAAAGTAGTAAGAGTGGACACTCTCGTTTCATTCCCAACTTTAGGGGGAAATAAATCAGTCTTTCATCTGTAAGTCTGATGTTAATTGTGGATTGTTCACAGATTTCTTTTTTCAGGATGGGGAATTTCCCTTGTAGTTGTTTAGAGCCATCATCATAAATTAATCTTGACCTTTGTCCAAACCTTTTTCTAAATCTATTATGATGGTAGTATGTTTTTCTCCCTTATTCTAGTAAAATGAATTAAATGATTTTTATTTGTTAACCAATCTTACATTCCTATGATAACCCCATCACGTGATCATTACATATCCTTTTTAATCTGTTGATTATTGAACTGCTAACATTTAGTAATAATGTTTGTACCTATGTTCATGAGAGATACTGGTCTGTAGTTTTCTCATACTGTTTTTGCCTAGTTTGGTACCAGGGAGCTCACTGGCTACATAAAATAAGTTGAGAAGCATTTTTTCCCCTCTTTATTTTATGAAGGAAATGGTGGTGTCAGTACTATTTCTTTCTTAAATATTTATAGAATTTACAATGAAGCCACCTATAAATCACTAAAAAAAATCGGAAACCCTGAATCAAAGCACTTTATGTTAAAGTGTAACATTTTAATAATGAAATAAGAAGTAAAGGTTACCATCTCTTATCATTTTCATAAAAATGTTAATGATGTTCATTTTCTAGAATTGTGTTCATTTGGTTGTATTTTAAGACATATTTGAGTTTAGATCCATGAAATTAACAGGCCCAAACTTATATGCTTACTCAGTTATTCTGATCTCTACTTTCCTATCCTCCCCCAAAAAGAAAATCTAACAAATTCAATATTTAAAATACAGATGAACTTTAAAATATTTCGAGTCTGACAACTTATTATTCATAAAATACCTCCAGTCTTGTTTTTTCATCCATTCAGTTAAAAGCCAATCCTTGATAACTGCATTAGTTGCTAGAAATCTAAAAGTAAATTGAACAAATACTCAGGACTCAAGAATATCAATATGCAATGGAGCAAGAAAATTGAAGAATCAGAAAACTGCGTATTAAGAACAGTGGCAGAGTTTTACAAAGTGTATTTTGCTGTTACTGAGGTGGTTCATCTCATGAATCTTCAAAGTTTAAAAACAACTTCCTAGAGAAAGTGATATCTAGGCTGACTCATTTTTTTTTTTTTAAGATTTTATTTATTTATTTGACAGAGACAGCCAGCGAGAGAGGACACACAAGCAGGGGGAGTGGGAGAGGAAGAAGCAGGCTCCCAGCGGAGGAGCCTGACGTGGGGCTCGATCCCATACCGCCGGGATCACGCCCCGAGCCGAAGGCAGACGCTTAACCGCTGTGCCACCCAGGCGCCCCATGTGCCACCCAGGCGCCCCTAGGCTGACTCCTAAAAGGTATTTAGCAAAGAAGTAGAGAGAAAGCTTGTGAGCACGTGTTTCATGAGAAAGAACAACATAAATAAGCGTGTAAAGGAGAACAATATGAAGTTCACGAAGAACTACAGAGTGTTGTCCTACAAAGACTTATGTTCAGAGCTTCCCAAATGTTTTCACAGCAGAGCGTTGGAGAAGTGTCATACTCCTTCAGAGTTAGGTTACACTTCAAGAATAGATGACTCAATCTCCTCAGCCTTGGGGGTTCCTTGAGGGCCTGTCCTGGATGAAGTGCTATGGATGGATACTTACTACAGGAAACATCTGTTTTTCAAGGATGGGGTTACACATTACTTCTTATAAATTTATATAAAATGTGATTAAAACCTGATAAGATAAAGTATGAAGCTAGGGGAAGAACAAAAGTGGAGCTAAAGAGATAAGCACTTGCAAATCACTGGAGACCTTGTAGGCCACATCACAGATGCTGGACTTAGTTCTCATCATAATAGTGAAAAATGGAAGACACACGAGTTTCAGGTAGAAAACTCTTGAGGTTGAGAAAGGCAGGACTCAGGGGTGCTATTTAAACCATCTCCTCTTGAGGAAATTATAAGCAGTACACTTTTCACACATACGACTCAATACTATGAACATATCCACATGTTTTACTGTTTGGAGAACAGAGAAGATGGGTTGTAATTATGCGAATTTTATTTTCCTTAAAGCACTTCATCTTCTAATTAGCTTAACCATAAAAATGTGCACGTTGAAAGTGCAATCTTCCAAGTTAAGTAATGCAGGTGACATTATTATTCATCATTCCTCTGGTTTTTTAAAGGCCATTTTATGTAACATAGGTTTTTCAAACAGCATCATAAAAGATTTCCTTTGGTCTATTAGTACTTTAGTAACATTTAGACATTTGATTATAATGAAGAAATATCTTGTCAAGAAACAAAATTTATTAGAGTGAAACACATGTTTTGAAATATAAAAATTAAATAATGATTCTACTGTCATATCACTTAAGCTACCATTGAGATTCCTATTTTAAGAACGTCCATAGTCAAGCAGTATAAACTATAACTCTGAGGTAGAATTAGATGACTATGATTAAATCTTTTTCTGAGTTTACTTTGCTGTCATTAAGGATTCATGAGAAAAACTAAGGGAAGGTAAATGGAGCATGTGTCCTTTGGGAATATGAATGGTGGACATTAAGCAGCAATGATGAGATGAAGATGGAAATATCCATCATTTTTGTACCTTTGAATTATCTTTCTTCTTTCTCCTCACAAAATAATGAGAAAAATGGAGGCAGAACATTGGAAATGGTGATTTTTATGAGTCACATTTAGTGGTAACACATTAAAAAAAGGCAACTAAAGTTAAATATATTGTATCTATTAAGTTCTATATACATAAATTTGGTTATAATATATATTTGGTTCTCTATTACAACCAAATTTATACACTCAACCGTTATGTAAAAGTGACTAAAATCTGACGGAAATTGTTAGGAAATTCCAATTTCGAAGTCGTACTGACTTTAAACAATATCCATGAAATGATCAAAAACATTCAAAGAGCTAACTTATTTCATAAACCACTCATTATTAAGTATCTATGAACCAAGGACCCAGAATAGGAGCCCCCCAAATTTTGTACATGACTGCTGCATCATAGTTAGTGAACCATAATGCAAACTTAATCCTCATACAAAGTCTGCTTGCCATCTGATGAGTGGTGTTTGAAGCACCACGTCTGTCATTCAGATTGTTCTCTAATCATACCTCCACTGTTCACATCCATGAGTTGGAGGGGCTGGAATAAATAAGTCAGTTGGAAGAGCTGCACTGTCAAAATCCCTGGGAGACCTGAGCAAACTGAGCAGCTCTACATCATTGCACAGAAAGCATCAGAGAACGTGTGACTGTCAGAGGAAGATAATGAGCACATAGCAACAGGGAGCAGTGGCAAGTTCTACAGGATGCAGGATATCCATGTAGCCAATTCAAGACAAGAGAAATCCTTAACAGGCTCTTTTCAATATTCACAAGCCTACAGGGCTAAGAACAACCATCCCTGGAAGTGGTAGTGAAGGAGGACACCATTATTTAGTTTCCCAGAGGGTCCAGAACAAAATGGTATGGAGCAGGATGACGGAGTAGGGATGTCTATTTTTGCATGTATGAGTACTAGATTAGAAAACTTGTTTGATTCCAGCAAATCATTGTTGCTCCCCGAGGCTACTACTGTATCCAGAGAAACATTGGTCACACCTTTTTCAAGATTATATCAAAATGGTTAGTTCAAACAAAATAGCTTAATTATTGTTAAGCACAATAATTCCAAAATCCATTAAAAATGTTATTTTCTAAAAATACAGAGAAGAACGTATTATGCCTGCAGACTATTTTATAACATATTAATTCTAGGTAGAAATGCACACAACATAAATCTATTTTAAGTTACTGCACTGTTACCATTCCTGCTTTACACAAAATTACTAGCACATTAGTAACCTGACCGTAACTTATTTCAGATGATA
Source organism: Ursus maritimus (assembly GCF_017311325.1). Lineage (NCBI taxonomy): Eukaryota > Metazoa > Chordata > Mammalia > Carnivora > Ursidae > Ursus > Ursus maritimus. The sequence goes on from NW_024423343.1 coordinate 47,752,623, forward strand.
ATACGACATCATTCCATTTTTTATATTTGGAATACAGTAATAAAATGTTAACTAGTTTTTAAACAAAAACAGTCTTTTTTGGCAAATATGGAAAAGCTTTAAAATAATCATTCAGACATTATTAGAAATGTTCTCCTAAGCCTCTTTCCCCAGAGAGCATCAAGAAGTCATTGTAAACATCGTGCATTTTTTAGCATAGCACAAAGTTTCCTTCTGCCTAAAATCTCTTCCAAGGTTGGGGAAAATATTTCATGAAATAATTTACATCTTATCTTCTCCTCATTTACTATATAATTATCATGAGCTTTTAAAGAACCACCTACAGCAGATTAAAATTGGTCTCTTAAGTGAAAAAATGCCCCCATTCTAAAAGAAGACTTTAAACTCCATTCACTGCAATTAAAAATGAAAAAAGACATAGTTGAAAAATTTGCAGGTTAAGAAATTGATATTGTTTCAGAAATGACTGAAATCACATGGTTATATCATTTTACACATTATTTTTAAATGCCATTAAATTCTAACAGGAGTAGTATATATTAGGAATAAAGTGATTCTGATCTAAAGTATCTGAAGTGTAACTCCTAAAAAAAAGTAATACCCTAGAAAATAAACCCCATTTTTTATGTAAGATGTTTCCTAACATCCTAACAGCCCAAAGTATTTAAGTACTTAATTTTGATAGTCATGAAAAGTATGGACTTTGGTAATTAAAACACCTTCATACTTAGAAGCATTGAATGAATTGAATACGGAAAAGAATACTGAAAAAATGGTAGAGAAAAAAATGAATAGGTGAAGTGAAAAGGCTGTTTTGGAACAGTTCTCATTATGACCATTACGTTTGGAGAAACACACACACACACACACACACACACACACACGCACACACACACAGCCCTTGAGCCCATCTCCTGTGCTGTGTTCTAATCCATGCACTTACTTGGGAGATAGAGAAAGTTGAAATATATATCACATTCTTATCTCAAGACCTTTCTAGTTTTCTGATACTTTCATATACACAAGATTATTTCAATGTTTAAGAATTAAAATACGAAATAATGTGATATAATTCCTAGTAAAAATAGGTGTGGTTAAAAAAAATAAATCAGAGACCATAAATGAAAAATAGAATTAAGTTGAATCGAATCATCTTTTATAAAATTGACATTTAAGTACCAAAGTAGTGCCATTGAACTGCGTTATTTAAAAAAACACTGTGAACACTAAAAGTTCAAGACTCTTATGTTCCAGAAATAGCAGGGCAAGTGAGGGGAAAGAAAGAACTGGAAAAAGATAAGTTATTTAACCCCCAGTATCATATTACTGTGTACATCTGTTTTCTTACAATCCCCTGGAGCCTCTGAACATTATAATCTGACACAAAATGTACTATGGAAAAAAACCCTAGAATAAGTCATTTTTCAGAATAGGAAAATGTTCCAATTTGCCCCCAAATGACGCAAACGTTGAGGATATCAGTTTCCTGATCTTATCAAAGCAAAGGCTAGAAAAAAAGGCTAAAATTCCTATACTTATAAGACAAATATTTAAAAAAGAACATACATTCTAGAAAAATATTATAATTCGTTTTCCAGTTATTTATAATTGCATGGTGAATTTTAAGGGAAAAAGAAATCTGATGTTCCATTCACCCCTCATACAAATAAAAACAGAATGTCCAGAGGTGAGACTATGACAATCTTCAAATTATTCCAATGTGCAGCGAATTTTGACACCCACCAACTCATGGATTCCCATTTTTTAATGGTTTTTAATTCATTATTGTCAATATTGTCCTTTGTTTTGAGGTCAGTTTATCACAGGTTTAATCAGTGTGAGTTCCTTCAAACTGGCCCGTTTCTTCGTCACATGCCTCCATCAGTTTTTTGAACACCTTGTTACGTTCTTTCATAATAAAATATTCGAGATTCATCTCGTATTTTTCCTGACCCAGCTCTGGAATTAGTCATTTCTCTGAGGTCTCCCAGGTCCTTTTAGTGGGAAATGGTATTAGAAACCAAGATCTGACCAGTATGTGTGTTACTAGAGTGCGTACAGTACATATTGTTATTAGAGTGTCCTTGCTTCTAGGCTGCTTCACTAGGGATCAAATGATCGGAGTTGGCACAGTGTGGTCCTATAACCTTAAACATCCATTGATGTGACTAACAACCTTCAGGCCACAGGGAAATCTTTCTCCTCAGTTCTTGCCCTTTGTCCTTAAAATAAAGCTGATTGCATACAAATGCCCTACTTTGTTTTCATGTTGGCAACATCAATGGCAGATTTGAACTGAAATAGTGAAGATAGGGAAAAGATAACCTAAATAATGTGTTAAATTCATGATTTCAGAGAGCATGAATAGATTCTTCCATAAAGAAATACTGTTTCCTCCTAGTGCTTTGTCCATGCTTCTGTATTCAACACAGATGAGAAACACAAATACAGAATATTTGTGTGATATTCTTAAAATAATGTTATTATATGTCCACTATATAGCCATGCAAAATAATGCTTTTCATAGGCTGTCAGCAAAATATTTACAGAAAACACTGAAAAATGTCTTAGTAGAAATAACTTTGAAATTTTGTGCCGGAAAGCTGAACATGTAGATTGAATACAAATCTAATTTTCACTATCGAGGGTGGTAAATTCAAAGTGAGCAATTAATTTAAGGAGTAATAAAGTCAGAGAAAATACTGTACGCTCACATGGAAAAGTGAATATGTATTAAATTATATTGTACAATGGTCTAAAGTTACGTTGAACAACACGCACAGAAGAAAGAAAGTTTAAATTAATGGGTATTTCATTGGCATAGTATTGGGGTTTTTGTTGTTGTTGTTTTTTGTTTTAAAGATTTTATTATTTTGAGAGGGAAAGACAGAGAGTGCTGCACGAGAGGGGGGAGGGGCAGAGGGAGAAGGAGAAGACGACTCCCCACTGAGCAGGGAGCCCAATGCTATGTGGGCTGGATCAAAGGACCCTGGATCGTGACCTGAGCAGAAGGCAGACACTTAAGGGATTGAGCCACCCAGGTGCCCCAGTATCGGTTTTGTTTTAATGGAAGAACCATTAATATAAAATTGCACTTTAGGCATTGAGTTAAGGAACATTTTGATAAAGACATTTATAATTTTTCAGTCTTAACTAATGTTCACCAAAGCAAGTTGTTTTCCTTCTATGTGATTTACGTAGTCCTTAAAATAAAGACATATACAAAAATTAAGAGCTACCCAAAAATATTAAAAAATATTTTTACTTGCTTAAAGCTTTATTTACTAATCCATGTTAGAATTACAAAACCAAATGACTAAGATAAAATAACTTATAATACCAATCTGAAAGTTTTGAAGTTTTTTTTTAAAGCTTTATTTTTTAAAAAATATTTTATTTATTTATTTGAGAGGGAGAGAGTGAGTGAGAGAGAGCACAAGCAAGGGGAGCAGCAGAGGGAGAGGAAGAAGTAGGCTCACCCCTGAGCAGGGAGATCCACACGGGACTTGATCCCCGGACTCTGAGATCATGACCTGAGCAGAAAGCACACTTAACCAACTGAGCCACCTAGGCACTGTCTCCCTGCAATGTTTTTAAACACAGTGGGAATTCAGAAACAAAGTGTTCACTTTTTTTTTCTTTTCTGATCAGAGACAATAATTGAGAATTAATAATGTTTCTTATTATTTACTTAATGATATCATTATCTATCAACTATTTCAATAAGTGTATGCAAATCTAGACCTTAAATAACCCATTGAAGATTGTGGTGTGTTAAAAAACTGGCATGTAAGCAAACAGATAAATAAAATTTCAGGGCAGGAGGATAAAAAAGCATTAGGATTCCCAATAAGAAAACTCTCGCACAATTTTTACTCTAGACATTTTGATAAGGATAATATGATATATAAAAAAAATTAATTCAGTTAGAATACTCCAGCAATTAAGAATGAGATATTGAATTGTCAAATTAATCAGCACCCATTATGCTCAATTTATTAACTAATCCAGATTTTACTAAAGTATAAGGGGTAAGATTGTGGAGAACATGTTTTATTTGCTTTCTTTAATAATACCTTTGCCATATAAAAATAACATTCATTATTATTGTTATTTTCGATAGTTGACTCTCCATGCAAGGTGATTATAGTACCTCGAACAGCAGTAACTAGTTACCTTGCTGTAGTGCTTAATGACTTCTAAATAAAAACAAGTAGACAGGCTTATATCGTGACTGCCATGATATTCCTTATTCTTGAAGGGGAGCATCTGGCTTGACTTAATTGCTAAACTTTCATTGGAAATTCTTTTCAGCATTAGACAATACATGGTTGTTTTAGATGAAAAAGTGCTTATATTATCAAAGAAAAGAAACTGTCTTGTTGAATGTGTACATATAATCTTCCCAACAGATACATACAATTTAAAAAAATGAATTACAAAAGCTCAAGGTCTTTCCCAAAATACTTTCTTTGAGAATAATATCTACTTGATCATCAGAACACTATATTTAGTTATTTCAAAAGAAGTAAAATATGGTGTAAAATTTAACCACTCTTCTATGCACTAGAAGATCCAATTTCTGTAGGTCTCATGTTTATACCTCTTTTTAAATAAAAACAATAAAAATTATTAATACAAAATTTTAAATAATATGGCTGTTTTCAATGAAGAATATAAACAATAAATGAAAATTTAGTGCTGACAAACACTGCAAATATTTTCTTTCTGTTTGTACTAGTCTCCTATTCTGCTGTAACAAAATGCCACAAACGTAGTTGCTTAAAACAACACAAATTTATTGCCTCACAATTCTGGAAGTTAAATTGTTCTTATTTAGCAATTCTGGAGTTAAATTGTTCTTAGTTAGCTTTTATCAAATTGTTGGCAGGGCTGTGTTACTTCCAAAGATTTAGAGGAGAATCCATTTTCTTAGCAGGAAAAGAGAGTCTCCTGCTTCTAAAAGATACAGGCTTCCTGCATTCCTTACCCCCATCTTCAAAGCTAACAGTGGAGCATCTCCAAATCTCTCTCTCCTCTCTCACATCAGCTTCTGTTGTCACATCTCCTTCTCTGCCTCTAATTGTCCTGTCTCCGTTTCCTATAAGCACCCTTGTGATCACGTGGGGCCCGCCTAGATACTCCAGGACCATCTCCCCACCTGAAGATTCTGAACTTAATCACATATGCAAAGTGACTTTCCCATATAAGTTAATATATTCATAGGTTTTAAGGATTAATATGTGGACACCTGTGGGAGGTTATTAGTCTGCCTACCACAAGATTAAGTGTTTGTTCCCACAAGGTTAAGGCTCTTCTATTGTGACTGAATTTGATGTAATTGATTATTCTTTAAAATATACAAAATTAATCAGAAATTAAGGAATACAAAAGAGTAATTAAAATAACTGTAAATTATTGCGACACTGAATTTAACTACATAATTCTGTAATCAATTTATACTTTTGATCTATTAACTGACCTACTAAAGAATTTGTAATTTGGGAAATATCAGTTTTATAACTTCAATAGATTTTTCCTCTGTCCATTTCACTGTCACAATGATGATCACCCATGTTATCTTTTTTTCTTTAACTGTTAGACTTTATACAGCACAAGAAATGTCAGGCATACTAAGACACTACTTATATTTTCAGGATGTTGAAAAGGAACAACAGTCTTAACCAACTGCATTTAAAATATCTTAATTTTGCAAATTTTACAAAAACGTTTGGCCGTTATGTGAATACGTGCCAGGATCCATCCTAGAGCTTAGATGGGGCTCATTCAGATGGAGATGGGAGTGTAACTTCAAAGTTTAGCTTTAAAATAAGGCTAACTCCAACTCTTCCCCTCCTACTAAAATTCAGATTGTTCTTCCTTTATTTTACTTAGTTTTTATAAAAAATGTTAAAATGTGTAAATTTGTAAAATATTTTTTGCACATTTGTGATTATATACTTAGGTTAGATTGCAGGAATTGTATCTGCTACGTGGAGACATCCTAGGTGTTAACGGTAGACTGGAATGATTCCATACATGACTAAAAGGCTACAACTCTAGCCAGACAAGGAAAGTAATACCTAACTCTTTTCCTTTCCTTTCACTTCTACTCCAATTAAATGGATCCACTGATGTGAAGAGAATATAAGGTAGTTTGGAAATTTCATTTGAATATGAGATTGAAAATTAAAACCAAATGGTATTTAGTGTAAGAAGTTAAAGGTAATCAAATGTAGTAGAATCTGCCAAAGTAGTCATTAAGGGTAAGTAAAGGATAATTTAGCAGAATATAGTTGAAATCATTTATTGAAAATACAAAACTAGGTCATATTTATACCTTGTTGGAGATGACTACTCAAAATCTGTTACAAATAGAATTACTGAGGTAGAGTGTATGAACACTTAAAATTATTGATATACTTCCTTATTTACTTGCAAAAAAGTAAATAAGGTATCATGATCTCCTATTAGCTTGTAGAAGTACCCAGTTTCCAACACCAGTGCGGATATTAAGTGTTTTGTCAAGTCTGATATTCTGTTATTATTTAATAATGCTGCTAAGGCAACGAGGTAGCTTCTGCATCTTTAATTTTATTTGACTTTATATGTCTGCTTCGACATGTCAGCTTTTTATATACTTTGCCCCTTCTCATAGAAATCCATTTATTTTATCCAAATAACTTCATATTCACATTCTCCAAAATGCAAGTGTATCACTTCAGTGGTTCATTAAGTTAAGTTCTCACTAGTTTAATATAGCATCTGCCTTTATTTCAATACAACGAAATGGGTTTGGGTTGGGGGGGGTTGGTGTTTTATGTTTCATAAACCAAAATTATCTATTTTGGAAGGACGAAAGATATCTGTAGATTAAAACTCAGCTTATCAATTTAACAATTCGATTATTGTTTACCAAATTCCATTTAATTCATCTGGGAAATGTGGATAAATCTCTGCCTTCAACCCTAATATTAATTATATACCAAGTGTAAGTTATGTGCTTCCTGAATATACTTTGACAGTGCCAGTGTTGTCTTGATTGTTAAATATATTGAAAGAGCTTCCAAAGTTAGCATTAAATAAGTCTCATTTAAAATGGAGAATCAATTATACTTAAAGATGCTATGCCAGGGCTCTTAGTATTATTACCTAGGATAATATGTTAATGAAGCAGGCGTAACATTGTGCACCTAACACATTCACAGTATTGAAATCCAGTGCAATAATGGGTACCTCCAAAGTCCCTGTATTTAGTTAGGAATCTATTCCTGATGTTTGTTTTCCAGTATTGTTTTGTTTCTGCTGCAGGATAGGAGAGTGAAATGAGGTGTAGATTCCTGTCCATGCTTACTTAGGTAAAGGTTAAAATTTGTTTTTACTGTCTACAAACACACTAAATTCAAAGAGACCCAGAAATGTACACAGATGCCAAATGTCAGTATGCTTTAATTCAACAGTGATATAGTTGTTAGAATGTTTTCACAGACTACAAATATTTCTTAACTTTTTATCACATATTTTTTAAATCTAATCTATAAAAAATATCAAATAATACTTTTTTCATGTTTTGATCAATTTTAACAAACATTTTTAAAATTTATTTTTAAATGGTTTATTTCATTTATGTATTACATATTTAAGAATGTATTTATACTTCTACGATAGCTCTTGGTAATTTCAAAGAGTTTATTTTTCATACCTTCCAACTTTAAAGTACTTTATTTTAATACAATAGCCTCACTCCAGTTCCCTGGATCTCCAGGCGTTTAGCAGCCTAATACATTGGAAGTAGATTTTCAAAATGATGAATGGATCATTAGCTGCATAGCTTCCATTATAAGTGATAGATGAGCAAACTAACCTTGGGTTTTTATACTTTAAAATTTTCTTTTAATATTACTTTTGTGTAGAATCGCATTTAAAAGCAATTCTTTCGAAAAATGAAAGAATTTTTAATCTCTTTCTTTTTAATTTGGAGCCACAAAACACATAAAGCACTGTACTAGACCTACTTATATTTCTATACAATGTTCCTTTGAGGAAGTAAAAGGTTAGAGAAAAATGTTCGGCATCAAGAGCTTCTTGTAAATACCAGGGCAGGTGTCTAGCTTAGATTTCTTGCCCTTATTAAAATGGAGAATGGAGGAGTCTTCACTCTATGACTTAATAGCTAATGACCTTGCACAGGTCACAGCCTATCTCTGGACTGCAGATTTCAAATTTCTGAATAGAAGTGAAATAAATTATCTCTAGGATCTTGTCTACGTGTAAAATATTGTAAATGTAAGAGAGGTAGAAAATCCCTTAGGAATATAACATACCAGGCCTGATCAGTCACTTAAATTTTAGCTCGAGTTCACTGAAACCTGCTGCAGTGCACAGAACCTGATGGTTAAAAACGAGAATGAAAACACCATTAAGCAATAAACAAGTGACTTAAAAAAGACTACATGGCATCCTGGAAGACCAACCCTGCTTTTCAGTCATTAGCCAGAGATCGCTTGAACAGTTATTTTTTAATATATTGATTTCAGATCAAGCATTCGTATTTTGTGACTGCTTTCTCCTTGTAAGCCCCTTAAGAGATAATTCATCCTTGTATCCACAGCACCCAGCATAAGGCCAGGGACATAATATGCAGTAAACGAGAACAAATAATTACACTACATTCCCTCTCATATTCTTTCCTTCTGTGCCCAAAAGAACAAGCACATTCAATAAAGGCATTTATATTTAGTCCAAGAAGCACTTTCAGAACATTCAATGCAGTTGTTATTAAGAAACAGATTAGAAATTAATGTGCTGAATTTATTATTTTTAATATTGAAATTTTGGCTAATATTATGATAGCTTATAGCAATTGTGATTAATATAGATAGGTTTTCCATTTCTAATGGTACATGAAATTGAAATTGTACTTTGAAGTATTTGTTGTATATTTTTATGCAACTGTTTTCTATTTACCCATCTAACAACTGTCAGTATCCTGAATTCATTCCTTTTGGTCACCAATCTAGTTTATTATAAAGTTTACATATACAGCTTTGAAAAATGCAGGAAACTCTCCCTAGACCTTTAATTTTGGAAATTTGATTTTATGAGTTGGCCTGAAGACCCTATTCTAGAAATAACTGGTCCGCATGTCAAATTATGCTACATTATCACCACATACATTTGTAAGGTAACCAATTTGGAACAGATGTTTACAGTTGTAGATGGCAAATGGATATTTTTTTAAAAATAGTAAATCTTGATTAACTTTATCCTGAGTTAGACATAACTTATATAACATAACTTTAATCTGAGTTAGATATCAAGGTTATCTTGAGTTAGACATAATTACATCAAGGTTATCTTGATTATAAGAACAGAATTATAATACATGAAGTATGCTTTAAAAGCATATGCAACCTCATCATACTAACATAAATATTTTCACTTTTATTTTGTTTTCTTCCTATCAGCTTATATGTAAGCATATAAACTTAAATGTTTAAATGTTGCCTCCTCTCCTTAACATTGTATTACTAATATTATAAAATTGTTCAGGTCTCTACACATTCTTTACAAACATGATTTTGATAGCTAAATTAATATTTTAAATTTGATGTAATAAGAGTCACCTAATGATACCCCTGACATACAGATTTTTTTTCAGCTATGGTCATATAGTTCATGCTACACCTATGTTTATGCTCATATTTAATATTTTGAATTCTTCTGAAAATTTCTTGCAAGTGAGATCCTTAGCTTAAAGTATAAACTGTCCATTTCAATGAACTGATATGTACTGGAAAGCAAAGATTTTTAAAATAATTCCCTTTTAATTTTTTTCCCATATGAACTAGACATATGGTTCAATAAGAAAAATATTTAATGAAAATTATATAATTAATATGTGACTAATTGTTTTGGTTTTGCTATTTATTTTATTTTTTATAATAGATGGAAATCTATTTTTTGGACATTTTTAATGGTTATTCTGTTGACTACTACCTATTGTGGGTGGCTTTAGTAACTTAAGTTTTTAAATTTTGTAAGAACCTTGTTGCCATAGTAATCATGAAATCAAAGTTACTACGGTAAAATGAATATAGGACCCATTTTCAAAAGTCAGTGCTTAAACTGTTTCTCCAAATTCACATGTTCTTCTGTTTTAGCTGGTAGAGTTTATTACAAGATAATTTGTTTTATAAGAAAATATATATTTAGAGATTAATATTAATTATTACTAACTGAGGTAACTAAAACTTTGGATAAATTTTTTTCCAATTTTTATTTAAATTCTAGTTAGTTAACATATAGTGTAATATAGTTTTCAGGACTAGAATTTGGTGATTTAACACTTATATTTAACACCCAGTGCTCAACAGGACAAGTACCCTCCTCAATACCCACCACCCATGAGCCCACCCCCCACCCACCGCCCTCCATCAAACCTCAGTTTGTTCTCTATCGTAAAGTCTCATATGGTTTGTTTCCTTTTCTCTCTCTCTTTTTTCCCTCCTTCCCATGTGTTCATCCGTTTTGTTTCTTAAATTTCACATATGAGTGACATCATATGGTATTTGTCTTTCTCTGCCTGACTTATTTTGCTTAACATAATACTCTAGCTCCATCCACGTCATTGCAAATGGCAAGATTTCATTCCTTTGATGTGGAACGTAAGGAATAGTGCAGTGGATTTTTTTTTTTTAAAGAAACAATTTTAAATTCATCGATGAGTTACCATGAATAGAAAGACATTGGAAATCTTAAAAAAAACTGAAAACCAGAGACCAAGGAAATAAGCAAGTACCAATGCCAGCATTCTCACTGTTTCTACAAAATCTAAGATCTTTAGCCACAGCTTTGACACTATGTACAGAAGACAGAAACTATAACGGATGCATCCAAGGTATGGAAATAAACAAGATATTCCCAATAGAGCTGGAACTTATCTGCTAAAATAAACAAATAAAGGAGGGCAAGAAATATAACATTCCTTTCCCAACCTTCTTAAATTGCCTCCTCTAAAGATGTTGACAACCTGAAATATTATCAGTATCTGTTTTGACATTGCATCAAGGGGAAAGGAAAAACTACGTGTACCATCTGAAACTGTAATCCTCTCAAAGTGTCCAAATTCACTTTATAGGACACGTTCCAAAACTAATTTATGTGAAAGAACTGAATTTAGGTAGACAGACGCAAACACCATATGAACTCACCCTTAACCTAGGACACAAAGAATGCCTATAAGCAAAATTCAAAAGAAAATCAGTACCTCATTATAATACGGAATAAATCAACAAGGAAAGAAAAACACCTCCACACACATGCACATGCACACATGCACACATACACAAAGGCACCATGAATAAAAACTAATATACACTAGTGCAGAAATAGGCATGCAAAGATTTCAGTTATTGTAATTCTCAGAAAGAAATTTAATAAAAGTAAATATAACATTTTTCCTAAAGAAAACAGAAATTTGAAAAAGGAAAAAAGAACCAAATGCAATTTCTACATCTTTAAATTATAACTAGATTTTTTTTGAATGGATTGGTGAAGTAGTAGTAAATTATATAAAACTGATGAAAGAATCAGTGAACTGGAAGAATGACCCCCCCAAAATATTTATATTTCTGCCAAGACATATACAGAGGGATTACATTACATGGAGGAAACAGTGGGAAGGCTTGACATGAATCTAAACAGAGCTCTGGAAGGTATCAATAGTAAGAAAGATCACAAGATAACATTCAAAGAGATGACAGCTAAGTATTTTCCAAAAAACTTGAAAGATATTAATTAAATCTGGAACCCCATTCATTCCCAATCAGGATAATTAATAAGAAATCCAGACCTTGACATATCTTAGTGAAATAGCAGAAAAGCAAAGGAAAAAGATGTAAGAAAAGCCAGTAGGAGGGGCGCCTGGGTGGCTCAGTGGGTTTGTTAAGCTTGTGCCTTCAGCTCAGGTCATGATCTCCTGGTCCTGGGATGGAGCCCCATTTTGGGATTCCTGCTCAGTGGGGACTCTGCTTCTCTTTCTCTACCCCTCTGCCCCTCTCTTCTGCTCATTCTCTCTCTCAAATAAATAAAATCTAAAAAAAAGAAAGAGAGAAAGAAAAGCCAGGAAGAAAACAAAGCAACTTCAAAGGAAAAGTAATTAAACTGGCCAGTGATTTGTCACTAGGAACAAGAGCAGTTAGGAGACATTGAAAAAACACCTGTAATATGATGAAAGAAATAACTGCCAATAATCTTTACATAACAAAACTATTCTTATGAACTACAGAAATACAAATACGCTTTTCCCCAAAATGGAGAAAAATAGACCTTATTCACACAAAGATTCTCATTAAAGTAAATTTTAAAAAGTATATTTCTGGGGGCACCTGCATGGCTCAGTCAGTTAAGGTCTGACTCTTGGTTTTGGCTCAGATCATGATCTCAGTGTTGTGGGCTCCAACCCCAAGTAGGGCCCTATGCTCTGCATTCAGTGTGGAGTCTGGTGGAGTTCTCTCTCTTCCTCTCCCTCTGCCCTTCCCCCCTGCTCTCTCTCTCAAATAAATCTTGAAAAACTAAAAAAGAAGTAAATTTCAGGAAAAGAAAAACTGGCCACAGGTCAAGCTATTAAGTGCAAGAAGAAATCTTGAGTTAACAGATCAGAGTGGTCAGAGTTGAGAATAGTAATAATAGGATAAAAATAATTCTATTTCTAGTACTGCAAAACTATTTACATATGACTATACAGAATTTTACTTTTCCCTAAGAGTAATGTGTCTGGTGAATCCATGCCTAAATGGTTATAGGCATGTGTTGAAATCATTATATTTGTGTTTTTAAAAGTCCATTCTCACTATGGAATGAAGAATAGATTTTCGAAGTGTGTATAGGTTGGCTGTATACAATGCAATAAGGCTATTGCAATAGTTGAGAACCTATGTTGAATAAATGCTGAATGAACCATTTCTCCTTTCTCTGTTTTAATTCCCTCTAAACACTTCTAGGAAGTCGAAGGTCACTTCGGGACACTTTGGTTTAATGAATTAAGAATCCCAAGACGGACAGTTCTCAAGACTTGGGGTGTGACCTAGCTGAGACATTAACTCAAACAGCTTCGTATAACGAACCCATTCCTAATCTCTCCTAGTCACCTGTGCAATTTAAAGAATGTTTAATAATCAGGACAAATTTTGAAATCATAATACTTAAAATAAATTATATAATATAATAAATTATATAAAAAGCATATTTTCCCTTTATATATGCATGATTTATATGGTATATTTGCACATACATTCAATAATATCCAACAAATATCAAGCTCACGCTAATTATTAGACCAGTTCAGTGTGGGCATGTTGTACATGCAATTCCTTTAAAGGCAAGATCTCTGAAAAATAATATAATTTGTTTAGGAAAAAAATGGAACACAGTTGTGAAAGTTTTCCGTAAAAATGTAAAATATTTAAATAACAAAATATTTCTGTATGAAACTGTTCTGAAAAGTTTTCCAAAAGCAAATTAATTTGAAAGATATATATAATTAAAATGAACTATAAATTATCTTCATTCTAGATAGCAATAAGTGAACATATTTATTCTTTCCGGAAAAGGCACAAATATGAAATTTTGATATGCTGATTAAATTCAATTGTATTATGATTCACTTTCATATACTAATGAGAGTAGTCAAGATAGATCATCTTAATGATCAGAGTTGACAATAAAACGGTAAACAGAGCATAATTAATGAATTTCCTATGTAGCCTTCTCTGCTATTGGCATTATACCACACTAGATAGCTAATATTAAGCACCATCTTAAAACATGCATTTTGTTTAACTGTATACTTATCATTGTAGTTAGGGCTGAATTAGACATTGAGAGAAATTTAATGTAGAGACTCACCTGAGGTACTATAATTTATCTATTAATTATTGTTAGCGGGTTTTAATTCTTTTTCTGATGTTACATAATGCACATACATGAATGTCTTGCTTTTCTGCTGATTTTCATTTTAATTTTTACAACACTGAAGAGTTCATTTGTATAAATAACCATTTTGAAGAAAAGGAAAATGACTACTATTAATATTATAATTTCATTCCATCTAAATATTTTTAAAATATACTAGCTTATTCTACATTGTGTATTTGTTTAAAATATGACCTTTAGGTAATTAGATATAGAGGATAGGAGCTATGTTCGCATTTTTAGTCATAAAGGCATAACTTCTGGATTTGTGACCATTATAAAAACTGTTAAGAGAACAGCCTGAGGGCCACCCGGGTGGCTCAGTCAGTTAAGAATCCAACTCTTGGGGCGCCTGGGTGGCACAGCGGTTAAGCGTCTGCCTTCGGCTCAGGGCGTGATCCCGGCGATCTGGGATAGAGCCCCACATCAGGCTCTTCTGCTATGAGCCTGCTTCTTCCTCTCCCACTCCCCCTGCTTGTGTTCCCTCTCTCGCTGGCTGTCTATCTCTGTCGAATAAATAAATAAAATCTTTAAAAAAAAATTAAAAGAATCCAACTCTTGATTTTGGCTCAGGTCATGATCTCAGGGTTGTTGGATTAAGTCCCACATCAGGCTCCACACTCAGTGTAGAGTCTATTTGTCCCTCTCCATCTGCTCCTCGCCCCCCTACCTCATGCTCTCTCTCTAAAATAAATAAATAAAATCTTAAAAAAAAAGAGAGAGAACAGCATGAGTGGATAAACAATTAAGCCCTACCGTTGAGTACATATTCTAAACTTTGGAAGTATTCTATTTCTATGTAATTCCGATGATGAAGTAATTTATGTAAAAGGTACATATATCCTATGGCTAAGGAAAATCTGTTTACCAAACTCCCTAAGTTTAGCGTGAAAATGTAGATTTTAACCTCTATCAGGTAGTAAGTATCCAAAATACCTACAGAAATTCCAGAAGTTTAAATTCTCTGTTTTTATACAGTCTTTAATAGAGTTTAAAAGAGAATGCCATGTAGAAATTTATTAAATGAGCATTTTTGCTCCATCCATGATGCTAGAAATCCACCACTGAAGATAAACTGCAAAATACAACTTAATCACAACAATCAGGGACGAAATAGCTGTATGAAAATACAAATAAAATAAATTGTCTTAAAATTTTTTATCTAAATTAATCTCTAGAAATAATATTAATGGTAAGTACTAACAATATCGCTCAAAGTAAATGGATGAAATAGTATACCACTAATTAATAACATGGTACTAAAATAATTTAATTAATTTATTCCACTCAACACTATACTATAAAAACTAAAATAGCTTGAAACAAATTTATGAAATCTGTTCACCTTAAAACTGTACCTTTCTTTTTTTATTTTAATGTTTTAAAAAGATTTTATTTTTAAGTAATCTCTACACCCAACCTGGGACTTAAACTCACAACTCCGAGATCAAGAGTTGCATGCTGCAAGAGCCAGCCAGGTGCCCCAAACTGTACCCTTTCCTTTGCCTATTTATCTACCTTTCCATCCATTTGTGCTTTCTATTTTTCATTATAAATAACAACTTATTTATGTTGTACTAATCTTTACATAATAAAATGTTATTTCTCCAGATTATTTTCATAATAAAGATCCAGTAATGTCTGTTCCTTATCAATCTGAATGTAAAATATCATATTATATACTAATTTTAAAGTTTCAAGTTGACTATAATTTTTAATAAATTTTAACACATAGTTTTTTTTTTGTTGTGGGAAAAAAGATAGGAAAGCAATAAATCCTTAATCTTTTTTTGGTAATCTGGCAACTAACATTTTTATAAAATGTAAAATTTAAACTTATATTCTTCTCATTGGTGTTTAGTAAAGAAAAAAAAAAAACCCTACACTTGTTATGTCTGCCCTCCCACCCTTATCAGATTGATCCTTAACATTGCCGTTTGGATGCTCTTGAATTAAAAATTCAGACATCTGAAAGACTGGATTGTTCTGATAATACCATGAGTGCCTTTTTGATATAATCAAAGTATCCTGCTTGTTTTATTAATTAGAAGCAATAGGAGAACATTCCCAACACAGATGGAACAATCACTTAGTGCTATAAGCAATATAATACTGAAACCCAATATGAAGAAGCAGATTGCATGCCATCCACCTACCCCCATTCCCAAAATGGTAGATTTTTCAAACTTCGTAGTGCAGCATTATTTATCATTAATCAAATCAGCTGCTATGCTTCCTACTTATAAATATCAATACTGTATGGAAATCAATTCTGAATGATGACCAACTTTTCATGAAGACTGTTACATAATTAAAACAAATAGAAAATAGGTGTCTAAAAGTTCAGGAAGACAAACTATAGTGATCCCTCATAGAAGGAAAGAAATCTACTATAGTATTCTAGAAGTTAGAATACTACAGATGGAGTTCCATATTTTAGTTACAACCTGGAATCTACATTATGAATAATTTAAAAAATGTATGAAAGTGTATGTCTTCTCCAGATTGCAAGTAATCCAAGTTGGCACATGAACTCAGTCTTTTATATTCATTGCTGGTGGTCTGAAAAAATATGATATAGACTAACTACATCCCTCACATGCAGACATGCATGTATATTTTCATGGGACTACTGGAATTTAGATAGCTAAGATTATATTTGTACTCAAGTGAGATGAGAAACATTCACAGAAGGCTAGGAGCATCGTATTTACAACTAGAATACAGATTTATAGTACTTTTAGGTCTAATTTTTATTGTGGCAAATAAACATAATATACAATTTACCAATTTCATCACTTTGAGCATACTTTTCATGGGCGTTAAGTGCATTAACACTGTTGCACAATTGCTCTTATAGTATTTTTAATCAACATCACATGAAAGAACAGGTGAATAAAATGGGAGCCACAACTGCTTTAACCTACTGATAACTGCAAATGGATCAATGGATCAAATGGATCAATTATTTTAACTACTCTTGTCAATCAATTATGGGGAAACCTAGATTGCCTGTAAGACTCTTGGAATAGCCAGGCATATCTAAAAATCCTTAGCCCATCTGACTGACTGTCTAAATAAACATATTGATTTCTTTATACTGTTCTTATGAATGTCTCTTGATTATGTTTTCCCTTTAAACTCAGATTCTTTACTTAAACTTCGGGGCCCAGTGGAATGTTATAATCTGAGAAATCCTTTGCATTTAACCTAACCACCAAACAACATCATTCATAATATTGCTATCCACTTTCACCACACATTACATGTGGGGTGTGCTGTGTGTTTCTTTTTTTGTTCTTTAAGACTACAGACGTTGTAATGACAATGCAATAGACTTACACTGGTATTACATGATGGGCTTAGTCATCTTTAAAAAATGTGTATTATTGTAATATTCAGCAAGTATCATTTATGAACAATTGGCATGGTTTTGATAATTATTAATTTCATCCTAAGAAATAGACAAAAGTCAAAAAATTGTTTCTTGGAACTACTAACATAAGAAATATGAAAAATGTGACAAGTTCTTATTTGTAATCTATATGCATTTCATAGAATGGCACAAGATACTTGGGAAGTCTGGAATAATCTCTCAATTTTTTCCAAATCCTGTTAACTGTTCTTCTGACTATGACAGTTTTATCCAAAGCAAAAGATATATAGGTAGGGAATATTTCTCTGCTTGCTTTATATTTGAGAGTTTGGTTTTTCTTTCCTGCAGGCATTAAAATGCACATTTGTTTCTTTTATTTCACGTCAGGTTTTTACTTTAAAAAATTACTTCCAATATCTCATAACTCACCAATATTTCATTTTCTTAATATTTTACACATATTAACTTTTCATTTACTTTTGAATTTTGAGGGTAAAATGTTATATATTCACTATTATATGGATTTCAATTAAGAAACAGTTGATAATGTTCTGACATTTTTATTTACCTCTTCTGTGACTAGAAGAAGAGTAGTCTACAAAGTGATCATTGCTCATGTATCTACTACTCACTTTTCCAGCAAATAAAGAGAATGACTTTTTTTGCGTGCTTAATAGCATATGGCTTTTAGTTTGTGTAATGCTGCTGTTGATAGAGGGACCAGATTGTTACAATTCCTGGTTTCTCAATGCAGTATCACATATTTATCATGTGAGCACCCCTCCTTCAAATGCTATTTCTAGTTTACTTTACAAGCAATAACTGAATGACATTCCATTTACTAAAGATTTTCTTTCAAATGTTTCCCAGTTCTAGATCTTTTTCCTTCCTTCGTTTACTTTTATGCTTATTTATTTAAATTAGTCTCTAGAGACTAATTTAAAGTGACTCACTCTTAGTTAATCTTAAAATACACACACACACACACACACACACACACACATTCTCTACAAATTACATTAGTTCTTTCATTTCCAGTGTTTCTGTATTGTTCGTGTACACTTAGTATCACAGACCTGAAAAGCATCTCCCAAACAGCATTTGTTTTTGAGTATCATTGGTAATCTGTACAGAGATAGGAAAAAAGAATGTCCATGGATAAATAATCCTTTAGAATTTAAGATAAAAAGGAATGAAAAAATAATGAATTTAAACATTAACTGAAAAAAAAAAGTCAGCTTAAAACTCCCAAGTTTTAAGAATTATCTTTTCCGCTGAAAACTTGTAATGCCTATGGAACTTATTTCATTAAAAAGGTAAAGGTCTAGCTTTGTGTCCTGAGATTGTTCAATACAGTGCACATGATGAGCTCTTTCTAAATCCCAAGTCCGCTCCTCAGGTAGAGATGAGAAAGCACAGGAAATTGGAATGAGGCAAGGATGACCAATGGCTATTAAAATATATCTCCTAATCCAGACCTTATTTGTGACCTCTAAATCCATATATCTAACTATGTGCCTGAAATATTTGTAAAAAAGCACTTCATGTTCAACATGTCCAAAGACACATTTAACAATATTTACTATCACTAACACTTATGCCAGTGAGTGTACTCACACTTGTTCAATGCTATAAGAGAGTACTTTAGGGGCATTCTTGGCACGTATTTTTGACTTCTTTCCCTGCATATTATTTATCCTACATCCTGTTGATTTTGTTTACTGAATCTAAATCTTAAATCTGTACACATGTCTCCAAATACATTGTTTCGGTCCAAGGCATGTCGAGCTTAGACTGCTACAATTGACCTTTAGCTGGTATGTCTGCATCAATTATTATACCCACCCCATCTTGTATTTCCCAAGTGCTGATTGTATTTTTAAAATACAATCAGATCACTTGTTCAGTACACCTTCAAAGGAAACCCAAATATTGCACTTTCTGGACCTATGCACAATCCCATCTCCACCAATTTCTGACCAACTCTAAAATCTCTAGACATATAGGCTTTCCTTCAGTTTCTCAAAGATACTAAGCGTCCTCGCTCCAAAAGGCACATGCCTATTCCATTTTCTCTGCTGAATCCCACCTTCTGCCACCTTTGCGCACTTACAATTTACACAGCCTTCCTTACATTCCACACTAGATCTGTTCACCACTGCACGTGCTCTCATTCTGGTTGCACCTTTCCTTCATGACACGTAACAGAGCTTGCAATGATGCCTATAATGGATTGAGCTGTATCCTCCAAAAAGATGCGTTGAAGTTCTAACCCTTAGAATTTCAGAATGTCCTTATTTGGGTCTTTGCAGGTGTAATTAGTTAAGACAAAGTCAGTTGGAATAGAGTGGGCTTTTAATCCAGTAATTGTCTGTGTCTATAAGAAAAGAAGCAGTGACACACAAGGAGAATGCCATGTGAAGATATAGAGATATTCAGGCACAGAAAGGAAAATAACATGTAAATAGGAAGGCAGAGGTTGGATTTCTGCTGTCACAAGCCAAGGAATGCCTGAGGCTACTAGGACCTAGGAAAGACAAGAGAGGACTCTCCCCCAAAGGTTCAGGTGGGGCACGGCCTTGCCAATACCTTGATTTCTGACTTCTAGCATCAAACTGTGAGAGGATAAATTTCTGTTATTTCAAACCACCCAGATTGTGGTTCTGTGTTATGGCAGCCCTACTAACCTAATGCAATACACTTAGTGATTAACACCCACCTCCCTGCAAGACCATAAGTTTCATGAGGGCAGGAAACGTGTTTTTTTGCTCATTATTACATTTGCAGCACCTATCCCACAATAGCTGCCTACACAACAGGCGCCTAGTAGATATTTTCAATAAATGAACATATCCTACAACTTAACTCACATAAAGCACTTTTTTATATTTGGTTTTAATACAAAATAAAATTATCAGTATTTTCTGAAAGCAACTCAATAACTAATTAATAAAATTTATGCATTATTAAAGTTGACATAAAAATGAAAATAATAGTTTGATATACCCCAAAGTATATACAATATGAATCATTTTCAATGAATAGAATGGAATTCTATCAAAGGGGTTAAGAAAGTTTTTCATTCAGCATTTTATAAAATTTACAATATTATACTAATATTTAGTGCAAAATTGAGGTTCCTATTGATGCAGAACATTTATCTCAATAGACTCCATTTTTCCAGGTCTGGATGTAGTACTCTCAGCACATTGTAAGATTCAAATTTGACTCAATCTTTGATGATTATTCAAACAGAATTTTAAAACAATACAATCAGAAAACTATAAATTAATGCTGTGAGGAAAGATGTACTTCACAGCAAAAGAAAGACTGCTTATCTCATGACATAAAGATACAAATAATGAAAAACAGATTAAAGTTATTAATACCATACTTATTTCCAGATCTGCCAACATCAATGCACTCTATCAATGCACTGGACATATGAGAGACAGGCTAGCATACTGGATATGAACTCTGGTTCTGGAGACAAATTACCCGAATTTGAATGACACTTATAAGTTAGATAGAATCAGAGTACCTTCCAAATAGGGTTGCTGTAAAAATAGAATGTGTTAATTCAAACAAAATGCTTGGCTATGTATCTAAACATGTATCTAAAACAGTATGTTCATATTGATGCTTAACTGCAAAACTACAGGGGACATCATATATGTGATGTTTCAAAATGTTCAAGCCAAAAAAAAATTAAACCCATCTTTAATAAATATAATGTCTTTGGCTATAACATTTTTCAATTCATTTGACTCTTTTCCCTTATACTAATTCTCTCTCTGAATTTGTTTGATAGCACAATCCTATTAACAAAAGACTTTCAAGCTAATATGCCAATACATACATGCATTTCTATATAGCATGAACTATTATAAAGCATTTTAAAATGAGATAATCCAAATACAAGGATAATTTTTAATATTTCTACTTGTTCCCTGTAGAGCATGTCGCACACTTTCTAGCATATCGTATGCACCCTAATTTGGAGACTGCTTCATTAGACAATACATTCTAGAGGCAGTTTTTATTGCCTTCCATTATTTTAATAGTGCCTAGTACAGAATCTGACACATACAGGTATTCACTAAATATGTTACAGGAATATAGAAATAAATGAATATATGTATCTCAGAGCAGATACATACTTTCTCAAGCAGCACACATAATTAGCCAGAAACTAAGTCTTAGTTAATTAGAATAATTAGGCAGGAACTAAATCTTCAAATTCTAAATTCAATACTCTTTCACTTGTCCATCTAGAAATATAGATGAAAGTTATGCAAATATATGTACATATGTATTATTAATGAAAATACATAATGGGAAATAACTTGTTACTGGGATTAATATGCAGGTTTTTAAGTTATTTTACTAGGAAATTGTCAGGATTTTAAATTTTGATCCTAAGTACGTAAGTATTTTTTTAGAAATCTGACACTTGTTAAAAGTAGAACAAATATTTTATCTGGAAAGTAGCTTTTCTATATGATTGTATATAAAAAAATTAGACATGGAAAATATGTTTGGGGAAACATAAAATTTTAAGAGTGTTTTATATGTGTATATATATTTCCTTTCTAGTTTTCTGAAATGTCAGAATTGACAGAAATTAATAGCAGTCTGTTTTTATACTTTCTATGTCATTAACTGTCTATCTCTAAATCTATTTATCTACCAACTTATGTGCCAATCATCTATTAATTAATCTTGGTAATAATAAATATATACACAAAAATATAAAATTTATATATATTAAATATTTAAAAAATAAAATCATTAAAGGTTCAAATACTCGGTTGTGAAATATTAAACATTTACTATAGTTGAAGATTAATAGTCTACCTGTTTTTAGGTTCTGAAATTATAAAAATATCAGTAGGGTGTTCATGTTTATAGCCGATGATATTGATCAGCTAATAACAGCAGTTTTTACCCTACCAATAATTATAACACTTTTCTGCAGAGTGTCCATTACATCTCTGAAGTTATTTACTATTTTTTGTCTTCCCTTTGAGAGTCTCTTTTCCTGCCTCTCCACTTACTGTGTTATTATACTCTCCTTGAGGATGACTTTCAACAGGCTCTAGCAAGGAGAATAGGTGTGATTCCACATCCTGATGACTAAGCAACTACTAGAGGAGAAAGGGAAAATCATCAGATAATGTTACTATCCTGCTTAATTCATATTTGATGAATAAATACATGAGCTCATTTTGCCAATTTTTAATGAGATATAATTGCTAAAATAAAAAAAATCAGATCACTTAGCTTCCTATCTACTGTCAACAACATAACCTTATTTTTTACTGATAGTCTTCCTTCTGGTGAAAAGCATTGTTTACCCCTTTCTCCCTTTTGTGAATCAATTTGCAAAACTAGCAGATTTTTAGCAGAAAATAAAGCAATATATTTGATTTCACATGTGGGGGAATCTCTGCCACACAATTTGTTCCTTTTAACCTGTATTAAAGAAAGTTAATTGAACTACAGTTTTACTGTATGCAGCATTTGACACACAAAACAGGTATGAAGGATTGACAGGCAACATCTCAACAAGTTATGTTAAATGTGATTACTCTCTATTTTTGAAATGTTTTCGTACAAACTGTCTTTAATAGTTTATGTTTTTATGTTGGTGGAATTATTCACTATTGATTCTCTGACAAACCTATATAATCATGTGATATGAAACTAAAACTTACAAAAGCAAAATTACATATTTCACTGGGAATACTTGTACACTTATTTTTGGAAATATATATTTGATTTCTAGTTTAATATATTTTATTATATATAGATTTAATCATGAACTGTTTTAAGGGTAGAATGTAAGATATGAATTTTGCAAATAATATATAAAATTCGCGTTGTAAAATTAACTACCTTAGTTATTCTTCTCTGCAAAATGGAAGTGCTTAAAGCATTATTATTACAAAATTAATATAATTAACTAATACTTATGGCTGTGACTAACACACAACTCAAGACAACATTAGGCTGAACTACTCACAGTATTTATAATCTCTGGCACGAACCTTAGATTCTCTTCAGTTTTCCATAAGTAAAATGTAGAAAATATTGTAACTGCCTGATTAAAAATCATATTCGTTTTGTATCATAAATACATATTCATATAAAAGTATGAAGTTAGAAGAAATGCAATGTAGGGGTATGCTATTATCTTGTGAGTCTCCACTCCAAGGATATTTATTATCACATTTATTCTTAGCCATACGGTTTTCGTTTCTAACTTCCGTTTTGCAATGAATTATGTTGTCTTTATTCTCTACTTCAAAAAGTTACTATAATATTTTCTTAGCATAAAGACATCCTTAATCCTTAAAAATGTTCCTATTCCCTCCAGATATCCCAGAAGCTTGTAACTTCATTTAGACCTTTTATCTTGATTGTATGTACACACACACACACACACACACACACACACACACACAGAGTTTCGTCTTGGGCCAAATTGATGAGCATAGAGTTAGTGGAAAGCTCCTTAGGAGTAACACCAAAGGGCCGCTCAAAGGCTCCTTTCTGCTCACACATTACAAGGTGCTTTTCTCATCACCCCACTCCTTGCAGCACAGCCAGCAATTAGGAGAAAATAAATTTAGAAGCACCAGCATCTTACCAAAAAATATATTAAAAGGCTTCAGACCTTTTCATTTTCTTGTATTCTCTCTGAAAATAATCTTCTGAGAAAGATGGGAGGATAACCTACACATTATGAACTGTCTAAAGCTGAAAGCCAACCCTTTACAAATGTGTGCTGCAAAGCCCAGTGATTAGAAAATGGACAGTTTCTCTTATCTTATTTCTATAAATGAAAAACCCAACAATATATCCTAGAAAATGATGGTGCTCTTTCAGCTATAAACGACTTGCAAATAACTCATTATCTGCTTTAGTTGGAGAACTTTCATTACTCTTAATGGTTACTAAATAGAAGATTGCAAACACTAGGAGTGACAAAAGCTGGAGGAAAAAAACTGCAAAGTGAATTGAAAGTACTGGAAAAATATCTTAAGCTCTGAATTTTACTAAAATCATACATTTTACTACATAATTGTTTTTTCTACCTTGGTGCAATATATAATACGTATAAAATATGCCATTTAACTCATTTAATCTAATTAACTAGCTTCTATTCCATTACCTATATAAAGAAAAAGAAACATGAAAATGTCTTTATTGAACACTTCGCTGATAAACACACAAGTGGACAATAATGCAAAATTTAATTAAGTATCCAGACTTTTGTACCAAAAGTAGGAAAACTATTAGAGAAATGAAATTAAAAAATTATTCTTGAGAAGGAAACCATGATATTTGGAGGAAATATTTAAAGATTTATATACTGATTTCCTAATTCTAGATCCCTGAGCATAGACATCCATATTTTCTAGAATATGGGAATGGATGAAGTTCATTATTTGTATTCTAAATTAAACAAAATGGAATGGACATGGACATATGTATATTAAGTCTTAGCACTTAGCAATCCTATCTATTCTCTACAGTGTCCACATGACAGCTATGAATTAAAACAACATAGATAACCTTGAATAAGCTCTAAAAACTAAGTTTTCTTATTTATAAAATGGCAGTTGTAACTACCAAATGAAAGAGTTGCTGATATGATCAAATGAGATATTTTACTAAGTTTTAGCCTTGGACCTAATACAGATTAAGTGCTCAGTAACTGCAAATTTAATTAAATGAATTGATTTATTCTTAGGATTTGAAAATATACCTTGAAAATATTATTTACGGATGCCTGGGTGGCTCAGTTGACTGGGCACCTGACCCTTGACTTCTGCTAGGGTCATGATCTAGAGGTGGTGGGATCAAGCCCTCCCCCACTCGCCTCTGTGTGCGCTCTCTCTCTCAAACAAATAGATAGATAAATAAATAAATAAAATTTAAAAAAAGAAAAGAAAATATGATTTAGTTAAGATTAATCAAAGACATTCAGATGACTTATCAAATTACATAAAATGACTGACTCAACCACATAATTATTATAGAATTGATTCTGATGGGATCATAACCACCTTATAAATAAAAATTCTAAACAATGATAAAAGATAATCCCATATATGTAAATACGACTTCAGAATCCTTGCACAAAAATTTTTTTATGTTTCAATTTTTTGTTTAAATTCCAGTTAATTAACATATAGTGTAATATTGATTTCAGGAGTAGAATTTAGTGATTCATTACTTACATATAAACACTCAGTATCTGCACAAATTTTTTAAATAAATTAAAATAATTTAATCCCAGAGGGTAATTGAGATATGTTACATGATTTAATAAGAATATAATTAGCATATATGATTTTATTTGTAAATCCAGGCTATCACTGTTAAATCTGCTATATACTTCTCAAAAAAAGTACCTACTAACACCCTACATTTCATAAAGCTATTCACCTGTGTATCTTTTATATTGTAAATTACCTGATGTTGATTAGCTTGACCATTTGCTTTGTTGTTCAACACAATGACTAAAGAAAATAGCATACGTTGAAAATTATTAAATACTATGAAGTGCACTATTATCTCTAATTTCTTCATGAATTAACATATTGAAATCATGGTTGAGAAAGATATTAGCTAAGTTAACTAAATTGTCTCACGAGGCTAAACCTAGAACTCGATTTTTTGCTCCTTATAACATGAAGTCTTACATTTTCATCAGTTCTGTAGATGTTAGACTCTATTAAATTTTAAGATTATGTCCTTTATATTCTAACTAAACTTTATCTAATTTCATTTTTCCTTACAATGAATGAATGCATTTCTGCCAACTTTCTAAAGGATTTATTGGGGGTGAGGTGGGATGAGGAGGACTGCTGGGCAGACAACCAAAGAAAGAAGGGGAACAGGGTCTCATTTCTCATGTCAAATATGAGTGTGTGACATTTAAGTGTCCTTCTGGAACAAGTTCGCTGAAACCAAGCAAGACGTATTTTATCCTAGAACAGTGAGAGTCATCCGGGAGCTCTTAGGAAAGCTAGATTACTGAACCCTCCCCATAAATATTAAGTGAAGTCCAGGATGTTGTATTTTCTAAATCTTCAGGTGATAATTACGATCATCTAGTTTGAAATCTGTATACCAGAGAACATTTTTCCTGCATAGAATAAACTAGATAATCCACTCATAGGTTATACATAGATGCTAAATGTTACGATCAATCTCCTGGCTTATTTTTCATGGGACCTCCTAAAGCACCTATACTCAGTATTATTCCTTTGGCATCCCTCACGTTCTTCTGAAAAGTACAAGGCCACATACTAGCTTCGGAAAGGTGGAAGACAAGTCTTCTTTAAGATATCAATAATGGCAAAAATAACAATAGCTTTGATTATGTGCCAGACACTGAAGTAGAGAATTCCCTTATGTTATTTACTCCTTACAATAATCCTGTTCACACGTACCCATCTTAAAGAATTTCAGCAGTAATTACATATGATTTATATAATGTGCTTAAAATAACATCTGGTATATAGCAGGGACTAAATGAATTGCAATTTTGTAATTTATAGAAAAAAACAGAAACTAAGAGAGGATAAATGGTTGGCCCAGGTTACACTGCCAGAATTCAAATGTAAGTCTAGTCCCAGAGGCTGAGCACCTTTCACTGTAGAAAACTAGGAAGGGGAATGATGAGAAGCAAAGGAGGGAGTGGAACCCTGTCAAAAACACTCTAGATATAAAACCCAGCAAAATACTCATGTCCTTGAAAAAAATTTGCCAATTCCACAGTTGTCCTAATTCTAGTCAGGTTTCTCAGCTAAAAATAACCAAAATTAACTCATTAAATGAAGCATAAAATACATTTATTGGAAGAGTGTTAGGTAGCTGACAGATTCAAAGGTGACCTTGTTGAATGAGGCTTGTTGAGGAACCAAAACTGGCAATGCTTGGGCAAAATTCTGCCACTAAAATAGTCAGCTTGGAACAGCGCAGCTGGCTCATCAGCCCCAGGAACTTTCCACTGACAAGGCTTGGCTCATACATGACCATCAGATGCTCACTGTGGCCCTTTCTCCTCTTAACTTTACTGCAGCTGCCTCAGATGACCTCCAAGTGGCCCTGTGTCTTTGCATCACCCTGCCTCTGAATATCCCTTCTTCCATCATGCAGCTAAATTCAAACTGACAATAGTGGGAAAAAGAATAACTAATATTCCTTTCATTGTTGGATATTACACGGCTTAGTGTTCGGTTGAAAATATAGCCAAGTATTATATTAATGACATCATCCATACATAGCATTCTTGCAGGAATCTACAAACCCTAAAATAATGCAGAACTTCAGCCAGGATAGAGAACGGGAAATCTTTTCAGGCTGATTCCTGCTACTGTGGAGGGTCCTCTCTTTAATGGATGCTCACATACATTATCATCCAAATCAGACAGTAAAAGGCAGGACCATTGTTAAGCATTCCAGGACAACAACCTTAACTGGGATTATCCCAGGCAAACCTGGATGTACCATCATCCAATTATTTAAACTGATATACCTTCGTATATTAGCTTACATTCTTAACTGCCTAATAATGATCTTTCTTTACCATTCGTTTTCCTCCCTCCCTTCCTTGTTCCCTTCTTCATTTCTCCCTCCCTTCTCTGTCTCTCTCTCTATTTATTTTTAATTATTAGGATTGTGGCCATCCAGTGGAACTTTGGCCATTGAGTTACTTCAGATTTCCCAGAATATTAGCACTGTTATTTTCAGACATCTGATATTATAACCAGTGGCTGAGGTTGGGGGGAGGTGGAGTTCTTAATTACTTTTCAAAAAATAATTTTTTGATCTCTGGATCTGGCCAAAACTGTGAGTAGAATTCTGTGTACTTCCTGAGAAACAACCATGCAGTCAGGTTGAAATTGGAACAACAATATCCTCTCTCCTTTTCTAGACTGTGATGGGGGTGTAGCAAGAGGGGAGGTGAGAGAGAGAGAGAGAGAGAGAGAGAGAGAATGATTTTGCTCTATGTGTGCAAGTCTATTTTGCCTGTGTCCATGAATAGATATCATAGTTATTTTATGTAGGGTGCTGAGAGAAGAGAGAAAAGAATCTCTCACATAACCTATAGTTTCAATAGTTGATAGGATTTTTAATGAGTCAAAAGAGTTGGTACGTTTAGTGCCTGGAAGGTGAATAATTACTGATTATAGCATATGTGAATTGAATTGATAGAACATTTTAATTAGAGTGATTTAACATTATAAGTAAACAATATCCTTGGTTTCCATTTTTTTCCAATTTTTTTCTTACATCATCAAATTATGTTTAGAACTTTGTTAGGCACTGTACAAAGAGAAGCAAATTGTTTTATTAGTATTGTTATTATTATTATTACTACTGCTACTATTTACTTCAAAACCCTTTACCATGGAATGATATGGTAATAGATTATCTTAAACGTGGCTCTCCAGTACAGCAATATGTAATATGCTACATCTGAAATTTTATTAGTATCATTCTACCTAAAAAATAGCCTCCTAAGTTTTTGAGTAGCAGAATGTATCATAGTACCAACTCCTCTAAGTTCTAATCCATAAAAATTGTATCTGTCTTGTTGCATCAATAATTTCACAGTGATTAGTAACAAATAGAACAGTTTGTGCTTATTTTATGTAATCTGCACATTTTCTCTAAGAAATGTAATCCCAATTTGTATGGAGGAAATTCCATTAAATTTTAATAAAACTGGGAAATTTGAGTCTCAGACATTTTTCAACTATTTTTCTGTAATAGGAGCTATGGCAATCATGCAATAAAGTTATATTTCACAATTTCATTATTCTGTATTTCATGTTTTAGCTATTCTTGTGCTAACAAATAATCGTCATCACAGTCCACCTTTATTTTGCTTAATAATGTAGTCCATGAAAATGTACATCAAACTTAATTATAAATTAACTATGTCATTAAAATAAATTGGGCATTAAGATTCATAAACCTACTTGGTTGAAGATACTTAGAAGAATCCAGAACCGTCAACTTCAATAATGAAAACGGACACAATTACAGCCAAGAATGATAGTCTAGTAAGGTGTAGTTGGACACCAACTCCATGTGAGTTCCATTTTGCTATATATATCACATGGACTAAGGCAGGAAATAATTACATGGTAAAATATACAAATAAAGTATACAGCAAATACATCACAGGTATGTCGCATGTCCATACTTCCTGGTCAGTGAAATTTTTAAAGTGACTTTTAGCTAATAAAACTGTAATAACTATATTTGACAAATCTATTAATCCATGATTATTATATATGTCTATGTAAGAGCAAGAGGAAATGTTATGCCGCCCCCTAGTGTAAGTATTAATTTTGTAGCACCAGAACAGCAGTGATCCAAGACCTTGCAAGGGAATCCGAGCTATTGAAATCATTACTGAAGAGAGTTAAGAAATTCTAAGCTTTCCTAAAGAGTCAGCTTCCTAGAAGTATGGGATATAGTTCCATGAACTTTATGAGTCAGAAGGACAGCTGATATCTGAAGTTTTTCATAAGATTTTAATTTATGTCCTAGAATATTCAAGGCCCAGCCCATACTTTAGGAAGGAGATTTCATGAATCCTGGAATGGGAACAAGTTTGCAGGAGGTGTCATGGACAAACCGAGAAAAAAAGGAAATACTGATGCTGTTCAATACCAAAAGTGTCCAAATCATGTATATTTATATATTGAATTGAATAAGTGAGATTCTAATACAGATCTGAATGTTCCAGTACGAAATATTGTCGATAGCCACCACCATTTATTTAAAGTTTATTATGTGTCAAACCTGTGTGAATTACTTTTCCTTTGATCTGCAACTTGGTTTCTAGGTAGGTATTTTTATCTTCCCCATTAAACATAATATAATTGATAGAGAGGTGAACTTGACAAAGGTCTTAAAGCCAGTGACTAGTTTTGGTAGACTTCTCTGGTATTATCAATTATCTCTTTTTCTTACTAACATAACACTGATTTTATTGGGATTAGTGGTGTGCCCCATTTAATTAATCAAGTTTTTTAAAAAAATGTTTTCATCCTTCCCACACTTAGTATTGGTTCTGTGGTACAGCTCCATCCAAAGAGAGGTAAGCAAACACTGGTGGGTAGGATTTCTTAAAAAAAGAACATTCAACTTTTTGTCCTTCCTCCTTTACTCATTGCTGCTCTAGATTAGAATGTAGATGTGATGGCTGGAACAGTAACCACTTTAGAACTGGAGGAAAAACACAAATATAATCAAAGTCTTTGGCTTTGACCTTATTAAGCCACTTAATGTCAAAAAAAAATCTACTTGCATATTTTTATTATATGAAAAAATCAAAACACAAATATTTAGGTACAGAGCTGATATTTGGGGTTTGGTTACAAATAGCTCCACTCACTATATCCTGATCCAGACGTATATCCAGGATTTGAGCTCGGATCCATCTGGTTATAAAGCGTTTGTGCTTTCAATCACTATTTAAATAAGACAGTGACTATTTTGATGAAGACATGAAGACATGCTAATCCTGGAGTGAAAGCAGCTATTCTCTTCCCTAGCATGAAGGTACTTTGTCTCATTTCAGCAAGAAAAGGTGATACCAAGTTTTGAAAGGTAACCTTACAATATTTCCACTGACACACCCTTGGAGGCTACTGGACTATGTCACTTGAGATGTTTTCATTAAATAAAGAGAGAATCCATATTTTATCCCATCTTTCTGTCCTTGACCAGTTGTAGGAAAAATAATTCAGTACAAATCTCTCATCATTAAACCCATTCCTTCTCTGCAACTGGTCTTACTCCTTTCCCAATAATTTATTGCCCAAAACTCTCCTGCTTTCCATAATCCTTCTAAGGTGCTTGACAACTCCCTCAGCGCCATACCTGTTCCAAAGTCTCTCCAAATTTGCTCGCACTACATCGAATTCTATAGGTGTTTCCTATCTGAAGGACAGAAACAAGGCAATGTAGATGGGTTAACCTTTGAATTATTGTTAATACGTTAACTTTTTAATTTATTACTATTATTTTCTTAAATTTTGAGAGAGAGTGGGAGCAGGGGTGGGGGTAGGGGAGAAGCAGAGGAAGAGCGAGAGAGAGAATCCCAAGCTATCTCCACACTCAGTGCAGAGCCTGAAGCTGAAACCAAGAGTTGGATGCTTAACTGACTGAGCAACCCAGGCACCCCTGAATTATTGTTAATACTTCAAATCTCCAGTGGCTGAATATGGTAGGAAATCTATACAGTAGGACTAATTTGCCATAACACTTCAGCAGGGGACAGGAGAAAGCTCTGAGGCTCCGAGGAGGGCCACACATAATTCAATCTCACAGAAAGAGTCAAAGGTGAGCCCAGGAACTCTGAGTGCTCCCCACAGAACCCCTATCTCTTGTCATCTTCCACCATTCCACTGCTGCCAAGACCTGCACTGGCATTACCAAAACCAATTTTATCCTACCCTCTATCCTTAATGGCATCAGTTCCACAAGAAGCCCAGAATTTCCAAATTCTTCATTCTCTGGACTTTAATCTCCATGTGATTCTTTTATGTCCTCTTCTATGATACAGTTAACTGTATTTCCACATGTCCTAAAACACTAGGACTGTGCCTTCCTGAACTCTGAAATGTCTGATATTAATGAAATCTCTATAGCTTTTGACTTTCCACTGAAGTTTCTCTTCACCTTTTTGTTCCAACTGAACTGTCTCTCTTGGAAAAATTCCGTCAATAGATGGGTAGATGTTTTATCTCCCCAAATCCTCATATCAATGTGACAGTGCAGGACAATATGTCTTCCTTGTTCCACCTGGATAATTCTTGACCATTCTCCTTCCCTTCTTCATCCTGAAAAGTCCCCAGCTTTGGATCTCATTTCCTTGAAATCACCCTCGCTGATGGCCTTGCCTCCTGCCTGTTTGCAGCCATTCATTTTCTTGTCATTTCCAAGAAAAAAGCAAAAAAAGCATTCCTTGGGAACTGTCACCAAGGAGCTTATCTGGATCTAAGAGTAAAGTGTGGTTTTCTCTTATCAAACACCAAGAGTTTCACAGCCCACTAACATCAGACAAGGTTGTCTATGAGCATAATGGAACAGAAACAAACAAACAAACAAAAAAACAAGACCACTTAGCAATCATCTTTGAGGACAGATAAAAACAAAAACACTGTTTTTGTTACCAAACATCCCCATCTGCCAGCCAACATGAGAAAAACTGCTTTTTTGTTTTTTTTTTTCAACTACAGCTTTACCCTCACTCTATTCTTGGCCTCCTAGGTAAGAAGTACTGAGATAACCAACCATAGAATTGGCCCATCTTTCTCATGGTATCCAGAATAAAAGAGTGCTTTAATCAACTCTCCACAAAATCACTTTACCCTATCTCAAATCCTATAAAATGAGTCCTTATTTCCACTTCATGAGATGCACCATGGTTCCCCATGGTGTACAGTTTACCTTGTTCCAATAAGCACCAGTGTGTCCAACTTGGTTCAACTAGTGTTTCTAGTTGTTTTTGGCTGGTGGGTATTGACAACATTCTGTATATTTTTATGGAGATATTTTTGTTTTGTAAAGCTTAAGCCCTTCATTTTACATAGCCACCCTTTAAGGAATATTTTCTTAAATTTAACTAAATGTTTTAAATTTAAACTGCCAAATTATACCTCTTGATATTGCTTAAAATATTTTCTCATTTAAAGATAGCCTGACTTTCTTCAAATACAATAAATGCATGTGTGACTATCTGTTGGAGCTGAACAGATAAGAATAGTATATTTTACATAGTTATAAAAGATTTTGTGGAGATGTAAGGGGATCGATGGAGGACAGATTGTAATCCAGATAAAGATTTAAAATAAAGTTATAATTTTTTTATAAAGTAACAGAAACATTCCACAATAAGGTCAATCAATTTAAACCTAAATAGTTTAATAATGTCAAGTTCACCCAGTTCCAATTAAATCCAAATATGATTTGTAGTTCAAATATTGAGTCACCTTATTATAAAAGAGATATAATACACTGATCTTCAGTATATCAGTCAGGGTTCTCCAGATAAACAGAGCTAGTAGGAGCGATAGATAGGTATATATATAAGTAGATAGATAGATGATAAATAGATAGATGATAGATAGATAGATAGATGATAGATAGATAAATAGATAGATGATAGATAGATGATAGATAAATAGATATATGATAGATAGATAGATAGATAAATAGATAGATAGATGATAGATAGATAGATAGATAGATAGATAGCCAGCCAGGCAGGCAGATAGATAGGTTTATATGTTAGGAAATTAGGAATTGACTATGTGATTGTGGTTTGTGGGGCTTCTGTAGAACAGGCTAGGGGGCTGGAAACTCAAGGCAGGATTTGATGCTACAGTCTTGAGACAGAATTTCTTCTTCTCCAGGAAACCTCAGTTTTTGCTCAAAAAGCCTTTCAAATGATTGCATGAGACCCATACACATTGGTTTAGGATAATCTCTTCTATTTAAAGTCAGTGAATCATAGACATTGACCGCATCTACAAGCTACCTTCACAGCAACAAAAGTAGTATTTAATTAAATTATTGGCTACTTTTCTGGTTGACAACAAAAAGCTAGCTATGAAACACAGCAAAGCTCATTTTTCTAAAGCTATTTAAGAAAACAATGTGTTATCTCATTTGAATATGGCATTGTCATCATAAGCACTGAATTCATTTAAGGTTTCTACGTCTAGAAAAGTATGTAACTTTTCTCTAATGGTGTCACACCCTTAGGAAGGAGTCCAGAGTACTATATCAGGTAACAGATTTTGTTTACTTCGACAACTAGGATTAAGCTTAATTATTTATTACCCCATTTTATCTTACACTGTGATAGAAAGTATACTGTAATACATTTATGAAATAAATGAAAACTTGCTAGTTGAAAACACCATCATAATATAGTATATGTGGTAAATATTTCCTCAGAGCCAAAGAATAATTTAGAATGAAATAAAACAGATCAAATGGTTTCAGCTACAATTTTTAGAAAGAAAACTTATGAAAATTATATTTCTCATTTTTTGTTGTTAGCAATATAAAAAGTGATATACATAATTTCTTCATGAATATTGGCTGCAGTACACCATAGATTAAAACTGCTATCTCTTTGTCTTTCTGGAAGGATTATGCAAACTCCTAATATACAGCCATTGCCCAAAATAGTAATATCTCAGCTAAACAGGGTCACTGGAGGAAATTATTTCAACAGTGACTCATGATTATAATCATTAAAAATATTATTTCCCCTGTGCATAATACTTTTGAAAAACTATTTTCCAAATATGTTACATTAACTAAACATTTTTATTAAAAGTATAAATTAAAGAATAAAATAATGTTCAGTATTAATTTTTAAAAGGACCAAAACCAAGAAATTACCAAAAATACCTGTAGCCTGAGCAAAAGTTTGCAATTTTGAAATGCATCACCCTCAAATCACACATTTCTTTATTTTGATAGTATTCCTAGAGGTATGATCTAGAGAATACTTTTAAGGAGTTCAACCAATATATGGCAAACAGATACTATAAAAATATGAATATGCCAAAACTTTTTTGAAGACTATCGTCTATAGAAAGTTGGTACAACAAAGGGCACATGCAGAATGGTGAAAATGTTTCTGTCTCCCTATGTGCAGAAGCGGGTTCTCAGACTCTAAGGTGGGAAATTCAAGAATCTTCACTGGTCAAGAAGGTAATGTACGTAAGTGAAAAACCTAAATAACTGTAAAGAGCAGTGTATAAACAGTAACAAACTGCAAAGTGCATTCTTCTTTGAATGGTGTTTAAAGCCAAATATTCTAAAACACAGTGCACACTAAACAAACTACTTCTGCAGCCTGAATTTGGCCCTGAATACAACCATATGAAACCTCGGACTAGGTCGTCCCCAAGGCTCTTGTTGACCTGTGTTTTCAGTAAAAATGTAATTACAGTAATCAGTAACCTGGTGAGGAACTGAGAAGTGATGACAAGATATCATGTCATTATTTGAATTTCAGCTATCAAAAATATTTTAATATTTAATGAACTAATAAAGTTATGTCGGAATTATAGGTATTACTTGACAATATTTGCCTTAAAATATTGCTTACATTTTTGAGTAGGTCATAACATCAATAATTCAATTATAAGTTATTTTCCTTAATTGAAAAAATGTGTTCTAAAAATGCACATTTGTAAAGTTTTGCTAGAATAAAAAAAATAAGTATAGCAAAGACTATATGACACCTTAATTTCAGAAAAGTGAGACACAAGACAGTCTTTGACACTGAATACATAGTCTAAGAGAAATTTGGAAGAACATATAACGGACTGATTGTGTGAACAAGTTTATAAAGTGGGGAAGTTTGACAATATGTTAAGATATTACCCTAATCCACCCTCACCCCAACCTTTCTTGAGGATATTAATCTAACAATGATAATTTTTCAACAGTACTAATTCAACAACTGGTCTCTTTAGTCTTACGCACAATCTTAAATAGGCCACATAAATGGGTTTCGATGAGTGGAGAAACCCTTTAAATTACTTTGTCTAGGAGGCATAGAAATGTGCAAGGAAATGACATGAATAATAATGTTATATTAGATAATGATAATTAGAACAAAAGGCCATATATTTCAAAGACTCTTAATTTTAGTGAGTTCCTAAATACACAAAGGAAAAAATCCAGAATTTTTTCATTCTTTTCAAAATGAATACATATGAAAATGTCCTGAGTGACAAGAAACCTGCAAACATGTCAAAATATGTGAATATTTTTTCAGCACATTCAAAAATGAACAGGAGCGTACATGAATACATCTTAATGAATGATATTTAATACAATACCTAGCACAGAGCTTGCAGTGCCTAGAATAGTGCTTTGCAATTGAAGCATCTCAATAAATCTAAATGAACTACATAACAAATATGTTGAAAACTGATTAATAAATCAATACTTCTCTTCTTGCCAACCCTGGTACTTAATATATTGGAAAAGGAGGACAGCCTACAGAAATAGGGCTTAGGTCAGATGGAAATTATTGACGTTTGCATACTGGAGGATGAGACTTAAAAATATATTTGAATTCAAATTATTCTGTTGAATCTATTTCTCTGCACCTGAAGGCAAGTGGAAAAATACAGTGCCTTCAAAAAATAGGTAACACCAACACCATCTCTTTAATCAGTGTGGATAGTAACACACCAGTTCCTATGGAATCCCTAATTTAGTATCTAAATTATAAAAGAAATATGTCTGAAGTCAGGAAACAATATTGACTTACTGTATGACCTCAAAATCACCACTCATTTTTTTAAATTCCATAGTTAATAAAGTAGACTTACTACTCTTATGAGATACAAAAATGCTGACTAACAAAATGTAATGAACAAATTAGTAATGATTTCTAAAGTTCCAAATGCTGTACTAAAAGTGATCAAATGCATATTTAAATTATATATTAAATATATAAGCATTTTGTATTAGAAGTCTTAAAATATATAATTAGGGCAAGGAAATTTTGTGGCTCAATTGACAAAGCATACATATAACAAAATGTCCTTATCCAATAAACAATTTTATACACAATGGTTATAGCTAAGGGATAATCTAAGGAAAAAGAATGAGAATACATGGACGGTAAACTTTATTCATTGCCACTAAACCATGTAACTTATTGAGACATTCTGGAGCACTCATAAAATATTAGCTTAACTCTTATTCCGTGGAATTAAAGCTATATCACAGATGTGATGCTATTATAACAGAAATCATGACAAGTAGAGTGACCTTTCTCTTTGCTTGTAAGACACTGGAAAATGAAGATTTGTATATTTTCAGTTAAAATTGCCAAGAGGAATTATTTAAAATTTAAAAGCTCAGAAATAAGATCAAGATTAACAATAGGCTTAATCTTTAAGTATCTTTTTAAAATTGTATGTGTGAGGGACATAACATGACCTATGGAAAGACTGTAGAGTTTGATAATCTCCTCAGTAAAAGTAGCAGGATTACATCTGGATTTTAGGGCTAAAGCAATTAATCAATGTCACCAAAGCCTGAGGTAACTTTGTTCTATAAGTAACTTCCAATTCATGAAAGAACCCTGTATTAACAGTTATAAGCTATCTTAAAGTATTCAAAAATTTTTCAGATTATAAATCTTTTAAAAATATGAACTAAAAAATATTCAGACCATCCATTAGTTATCCAGTAACTGAAAATAATTGGAATTTCTTTGGAAAAATCAAAGTACTTTTTCCCTGAATGGTTTTAAGAAGTGTTTTCCTGAAATAAGAAAAAGCACTTGAAATATAGTTAAAATTCTTTCAACTTAATACACATATCAAAATGCAAAAATGTGATGATGTTTTTAAAGGCAAAATTCAAAACATGTCACAAAGCAAATAGACAAGAAAGTAAAAAGGGTCTCATAATTTTACCTTATGAAACTGGGATTAAAGAGTAATAACCATAAATTCTTATTTGAAAATGTTCAAAATGTAGTATATGTACATTTTTAAGATAATATTAGTGTTTCTTCTTAAGGTTCCTAATTCTGAGAAGTTTCAGGTTCAGTTTTTGTTTTTAGCCTATAATACATTTTAGCTTACACTAAGTTTTCACAGTATCTTGTGTTTTGTGAAGAATACATTATTAGGTAAGTCTAGATAGTTATTTAAAAAAACTTATGAATATATTTAGATGTCTTATGCTATACTTAAGGACAGGCATAACTCTCATTCTCCTTAGTCACAAAATCATCAAAACACAAATAGAAAACAAATGTATGACATATATTACCTTGTAAAGTAATAGTTCCAAATACAGTTGGACCAAATATGAAAATCTATGTAATTTTACTCAGTGTAAATCTCTTACACAGGAAATATAAACTTGGGCAGTTTATAAACACAATCTAGAAGGATAAGCTATTAAGTCCCTGTAAGAAGTCCTTTTATCATAACTAAAAGAAATCTGTATGGTGAGACTAACATAATATAATAAAAAAAATTTAAAAAAAAAGAAACTTGATAAGAGCTATTTCTAACCCTTCTTCCTCTAGTTTGTTGCTCCAACATTTGCCCATATTTAGATTTATTCATCTCATTTAGTAGTTGCTTTTTAACAGACATTTTAATCCCAAACTTACACTGGCAAATCTAGACTTTAACCTATCTTTTGTCAATATGAGTGATAACTGATTGACTTCAAACCCACAACAAACAAATCAGCATAAGTAAACTGAACCAGTATTAGAAACCCAAGGTTGATTTAAGAATCAAGATTACCAGAATTTTAACAAATTTTGGTTTGGCAACTTTATTTTTCTATGTACTCTGCTATGTTTTGTGTTTTTTTTTTTTCTTTTACCTACTCCATTATTGTTAACTATAGAGATCTTGTTCAGTAAATTTGCCTTTTCCCCCAAGTGAAACTTGATTTAAAAAAACAAACCAGTGCGTACTTTCTTCAAACTGAAGAGTTCCCCCACCAAAATATTTACCTTCCCACACAGTTGAGTTCTTTAAGAAAATAATTAGAGCCCAAACAATATCAGTAATCCCCTTAGCCTTTGCCTACTGCTCTGCCTAATACTCCCACTAAGAAAGACCACAGAAGAGTGTTTTCACTTTCTTTTGTTCAACACCAATCTTATCCACAACAATAAAAGCAACACACTACCCCTGCTTGTTTGCATCTTAAATAAGCAGAGAGAAGGATTCCAATAGATTCAAGGGAAAAAGAAAAACAAAATCAAATGTTTATCAATGCCAGAATTCACTTAAAACTTCAGAAGAGAACTTTTCATTTTTGGAAAACATCACAGCACTTAAAAAAAAAAGTATGTAGAATCATGTTTTAAAATATGGACTGACTCTGTCCTTAAACTTCTACTCTATCTACTAGGCTCAGTAACCACTTTGTAAAAAAAGGGGGGGGGGCTCAGACTTTAGTGATACATATACTTGCATATTACCACCTTACTCTAGCTCTACTCTCCTTGCAGTATTTAACCTTAATGAGCTTTTCCTCTACTTCCTTTTTTTTAATTTTCTTTTTTGAAGTGTACACTTCTCAGGAGTCAGTTCCACAAAGGTTTTGTAACTAAGAGGGGATCTGGAAGAAAAAGTAACAGCTATCACCCTGCGCTATCTCAATGCTCAGCACATCTTCTCCCACCAATCAGGAGTGCTCTTTCGACTAGGACGCTGAAAGATGAAGCTCCGTGGTCCAGTGAGAACCTCCCAGCAACTGCATGGGTTCTGTTTGTCTAGCATGCTTCCTAGTGGCTCTGATTGTGACATAATGCTCGCCCTTCACATTTATCTCTAACCTCTTTTAGTGGATGGCTTAAAGTGGGCGACAAGGGGTTCTGGAGTCACTCAGTTAAGCTGAGTACTGACAACTTCTCACTAGAGAAGTTTGCTGCCAGTCCTTGAGGAGACAGCCAGAACGCGAACTCCTTCTGAGACCATCACTCAATCCCGCCACTTACTCCGCGCCACCAGTCACATGGCTCCCTGCTCCCATCGGAGACACCCACATCCTCATTCACCTTCAGCTTCCTAAGCCAAAATTTGCTAAAGGGTCACTTGGGGTTAGGGTTCTTTTATTTTCTTTCTTTAAAACAGGTCCTGTTGACACAATTTGCTTCAAATAAGGAGACAGTGTGGTAATCTCCAGCATTATGGAGTGAGGTGTTCTGAGTCCAGAGCATTGTCGAAGTGTCCACCAAAACCGTGGATCACAGCTTCCTTAAGATTACAGCCTTTTTCTACATCTAATTCTCACCCCACGCCCACAAGATAGATAAATTGATATATTATAAATCAAATTGAAACGCGACACCTCCAAAATTTCACAGTAACCTCAATCCTCCAAATGTCCTCTTAGTGAAGGGGGGGGAGGGAGAGAGGGGGGGAAACAGAAGCTATTACCGGAGTTTTGTTCCCGTTCTTGCTGAGAGGGCCCCGGAAAACTCCCTTGATGTTGCGAAAGTGTCCGTTGCTGAGATGCGTGGAGCTGATGACAATGTAGTAACACTCCATGGGGCAGCCGCCGCCTCCTCCACCGCAGCCGCCGCTTCCATGCACCTCGCGCCCGCAGCCGCAGCGCGCCGGAGCCCGGGCAGGGTGGGCTAGGGACCCGCCGCGAGGGCGAACCGCCGCCTCTCTCGCACGCCTTGGGGAGACAGACTCACTACACCCCTCTGCCGTGCGCGCCGAGGCTCCTCCGCCTCCGCATGCTCTCGGCGCTCTCCCTCTCAGTCTCTGTTTCTCTTCTAATCCGCCTTGGGGCGACGCGCCCCGCGGGAGGATCCCGGGCTGGGAGGGGCCGGCCAGGCAGCAGGACTGAGCGGGAGTCAGTGCCGGCGCGGCGGCCGAGCGGAGCCGGGCAGCAGGAGCCGCCCGAGCGGCAGCGGCGGCGGCGGCGGCGGCAGCAGCATCCC
Source organism: Ursus maritimus (assembly GCF_017311325.1). Classification (NCBI taxonomy): domain Eukaryota; kingdom Metazoa; phylum Chordata; class Mammalia; order Carnivora; family Ursidae; genus Ursus; species Ursus maritimus. The sequence continues at coordinate 47,793,491 of NW_024423343.1, forward strand.
CCGCGCTCGGCGCCCGCACTCGGAGTTGCTGCTGCTGGCAGGCATGAGTGTTATTATAGTGAGCGGCGTTGCCGGTCCATTGCACTGAGCCAATGGCAGGGAGCCACTGGGCTGATACTGAGAGCTGTCAGAGGAGTACATCTGTCACCCGCTGCCTTCCCCCGCCCTCCCCCGCCGCCGCCAGGACCCACGGCCGCTACGGTCCGGGCGCGAGTGGGAGCGCCCAGCGAGCGGGAAGCCCCCCGCGCAGCGCCGCGGCCGCCGAGGGCCAGGGACGCGACGGCCACCGCGGGCGGGCGGCAGAGAGACCCGCGACTGAGAAGTGGGAGACTCCTCTAAGGTGGGGGCGGAGGGGAAATGAAGAGACGGAGATTTCTTGCCTGCCAGTCGGGAGTGGGGGAGGGGGGATAAATAAATTAATAATTCAAGACCAAAGCCAACCGCTTCCAACTGCAGCGTATCCAGGCAGGTGCCAGCAGCTGCTTCTCTCCCGAGATAGTTGCTACCCATTGGATTTGGCTTATTTGATTTTATTTGTTTTTAATGTATTTTTAGTATGGAGGTTGGATCCTGTTCAGAATCATAGAGAAAGAAAATGTTCTCCACCCACCACCACCACCACCACCACCCATTTGTAGAGATCACAAGTGTTTGTGTTGGTAGTTTGGGAGGTGGGGGCCGGCGGGGTGGGGGGGGGTAGTTGTGGCGATGTGAGTGGAAGTGGATAGAAGGTAAAAACAGGGACTCCTGGTTAATGTGTTCCTGGACCTGGCGTTCCCCTCACCCATCTCCCCTGAGAACCTCGGTTCTTCCTAAATTGCCAAAGCTGAAGGGAAAGGGATGCTCTGCCGCAAAGAAGCTGCTGCCACGAGCTTGCTTTGCATTTCTCTGTACTTCTCACACTACGGAGTGGTAGCGAACAAAAAGCGTTTGCCCTAGAAGCGACCTGAATGGAAAATTTCCTGCAAAGGAACTAATGGGTTCGTTAAGGAAAGTAGGGGATGGGGTCTGCTGTTCCCCGAAGACAGACCATCAGGCTGGTTTTTAAGGGGGCAAGGCAGCCATCCGCCTGGATGTGCCCTCCCACCCTCCCTCTCACCCAGTTGATTCTCTTTGTGTAAGTTTAACTCCTCTGAGGTGGTAGGGTGAGAGCATCCCATCAGGTATATATACGACTCATTAGCCCGCACTTAAAAAGATCGATAGCAGGCAGTAGGAGGCTGGGAGATGGTGCCTTCAATGGATTTGCTGAAGGCTTTATTTTCCTCTTGCCTTGAATGGCTTAATTGGTTAAAGCAGATTCCAGACATTCTGATGCTCCTATGTCAGAGCAAACTACACTTTGATATAACCTGTGTTTATCTTGTTTATTTGAAGGTCAAGATTTCAAGATTCCATTCTGGGTATCCCACATATAGCATTTAATATAGCAATGATTCTGCAAACTACAATATGGTCCTTAAAATGAGTCTGCCAGTTTGATATCACTCTTTGAAAGAGGAAAAGAAGAGAAGGGAGAGAAAAAGTGTTTATAAGAGAGGCAATAATCATGTGAGTAAATTATAACTTATAGGGATAGAAGAGGGGAGTACTAGATTCATCTAAGGAAAATTCTCCATGTGCCATGCTTCAGTTCAAACAAAGAAAAAAAAAGTTGATGTGGATTGATCATAGCTCATTATGAAGTGTCACAGTTATTTAGAGGTATTGGCTAAATTTCTCAGATATCCACTTGGGGGAGTCCGGAAGTCTTGGGAGAAAAAGAAAGCAAGAATTTCTAAGACTTATATACTCCGTGGAACAGATCACCTAATAATTTGTTAGAATTCAGTATGAATATGATTCTATTAGAAAAAAAATTAAGTATTCTCCACTAAATATCATGTGGAAATTAAATCCATTTTGGTACCTATCATTGCAGCTATTTTTTATTTATATTTTGAGGATGCAGGCATTCTCTGTACATACCATTCTGGGAACAACTAATGACCTGTATGATTTTCATTACATTACTTATGAAGTTTTGGAAAGTAACAGCAGTTATTAGACAAGAGATAAAATCTTCACTATTACTGAGCCAAACCAAGGAATCTCCTTAGGAAATGGAAGAAGCCTCATACGTGAAAGAATAAGATAGTGTAGTTTTCTCGTGTGTGCAAGTCACAGTAGCCTAAGCGAGGTTTTTTGAAATATTATTCTCTCAAAATACTTCTGACAAGATGTTCAGATCTTTATCTATACCATGAAGCTCAATTTCCAGTTCAGGAAACAGGAACATTTATAGGAATTGTCCCATGGAACAGTATATCATCTATATGGAAAGTCATATTGTATTTCTAGTGGCAAAGTTTATATAGTATATATATCATAAATATCACATATGCGTGTCTCTATATATCTTATGATACATATATATCATTACAACAAATTTCAGTGAAATATTTTAATCTCTGAAGAGTCACTTCACTGTCAGAATAGGCTATTGTTGCCACTTACATGCTTGAGGGTATGATGAGGTGACTTTAGACTGTCACACGTAAACCTATATATAAATGGTAATAAACACACCATAGATTTGCTGCTAAAACATGAAGGATGAGGACAGTTTTTTAGAGTGTACATTTTTTTTTTGCATAAAATTTCTCCTCATTGATTCTCTACATATGAGGTAATTTAGTCTATCTAAAAATTACCTAATACTGAGTGTGAACAGCAAGACTCTGTATGTACACCTTGAACTTACATAGCCACATATCAGAAGAGGGTGCAGGTTCCTTTTGTTTACCCGTATCTCAATGGAGTAGCCACATCTATAATGATCATTCAAATAAAACTAGTAATCACAGTATCTGATAGTCATTATGTCATTACCAATGAGCTCGTTACCTATGGACTCTTCAACCTTAATGTTTGGAATGGTGAGCCACCACCACGTGCAATCTGGCTTCTACCTATAACAAACAACTTCTACACATAGTGGAATTCTAATATCAAACATGAAAGAACCTTTTCATTTGAGTTTTGCTAAAAATGAAGCTGGAAGACAAGTAGGCTATCAGGACTTCCTCATCATCTCAGAAAGGAAGCATACCTTTCTATGGCAATAAACTGAAATCAGTAGACAGCGATAAGTTACTGTGCCCTTCCATCTTGCTGTTCTCATTTCTTCCCTTTTGTCATGGTGTAAAGAAAGTAAGTACATAAGTTAAGCATCTTTAAATTCCTATTATGTTATAGACTCCGATATCCATGACCTATCCCCATTATTTAAAACAATTCTGATCTCTTATTAGTAATCATTTTGACATGGATTATTTCTATTGGAACAATGCCACCAAATTTTTAAAAATAAAATATTTCCTCTCAATCACCTGGAGAATTTAGGAGACCTAATTATTGGAGACCTGGAAACCTGCTTTAAATATCTAACTGCTATTGTAAACATGCAGAGTCAATATTTCATAATCAGAAAATACTTTTAAATATCTTATGGGATAATCATATATCACTTGGGTTTAATTGGCAACTTTCGACTTGAAAAAATACAATTAATAATTTAAATATGAAAGTTTTATATAAGTGATATGAGTCTAAATAAATTTGCAGTTCATTTTTGTAACCACACTTCAGTTTTTCTCTTTCTACAATTGTGATTTAAATCAAGATCCCCTAAGCTCTGTGCTTGTAATGATTTACTTCACTTCCTATTCCTCATCTTGCTTTCCCTAACCCAAATGTGGATGCCATTTTTCTGATCAGCAACTAGGTATTGTTCTTGACCTCCTCTTGGCTCACACAAGATTTCAGGACAATGTTGTTGCTTTGAAATGTAAAACCAAGGTCTTGCCTCCTTTACCAGACCAGTGGCTAGACCCCTGCATCCTGAATCCTTGCCCCAATTCACTCAGTCCAGCTCTTCCAGAGGGAAGTAAATCTTGCCTAAGTTTGCTTACTGCTATTTCAGACCATATGTTGCTACCTCCACATGCTTAGACTTCCTGCTTCCTGTCATTACAATCTCTGGATGCTTTTACTCTGTTTGCCTGGATAACTTCCCATCACTAAAGTGAATGATCCACAAATTAGATTCACTTTTGGGTCCCCACCTCAGCCTTACCTGAACCAAGTTCCTGTTCTTATGTCATCCTAGAAAGAAAGAAAGAAGAAAGAAAGAAAGAAAGAAAGAAAGAAAGAAAGAAAGAAAGAGGAAAGAAAGAAAGAAAGAAAGAAAGAAAGAAAGAAAGAAAGAAAGAAAGAAAGGAGTATTTCAGTGTTTTTCAGATGTGTCTGTGATGTATTCTTAGTGGTTACAAAATATATTATTGGGATTCAAAACTTCATTACTATAACAATCTTATAATAAGCATATTCTTGATAATTTGTGAAATCATATAATAATAGTTTGTAGCTAAGTTTGTCACTATATATCTCTTTTGTTTGCATTCATGTTTGTGACCACATTGGTGCCAGGTATTACTGCTTTTATTGTTTTGGACAAATGAGGAAAAAATCTAAAAACTTAACACATAAATGATTTACTTATTCTAAGATAAGACAAAATGATATCATGACATCTGCATGAATGAAGGTGTGGTATAGTTAAATTGGAGAAAAGTGATATAGGAATTATATCACCATAGAGCACCTATATTCACCATAGCCATCAGGCATGCTTGGATCAGTATTGACACACAAATACTCATAAAAACATTCATGTTTTGAGACTGGATTTGGTTTCAGCAAAGCAACATCATCTGTTGTATTAAACTAAAATTGTAAATTTGGGTATTTTTTCATATTTTTATTTGATTTCTATTTTTTTATTTTGTATTTACATAAAAGCTATAAGCATATGGGGTTTCATAATTAGTTTGATGTTAACATATTTGAGTAAAATTGTGCTACAAGTGAACTTCATCTATTCTAGGAATCTTTAAAAATGAGCTATATGTTAATCAAGTTATTCAAACACTGGTGTATACTAGTCATGAGATATGTATTGAATAAACATTATTGACCTTATCTGCAGCTGAACTGTTATTGTATGATTTGAAAGGATATGGTGACTTTTTTAGGTATTAGGGTATTTAGGTATAAGGATATTAGTTAATTATTACCTAAAAGTAGGTCCATCTCCCATATTCCTGTTTCTGTATTTCAGTTCTGCTGGATTTAAAAGTGGGGCCTCTTAAACACAAATATTTTAATCTACCAAATCTTATACCACATCAATTACAAGAGGTACCCTTTTTATGTCCACTATAAATGCAAACACACTGTCAATTAACTGTGGCAAGAAGCCACTGATTATAAGACATCCGGATTATGGAGATGTGAAAAACAAGAAGGCATCTGAGAATCAATGAACTATGAAACCTAAATTTGTGGAGACACTACTACCATTAAAAACTTACTAGAACTCACTTTAACTATGTCCAACTAAAGCAATGGACTATTGAATGGATGACTTAACTGCAGTTATTTTACTTCTAAAAGAAAGGGAATAAACTAGATATTATCTTGTTCTCAAGTTTTAATTTCTCTGATTCTCTGGCAACTTCCTTAGAGTTGATATTGGTCAGGCCTGGCAGAACAGAACATCAGCTAAGTTTTCTACTTGAGGATGTGTGTCTTGAATGACTGGAAGAAATGTAGAAATTGTGGAAAAGTGGGAATTAGTGAAAATGTAAAATGGATCAGAGAGAAATTTCATAATTTCCTTAGGTTAAACCTAACAGATAAATTAAACAATTGATATTATGCAGTTTTTCCACATATCTTAAAGGAATGGTAGATCACGTATTGACCATTACAATGTATTTATCTGATACTGTTATGGGTTTTTGTCTTTTTTATCCCCTTATTTTTCAATTCTAATAAGTAGCATCAGGACAGATGCCAGGACCATGCTAACTTAAGAGCCAAAGCTACATTTCTAATATGTTGCCAAAGAAATTAATGTAATTTGATGCTATATAACTAACTTACCAAAAAGATAACATTAAAATATATTAGTAGTAGTCAAGATAAAGATGAATAGTTATTGCATTCCTACATTTTAGTCTTTTTGGAAAGCAATCTGGCAACATCTATTAACATTAAAATTATATATAACTTCTGACCTAGGCATTGCATTCCTGGGACTCTCTAAATAGAATTAAAAAGGATATTCACAAGAACACTTAATTCAATATTGTTTAATTGTTCATAATTATAAAAAAACTGGAAACAAGGGAAATTATGACCAATAAATGGTTACATGTTATATATGTTAAAGACTTTGTATCTATTAAAATAATACAGTGTTTCTATACCTTTTGACTTGGTAGGATTATGTAGTTATTTTATTGTGTAAGAAATGTAACATACAAACAGAAGAAGAAAACCAAGAACATGTGTATACATTTGCTAGAGAAAAGACAGGCATGAATATAAGTAAGAGTATATGTAGTTTATTAACATATTTAAATGTTAGCTCTGAGAGAGAAGAAAGAATGAGAAGAGAAGGAATAAGCGAGGGAGGTGGATGAAAAAAATAAGACAGACATGCATATACATACAGACACATATATGGGTAAAAACATAGAAAAAAAGAAAGGAGGAAAGGAGGAATGGAGGAAGATGCAAATAGCACCATAACTAGCATGTGAAGAATCATACAAGAGGGGTGAAAGCAGAGAAAATATTAGGAAGATACTATAATGAAAGCAATTTATCTATAATGGTGAGTAGAAATGGGAATCAAGTAATGAATCATGAAAAAAGTTTTGAATGAGAATTGACAAAATTTACTGATAGATTTGGATGTGGGGTGATGTGAAAGTCTAACACAATATAACAGAATTTGGCCTTAGTTACTGGTGCAGTTTACTGAGATGGGAAAGTCTAGAGAGGTTGTGAAAAATGCTAAAATTTAGATTAATTTTTAAAATAAGTGTGAGATGCCTTTTAGTTGTACAAATGAAGAGAGTAGACATGGCCAGGTATAGGGTCTGGAGTCAGGATCAAATACTCATTTTGGAGCCAGGGGCAAATTGGTGCCATATATAGCACGGGGTCTTAAGAGGTCACATGAGAATACTTGTATATAGATAGAAAGCTGTAGGACAGATCAGGATTGGCTTTAGGAAAAGCAGCTTAAAAAGAAGACAGAAAATAAGCTGCCAAAGAATGTTTAAAAACCAAGAGAATATGATGCCTTGGAAGCTCTTCACTCCAGAAAATAAAAGGGGGGGTGTTCAAATTTAAGGAGAGATTAACTGTGAAAAATGCTGTTGATGGGTTAAGTAAGATGGGATCAGAGGAAGGATCTCAAGTCATCATCCATCTTGAATGATATTGGTGACCTTGGTAGAGCAGCCTCTGAAATATACCAGAAGACTGTATAGGATTTACAAAAATTAAATTCTGCAACAGAGTTAAGAAACCAGGTATAGGGGCGCCTGGGTGGCATAGCGGTTGAGCGTCTGCCTTCGGCTCAGGGCGTGATCCCGGCGATCTGGGATCGAGCCCCACATCAGGCTCCTCTGCTATGAGCCTGCTTCTTCCTCTCCCATTCCCCCTGCTTGTGTTCTCTCTCTCGCTGGCTGTCTCTATCTCTGTCAAATAAATAAATAAAATCTTTAAAAAAAAAAAAAAAAGAAACCAGGTATATGTGCTATTCATATGAGCCAAATTTTGTGGAAATATTGCTGTGTATAGAAAAGACGTGACCAAATTTAAGAACAGAATAGAAAGTCAAAACTCAATAGTATCCCCCAACACAAGCTATATATGCTTGAACTGCCCTCTTGTCTGGCACACCCTTTGCTAATAAAAGGAAGAGATTGTGGAGATTGACACTAAAGTGTCAAATTTATGTATGGTCATTTTGATTTAGAATCAAATTCATATAATTTATAAATATATACATTTTGTTAACTTATCAAATTGGTCTATAAATAAATATCTTGTAGGGCTAATGAGGTAAGGTGAAATGGACACTTCACAATATTCAGATGGAAATATATAGTAGTATAATATTTATGAAAATAAACTTGAAAATATGTATCACAAACATCACTCCCCATTCACCATCCATAAAGCTTTAACTTGTCTGCCAAATGATCCATTTCCCTAGAAAAACTGATTATTCTATGATGGGCCCCTGATCCAAGCAAGTCCAAGAGTCTCATACGAAGTTTCATTGAGGTCCAACAATATTCTGTTTGCCTGGACTCTAAGAAGGTCAGGAAGTATCATTGGACCTTATTACTACAATGCACCCTTTTTCTATATAGATCAAGAATGGAGAATGTTCCTAAAAACATATTCTTAAGATTTACTTGCTTTCATCTGATGTTTCTATGTGACAAATCAGAACACTTATAAAAGAACTACTCATTTAAATTAAGTTAGTATGAATTGGATTTTTAAACATGTTCGTGAGGATTCTGAATTCTAGTTACAAATCTTCAGGAAGAAATCAGATATTTGTTTTTCCACCACATATGATAGACAAGCACCATGGACAACATAGAATTTGAATAATGGGAAAATGGCTAAACAATACAGGTAATCTGAAAAATATATTATTGCAAATAATATAATAATATTTTAATATTATGAAAAAATGACCATAAAGTTGCTGTTATAAAAATGGTAGGTATAAAATTGCATCTTGAAGAACAAATATTGTTAAAATATCTAATTCTACCCAAAGCAATCTAAAGATTTAATGCACTCCCTATTAAAATACAAACAGTATTTTTCACAGAACTAAAACAAAAAATCTTAAAATTTATATGGAACCACAAAAGACCCCAAATAGCCAAAGCAATTTTGAAAAAGAAAAGCAAAGCCGGAGGTTTCAAAATTCCTGACTTCAAGGTATATTACAAAGCTGTAGTAATCAAACAGTATGGTACTGGCATAAAAGTAGACACATAGATCAATAGAACAGAATAAAAAACCCATAAATAGACCCATAATTGTATGTTTATTTAATCTTTGACTAGGCAGGAATAAATATCCAATGGGAAAAAAGACAGTCTCTTAGACAAATAATGTTGGGTAAATTGGACAGTCACATGCAAAAGAATGAAACTAGATCACTTTCACCATACATAAAAGTCAATTCAAAATAGATTAAAGACCAAATTATGAGATCTGAAACTATAAAAATCCTAGTAGAGAATACTGACTGTAATTTCTCTGACATTGGCTGTAGCAACATTTTTCTAGATTGTCTAAAAAGCAAAAATAAACTACTATGATTACATCATAATAAAAAGCTACTGCATAGTAAAAGAAACAATAAAACTAAAGGGCAACTTACTGAATGGGAGAAGATATTTACAAATGACATATCTGATAGGCTAGTTTCCAAAATATATAAAGAACTTATACAACTCAGCCCCCCCCCAAAAATTAAAAAATGGGCAGAAAAAAAGAACAGATACTTCTCTAAAGAAGACACACAGATGGCCAACAGACACACATTAATATATGCTCAACATCACTATCATCAAATGCTACAATGAGATGTCACCTCACAAGTGTCAAAATGGCTAGAATCAGGGGATGCCTGGGTGGCTCAGCTGGTAAAGTGTCTGCCTTCAGCTCAGGTAATGGTCTCGGGGTCCTGGGATCAAGCCTGTGTTGGGCTCCCTGCTCATAGGGGAGTCTGCTTCTCCCTCTCCCTCTGCCCCCTTGCCCCCAAACACTTGTGCTCTCTCTTTCTTGCTTTCTTTTTCTCAAGTAAATAAATAAAATCTTTTTAAAAAATGTCTAAAATCAAAAACTTAAGTAACAACAAGTATTGGCAAGGATGTGGAGAAAAAGGAAATCTCTTGCACTGTTGGTGCAAACTGGTGCAGCTGCTATGGAAAATAGTATGGAGGTTCCTCAAAAAGTTAAAAATAGAACTATGCTATGATCCAGTAATCACACTACTGGGTATTTGCCCCCAAAATACAAAAACACTAATTCAAAGGGATACATGCACCCCTGTGTTTATAGCAACATTATTTATAATAGTAAAATTATGGAAGCAGCCCAAGTGTCCACGGATAGATGACTGGATAAAGAAGATGTGGTATATATACACAATGGGATATTATTCAGCCATAAAAAAGAATGAAATCTTGCTATTTGCAATGATAAGGATGGAACTAGAGAGTATAAAGCTAAGTGAAATAATTCAGAGACAGAAAAATACCATACAATTTTACTCATATGTGGAATTTAAGAAACAAACACAAAACTGAGCAAAGGAAAAAAGAGAGAGAGAGAGAGAGAGAGAGAGAGAGAGAGAAACCAAGAACCCGACTCTTAGAGAACAAACTGATGGTTACCAGAGGGAAAGTGGGTGGGGGGATGGGTAAAATGGGTGATGGGGATTAAGGAGTGCACTTGTCATGATGAGCACTGGGTGATGTATGGAATTGTTGAATCACTATATTTTACATCTGAAACTAATATAACACTGGAATTTAAAATTAAATAAATAACACTGGTCTAAAAAAACAGGAAAAAGATAACATAAAATTGCATCTATGTATACAAAAGAACTCCCCATTTATACTGACAAGACATTACAAAAAATGACTTTATGATATTACAACAAAGATTAATAAGTAAATCTCTCAACAGTAAAACTATGATTATTTTTCTTTAGATTTTTTTGGCATATGTTTGTATTTTAAGTGATCATTTTCCTTTACATGAAGAAAAAAGACATTTTTACTAATTACTAAATATGAAGAAAAATTATTTTTTTGATCTAGAAAAAAATGAGAAAATGAGAAATTATAAAATAAATAAATAAATAAATAAATAAATAAATAGTAGAAAAGGGGAAATTAGGCATCTGACAAGCACATGTTTTCCCAATGAATGGAAATAATTTAGATTATTCTGTAAAAGGGAAAGCCTTTCAGATTATGAAGTCTAACAAGTGATATGCCTAAATCTAAAGTGATAGAAAAGATGAAGGTAAAGAGGGAGAAAATAGAGTACTTAAATTCAAACAGAAAGAAAACCATAGTATTTACATTTTTACCCTGTGAAATAGAATTTGAGGCCAAAAATATCAAAGAATACAACTGAGAGAGATAATATAACACCCACAAACCTTTACGCACCAGATAACATAAAAGCAAAATGTGTAAAGCAAAAATAGAAAAATAAACAAAATATACAAAGGAACAATAAACAAAAGAAATATCAAATAAGCATGAGATATTGTTGTCTCACTTTTTCCATCAGATTATTCAAAATAATAATAGATTGATAGCATGTATTAGTTAAGGTTAGTGGTAATGTAAATTGATACAACTGTTTGAAGGGTAAATTGGTTTATTCATAAATTTTTTAAAAGTTCATATCCCATGTCTCAGCCATCCCACTTCTTGCAAACTATTATACAGAAATAATATCATGAAGAGATAAAAATATAAGCACAAGCGTGCTCACTGCAGTATATTTGTAACACATAAAATTGGAAAACAACCAATATGTCCACTAAAGGGTAATAATGAGCAAATATTAATAAAAATGCATGCAATGGTAAATTAGATATCAATTCTTTAAAAATAGCTTTGTCTCTATTAAGTAAGATTTCCATCTAAAAACATCGAGAGCAATAACTATAGTATGTTCTCATTTTGGTATAATTAAATTAGCATATGCATTTTTATAGACAGGTAAACAGATGGATAGTGATATGCAGAGGAGAAAGGCAGAAAGGCTGGATATTCAAGAGTACTTCACAGTGATCAATACTGTCAAGATTAAGTGGGATGATTTGGGGGCTAGGATCAGGGAGTTTGGATGAAGGGGGTATTAATTCCTTAAATTATAACTATTTTTAACTGATTTTAAGTGAACATATAATAACACTTGGAATTTTTCTTAATTTTCAAAGAAATTAAGATACTTCTGTGCCAATTTAAATTGATCGAAGTATTATGTATACAATTTATTTTTTTATGTATGTTTGCTTTTTCAGTTCCCTAACAGTATTAAGACATCTTAAGAGCAGCAACTTTGGCTGGTTTGCTTACTATTGCATCCCCAAAGCCTTGAGGAGTATCTTGCACTTAGAACGTGCTTAATAATTATTGTTGACTGACTGAGTTTCAGGATCAATGGAATTAGAGCAAGTATTTGAAAAAGCAAACACATTATAACAATGTTTTTCCCCATGGTAAATCTCTTTTTTTATTTTATATCAGCAAATGTGTTGTCTATTTATAAACAATAGAACACAAAGTAAATTAAGTTTCCCCAGTGTTTCAGTGAGAATAAAAATCAAATTATCTACAAAGACCCTAAAAAAATACAAGCTTAAATAAAATAATTTATTTCTCTCATCCGTGATAGTCAGTGTATATGTTTCCTTGACAGTATCAGTGACCCAAGATCTTCTACCTTGGTGTTCTGCCACGCTAAACATGTGGCTTCTGTCTTGTAATCTAGGATGACTGCTCTTGTTTCTATCATTGCAAACATGTTTCAGCAAATTCAAAGGCAAGAAGGGCAAATGGAGGGCACTGCCCTTCCCTTTAAGAAAATGGATCTGAAGTTGCATATGACATTTCTTTGCTATATTTAATTGGCTACAACTTTGCCGTATAGTCACACAAATCTGCAACAGCAGGCTTGGGAATGTAATGCTTGACTATGTACCTAATTGAAAATTAAAGAGCTGTATTATTAAAGAAAGAAAAAAATAATTGATATTTCAACACTTAATCAAGTTCCTACATTGATGGGGCAATTTATTTGGGGGAATATGTGATTGTGTGAAACTGATTTAAAAAAAATTCTGTGAAAATATTATCATACATGCAGTTGAGAACATTTCGATTATGCTACATATCCTAGAGAAGAGAAAATAACATTAGAATGTAACTTTTGACAAAAATAAATTTAAAGGGAAATTTGGAGATAAGGGGAAATCCATTTCTATAAACTACTACTTTTCATATAGCTCTTATAAATTTTATAAATCCATAACATTTAAGCTTGAAATGTTGTTGAATGTCAAGGCAACAGGCAGACAACCCCAACATAAACTATTTCACATTGGTATTCAACTATATTTTTCCTTCATGACTTAACTATTCCACATAAATTTAGCACTTCTGGCATTAGTCTTCATTTAATATATTACTAATCTGGGTTTAAACTGTTGGTCTTATGGACAAAAATTAATTTCCCCGATGAATTAACTTACTTCAAGGAAGTGACTTTTGTGCATTCTTTAACATCTTCTCAAGGAAGATCCTTTGATTTCCTTAAAAAAGGAAAGAAAAGCCTAGTCATGAGTCCTCATGTTAATGTGTAGGTATAATGATTAACTAACTGAAAACAACTTACCCATTCATCTTCCCCCTTCTATAAGAGTAAGTGTCATATAGCAAATGACCTTAAGTCTTGAAAATTTATATCCTAATATCACTGACTTGATTTTAGGAAACTAAATTTTAGGGGAACTAGTCTGTGCTCTATTTTGTTAACAGAGATATTTATTAACTCCAGCTATCCACATTAGCTCCAGAATTACAAGCCTTATTGGGAAGAGTTCTCATTACTATAGTCTAACCTTAATCATAAGTCATTTAAAAAATAAAAAGGAATATGTGCATCTGAAGTATACTATGTTGCGTGGAATCTTTGTCTTAATACTAATCAGTGTTTTAGCATTAACTAAGAGCTACTACTCTGTCCAATTATTTGGCTTACTCTTTGACTTAACCTTCTAGCTGAGACTAAGAGCTGTACCCAAGGCTGTAGAGCAGTGGTTCCCCAACGCCTGGATCAGAATCATGTGCAGGACTTGTGAAACACAGATTCTGTGTGCCATCGCCAGAGTTTCTGACTCAGTAGGTCCTGGATAAGGGCCAATAATTAGCAAGTTCTCAGGTGATGCTGAGGATGCTGATCCCTAGATTGGGGACCACATTTTGAGAGCAGTACATCAGCACAGCCATCTGACTGCTGCAGATTCTTTCTCTGAACAGAGCTACAGGGTCTGGGAATTCTATAACTGAAGTGATAAACAGTTCTCTCTTTAAGGGCTAAGAAAAGAGATTTTGAGTGAAGCCATTATGCCATCATATACATACCACATAGCTACCTGTGCTCATTTAAGCTTACCTCTAACTTTTTGGTCAAATAATGATAATCATTAGATAATTTAAATAAGACATTTCAGATTTTACCTTAAGTGGTATAAAATTAGTCCATAAAAATACAGTGTCTTAAGTAGATAATTATAGTAAGACTCATTGTAAGGGTACTAATAAACAGTATTATATCAAATCAAAATATTATAATATAAATGTTTTAAAATTTGTTATCAAGATATCTGACATATGTACAATTACACAATACCCTTTATTAAAATATAAGAAAACAACTGCAGTAATAATATGGAAGAATTAGATAGGTATATAAATAAACATCAAGGCCAAGTTCAGGATTTTTGGGAAAAGTTATTTTTATTAATTAATTTAGAGAGAGAGCGCACATGCAAACAGGGGGGAGAGGGGAGAGAGAGAGAATATCTTTTTTTAAAATGATTTTATTTATTTAATGACACACAGAGAGAGAAAGAGAGAGCAAGTGAGTGAGCACAAGCAAGGGGAGTGGAAGAGGGAGAAGCAGGCTCGATCCCAGGACCCTGGCTTATGACCTGAGCTGAAGGCAGATGCTTAACCAACTAAGCCACCCAGGTGCCCTGAGAGAGAGACTATCTTAAGCAGGCTCCATGCTCTGCACAAGGCCTTACGTGGGGCTCGATCTCACCACCCTGAGATCCTGAGCTGAGCTGAAATTGAGTCAACTGGCTCAACTGACTGAGCCATCCAGGTGTCCGCAAAGTTAACTTTATTTATTTATTTATTTATTGAAATTGAGTCAACTGGCTCAACTGACTGAGCCATCAAGGTGTCCGCAAAGTTAACTTTATTTATTTATTTATTTATTTATTTATTTATTATTTAGAAAGAGAGAGTAAGAGAGCTCAAGTGGGGAGGGGCAGAGGGGGAGGAAGAAAGAAAATCTTAAGCAGGCTCTACTTCCAGTGCAGAGCCTACACAGTGCTCCATCTCAGAACCTTGAGATCATGACCTGAGCTGAAATCAATAGTCAGAGGCTTACCTAATTAAGCCACCCGGGTACCCCCTTGCGAAAGTATTTAGATGGTCAAATAAACAAGTTAAAAAAATTAGTTTTGTGATAATGAAGAAAATAGAGTGAAAAACAAGAACGAAAATAAGATATTTTAGATACTCATCTATTTTGCTGAACATTTTATTGTGTCCATTAGTAACAAGAAAAAATATAGTTGTGATTTCACTAAGTCATTCTTTGCAGGATTCATTTTCTCTGAGCAGCTAAGGGAAAAAAAGATCTTACACGAAGAAACCTATTAAGTTTTCAGATGATTAGGAATTATTTTATATGTTTTAGATTTATTTTAATGCATTTTTGTCTCATATTACATTTTTTAAAAGATTTATTTATTTGAGAGAGAGAGAGAGCATGAGTGGAGGGAGAGGCAGAGGGGGGGAATCTCAAGCAGACTCCCCACTGAGCACAGAGCCTGACATGGCGCTCGATCCCACAACTCATGAGATCATGACCTGAGCTGAAATCACAAGGGGTCACTTAACTGACTGAGCCACCAGGAACCCCTTCATATTAAATTTTATATACAAATGGGACAATAGTGTGACAAAAACATTATGTAAGAATTTAAATCAGTGTTTATTTTATTTTAATTAACATACTTTATTTTTAGAGCAGTTTTAAGTTTACACAAAATTGAGCAAAAAGTATAGAATTCTCATAAACCTGTTTCCCCTGCACAGCATTACCCTGTTATTAATATCTTGCATTACTGTGATGTATTTGTTACAACTGATGAACCAATATTGATGCATTATTATTAACTGAAGTTTATATTTATATTAATATAATTACTCTGTGTTGCATAGTGCTACTGGTTGTGAAAAATGTATAATGTCAAGTATCCACAATTATAGTATCACCCAGAATAGTTTCACTGACCTAAACATTCACTATGCTCCACTCATTCATCCTTCCTCCTTATCTTCAAGTCCCTTGAGACCATTATCTTTCTCCT
This sequence comes from Ursus maritimus, assembly GCF_017311325.1. Taxonomy (NCBI): domain Eukaryota; kingdom Metazoa; phylum Chordata; class Mammalia; order Carnivora; family Ursidae; genus Ursus; species Ursus maritimus. Next base: position 47,809,626 of record NW_024423343.1, read on the forward strand.
ATAGTTTTCTTTCTCTATAGTTTTGACTTTTCCAGAATGTCACATAGTCAAAATCATATGTAATCTTCTTAGACTTTCATCTTTCAGTTAACAATAGGCATTTAAGTTTCCCCCACATCTTTTGATAGCTTGATGGCTCATTTTTTTCATTATTAAATAACATTCCACTGTACCAATAGACCGTGTATTTATTCATTCACCAATTGAAGAAAGTCTTGGCTGCTTCCAAGTTTTGGCAATTTTGAATAAGCCTGCTATAAACATTTGTGTGCAGGTTTTTGTGAATTTCAATGATTTTGGGTAAATGTCTAGCAGCATGATTGCTGGATCATACGGCAAGACTATGTTTAGGATTGTAAGAAACAGCCAAACTGTCTTTCAAAGTGGTATTAACATTCTGCATTCCCACTTGCAAATGAATGTGATTTTCCGTTGCTCCACAACCTTGCCAGCATTTATTGTTGCCAATGCTTTAGATTTTGGCCATTCTGATGGGTGTGTAGAAGTATTTCGTTTTTTAAATTAGCAGTTCCCTAGTTACCTGATATTAAGTGTCTTTTCGTATGCGTATCTACCAACTGCATCTCTTCTTTGGGGAGGTGTCCAGATTTTGTTATTATTTGTACACCTGTTCAATACACAAACAAAAAGCATTGACTTCACAAAATTCAGTTTCTGGTCTTGCAGTTGCTATTTTCTTTTCAGATGCTTTCAGTGGAAACTCAAATTCAGAGTGTTCTTACATCTATTTCATGAGATTGTTCTAAATAGCAAATAAAAATAGTTGCAAAATTATCTGCTTAAAATCTAAATGAAAAAGGAGAATGTTTTGCTTTTAAAACCACTCTATAATAATCAATTACTTTACAGTGAACTTCTGAAATCCTCTTTCCAAAACCGAAATAAAATTTGCTAAGAGATTAAGTTCCACTAGCATAATCTTCCCTCATGTTCTAACAAGAATTTTAAAATTTGTAATATATATATTCTACATAGAGATAAGTGTAATAATTTGTATAAACTGCCTTGGATATAACTGTATAGAAAAATTAATTAATCTCTTTCATCGTATGGGAAATTCAGTCATCTCCTAATGGAATATATATTTAATGAAATTACATTGTTTAACTAATGCACCTATGTGCTACTACTGGATTTGTTTTGCTAATAAGATCAAACTTGATCCCTTCCAGAAAATGGTTGGGAGACAAATTTAATTTTTTTTTTCATGGACAAGTGAGAATTTTGTTCATACAGAATAATTTTTGTATTTCATAAACCAGGGAACCAGCTATTCATATTGCACCTTCTAAGTCTCTGCTAATAATAATTAACCCTTTATGATACTTGAAGATACTAAAGAGTTATCATTTTAGTATTTGCTCATCAATAAAAATGATCAGCTTAAAGTGAAGTCATAGAAATCCCATGAGCTACTGATCCTCTCTGTTTTTTTAGGAAAATTACCTGGGCATTACTAGGATACTACCTGGGCATAGGCACATTTGGCAGGTGTCGTAAAACAATATCCCACCCTCGATGAATTTGTTGCTGAATTAGGGACTTGGCTAAGATCCTTCATATGTATTTGTATCTAAATATTTACATAGTTGCTGTTCAGGTGTCTTGTAAAAAGAGGTTTAGAAAATTGTTGCTACTCTCCTATCCCATGTTGAAATTAAACTAAAAGAAAACATATACTCTTTCAAATATCCATAATGAAAATAATAATAATAAAGTAAAGCTTGACTCTCATGAAACTCACTTTGAACAAGTCCAGATCAGACTTAATACCAACACCAAACACAGTGATGCTAGTTCCAGAACCCAATTAGTATCCTGGCACCATGAGTTTTCTTTAAGTAAATGGGTACATGAGTATGAATGCAAAGACTTTTATAACTGTGGACCCAGGAAAGACTGCCATGGCTCACCCTTCATAAAATGTGACACTGAGAGAAATGATTGCCAACCAGTAGTAGCTATATTCATAGCAGCAGCAGCTGAAAGAGGAAGAGTGATGGTTAGCAAGGGAATGACACCAGGGAGAACAGGAAGTTCTCTAAGACCACTTCTTTTTTCAACCTTCAGTATGGCACTTTATTCAATCATCTAGATCCTTCAGTTCTACCAGGAGCAGCAGGATTTTCAGTGGCAATTGAAATAAACAGGCAATAGACTGGCAATTGAAATAAAAGGGAAGTACTGTCCATTGATCGATAGTTGAAGTTTAGTCTGAAAGGGTGAATTGGAGTTACTTGCGGTACTTTAAGTGGCACTTTGAACAAGTAAGGAATTATTTATTAAAAGTGTATGTGGGGCGCCTGGGTGGGTCTGTTGGTTAAGTGACTGCCTTTAGCTCATGTCATGAGCCCCATGTCCTGAGTCCCATGTCAGGCTCCCTGCTCAGTGGGGAGTCTGCTTCTCCCTCTCCCTCTGCAGTTACCCCTGCTGGTGCTCCCTCTTTCTCTCTCTGCGTGTTTCTGTCAAATAAATAAATAAAATCTTTTCTAAAAAGTATATGAAGAAACCTGGGATTCATAGAAATAGGTAGAATTGGGACACCTGCAAATATTAGAATGCTTGTTAACAAGTGGGAGGTTTCTTGTACTACTTTTGGAAAAAAATGTAAATGTGACTTCCTTCTACCAATGAACCAGTGAAGCATAGACATCTAAGTACATAAAGTAGAGATCCAAGCATTTTATCAAATAGCAACTCTCTTCTCTATGGTTTATCTATCATTTGGGAGTCTCTGGACTCTTGGAAATTCTATCAAAGAACTGATAGTATTAATAGTAAAAATGATAGTACTATGTTACATTTGAATGCTTACTGTATAAGGTACACTGTGCCTAAAACTGTAAATACATTATTTCACTTAATCTTCACAATAACACCAGAAGTTAAATAACATTACTACTTGTATTTTATAGGTAGAAAAACTGATATGCAGATAATTGGTATAGTTAATATTGATAGCCTAGAGCCTATACTCTCAAGTACTACAATCATATCTCAGAAACGATGTTTGACATCACAAAATATTGTTAATATGCTTGATAATTTTTAGTTTGGCAATTATGAATTAATTTCATCATTCTTCATGTCAATAGCATACTTTTCCCAATACATATAATTATACTTAATCATAATAGATTATTATGAGAGAACACACACATACACACACAGATACGTTGTTCCAAACTAGAACATATATTAGTTTGGGTTAGTTTAGTTCAGAAATTCATACTTAAGAAAAATGCACATGAATAAACAGTATTTGACTGCAATTTAGTCAACCGGTTAATTTCAATTTATTCTTATAGTTGCTTTTTCTGATCACATAAAAAGTGAGGAAACCCTTATGATTTTGCAGTTACTCTATTAATTCACAATATTATGGACAATTTCTATTTTAAAAATTGAACAGCATTAAATTAAAATGAAAGGGCCACATTAAGTTTTAATCAGCCAAAAGTATCATAATCAATATAAAATAAATTTAATGACCTTATTTTACATCCTGTATGGAAATTAATTATACATAGGACAACATATTTTATATGTTGAAAAGCTGAAATGCTATTAAAATATAGAATGAGACCAAGAGAAACTACTTATGTTGACTACACAGATAAATCAATACAATTAAAGCCCAACTACTTTACACTGTAAACATTAATTGGGGTATTGCCACCATCATAAGATTTTTATACAACTTGAAATAAAAAGGCAGGTTTACTACATTGTCTCAGTTTCTAATTTTCTAAGTTTCCAATTCTACCCAGCTGCTCCTAATGGAAAACATTTTCATGATTGTATTATTGGAAATAAGGTGCTTAATTGTGTTATCAGACTACAAAAGTAAAACTGCATGTTCACAACAAGTCATAAGTAATAATAGGATTACACCAGTCAGAAGATATGAAGGCTGGAAGACTATTTAGAATGAAGGGCTTCAATAGGGTATCGAAAATATAAGTAGTTGGTGGGTTTGAGGTTCTGGATCCAGAAACGCAGGAAATTTGATTAGCTGTAAAATTAGGAAGGCATGGTAGTTTAGGTTTGAATCCGAGGACTAGAAATTCATCAGTATAGAGAAATAGATAGGTCTGGAATCCCCAGTTGGGTGGGTGAAGACAAAGGTTTAGAATGGTAATGAAGGGGGGGGGGAGGAAAGGACAGGGGAAAAGTGAAAGTGAAAGCATCAGTGACAGTGACAGTGAAAAGCATCTCAATATCTAGACAAGGAATTTGGCTCTGTTGAGTAGATCTGAGGTTCCTTCCTTGTAGTTATAATAGTGTCACTAAAAAGGCAATAAAGTTCTCACAGGTTTATAACCAAGGGTAAATAAAGGTGCTAGATGCTTGCAAACATAAATTTTCAAAGCTCTCAAGTAAAATGTGGTAAGCTACACAACTTCCTAATTTAGTGTAGACATAAGTAGTGTGTTTACTCTAATGGAATATACGTGGAGCAAAGTGTGATGGGTGTTATTTATCTTCCCATTTGTGATTGTGTTATACTGAAGCATAGAGATGTTATTTACAAGTAAACTCTTGTGATTGATAGGCTAAATGACTGATCTGTCATATTTCCAATAATACTTGAGATATTTTTCAAGTATTTGTTTTACACTATTTGCCAATTTGAGGCTGATGGGATAGACATCATTTTTTAGCTGCAAAACACTGTTCAAAGGAGGCCTTGTACTATGTAAGCTGATCCACGTTGAAACCTGCAGTTGGGACCTCCTTGAATAAAAGACTGAGCATTCCTTAAGTTCATTTTTTAAAGCCCACTGGTCTAAGAAACAGAGAAGGATCATCAAGAAATTGTTGAACTGAAAAAAGCTCATGTAACCCAATGTCTTAAGAGGTCTGTATATTCACCATGAATTAAAACATTTAATAAAAAATATCACAATGCTACTTATTTGTGTTTGTATTATTGTGTTTTATTTTTATTATATTTTAAAATTGGTAGCTAAATTTTTTCTATATTGAGGCAGCAATATACTGAAATGGTGACTGGGTTTTTAAAAAAGAAATCTTGAGAGGGGCCCCTGGGTGGATCAGTCAGTTAAGCATCAGATTCTTGGTTTTGGCTTAGGTCATGATGTCAGGATTATGAGATTGAGCCCCACATCAGGCTCAGTGGGGAGTTGGCTTGAGATTCTCTCTTTCCCTTTCCCTCCGCCTCTCCACATTGCTTGTGCATGCATGCTCTCTCTCTCTCTCTCTCAAAATAAATAAATAAATCTTTTTAAAAACTTAAATAAAAAATAAAAAGAAATCTTCAGCTCAGTCAGAAGAGCACGAGGCTCTTGATCTCAGGGTCATGAGTTTGAGCCCCATTAGTGTAGAGATTATGTAAATAAATAAATAAATAAATAAATAAATAAATAAACCTAAAAAAAAATCCTGGTTAAAGAAAAAGAAATCTTGAGCCTCTGAAAAATTTCAAAATTATAAGAAAAATACTGGTAAAGTACTGAGAAATGGTTCAAATGATCAAAGGCAGTACTGAATATTAAGATATTTTAGTCAAAACAAATTTAATTTTTCAATAAAAGTAATTAGAAAATAATCACCTGTAATGACACATTAGTGACATTTGGCTTCAAATGATGCCAGTATACAGTACAGAGGTGTTGTTATTAGTAAGGAAGAATGTTACAAAAACACGTAACTCAGTTGTCATGCCATTTATTGAAAAGATGAAGAAGTATATAAAATATTTAACTGAGATAATTTAAATAAAAATTAAAACTAATTAAAATAATGCATCTCACACACACACACACCACCTAGATAAAGAGCACAAGTAGGCAGAAAAAGAGCAGTAAGAAGGTTCGAACTAGGACAGGAAAGGTAACCGAAATCCAATCCATATTTTCCATACAAATGTAATAGATGCAAGAGCTGCTGAGAAAAATCATGCATTAGCCAGGTTTGATGGCTTCTAGGTCCTGAAAGGAACTGATAATGAAGGACACAAGATCTAAAGATAGGGCTTTGAGAGTTGGACGGTTTCCTACAAAGTTCTAGAGTAACAAAGAAAGTAGTAGAAATAGATATTCAAAGCAATGCAAAATTAATAGTCATTAGCATATTAGCAGTGCTTGGATATACCCCTCATTAAAACACACAAAATAAGAATAAAGAACAAATTGATTCTAGCAAATGCATCAAATATTGAATCACAAAACTGACCAGAAGGGTATGAAAGAGTATTGATTTACCCCCATTTTACACCCTTGATTCGGATTAAAAAGACTTAGTTTGATTGCTTGTAATACAGCCTAAATTAATAAATTAACCTACAATAAAATAATAGCGAATGACATTTTAAAATTTCCAGGATGAAAAAAGAAAGTATCTACAAATATCTTCCAGCTACTATCACTCTACAAAGAAAGAGGAAAAAGTTTTTCCTCAAATTTTCCTTTGCAATGCTGCATAAACTCTCAGAAGTTATTGTTTTCTTAAAGGAGAAAACATTGTAACATAATATTTCCATATAAAGACAAAGTATCATTCATGCAAAATGGCAATAGAAAACCATTTTAATTTATGCAAGAACATCATAGCTCATTTATTAATCTAGAAATACAAGACAGCTTAATATTAAGAATCAGTTTTTTTAAAAAAGAGTCAAGCAATATATTGCATCAAAAGGTCAAATGGGAATATACTTTCATATAATGCAACTTCATCCCTAGGAGATTTGCTAATGGAAACATCATTTATATACAATCTAATTGCTGTTGTGGAATTCAGGATATATAGTTAGGAAATAATTTACCTACTATCATTAGGGATTTAAGTGTTCTAGTTAAGTGAATTTTCAATACCCTTAAAATTTTAAAAAGTCATTAATTTTAAATATATTACATACTCCACTGACTTAGTAAACAGAGTATTCTAATAAAATTTGGTATGTTAATAAATTTAGAATTGTCATTATGAATGTCAATTAGTATGCTCTATTACAATGACAACTTAGGGCTGTTTGTTCAAGACCTACTTGTGAGCTGCTCTGTAAGATGTATGCAGTTTAGCAGAAGGATGAAAAATATACATTTGGTGCTAGATATAAGTATCTTTTCTTGTTATGTGCTCCCTTAAGTCCACTGTCAATTCAAAATGGGTATGTTGCTTCCTCTGTTCTCCTCAAACTTGCTGATCTCTAATTTTGAGAGAAAAGAAACTAAACACACACACACACACACACACACACACACACACACTAATGGGCTTCATAGGCAAACAGGAAACTGTTATCTTTTTAAAAATAAGCTTTCTAATTTTAGAAAAAAATTTTAATTTACAGAAAAATTGCAAAGGTACTATAGAGTTCCTAACCATTGCACACCCAGCTTCTTTTATTATTATTAATATCTGAGGTTATGTGGCCTTTGTGTCACAATCAAGAAACACGTATTGACACATTATTAAACAAAATCCATACTTTATCCAGATTTCCTTAATTTTTACTTGTGTCCCTTTACCTGTGTCCCTTTATCTCAGGACCCTGTCTCGAATACCATACTACATTTAGTTATCATATCTGCCTATCTTTCTCTTAGCTGTGTTGGTTTACCTTATTCTGGTCAGGTATTTGGTTGGATGTTCTTAATTGTGATTTGTCTAATGTGTTTCTTATAATTAGACTGGGATTATGGGTTCAAGGGAGGAAGACCACAGTGGTAAATCTTCATTATCATCACATTTGATCAAGGGTATATGCTATCAAGATGAGCTGTCACTGTTAATATTGACCTTGATCACCTAGTTAAGATAGTGTGTCTCAGGTTTCTCAATTGTAACGTTATTATTGTTCCTTTTCATACTTTGCTCTTCTGTAGGAAATCACTATAAGAGGCCCACACTTAAGAACTGGGGATTATGTTCTATCCCCTTGAGTGGGGACTATGCACACAAATTGTTTGGAATTCTTTGGCATGGGAGATTTATCTATTCTTCCATTTATTTCTCTATTAATTATTTATATAAGTACGGACTCATGGTTTTTTATTTTATACTTTGGTTATACTCCAATACTACTTCATCTATTGTTGTGCAAACTGGCTCCCAAAAGTCTCTTGGGAGCTCTTTCAGTTAGCTCCTATGTCCCTTTGACATACTTCCATCATTGTGGGGTTTGTTTGGGATTTTTTGAGCCCTTCCTTGCTTTCTGGCACCCTAAATTTCCAAGTTTATTTATTTATTTATTTTTTTTATTAATAATGATTTTTTATTATATTATGTTAGTCACCATACAGTACATCCCCGGTTTTCGATGTAAGGCTCGATGATTCATTAGTTGTGTATATCCAAGTTTATTTTGTACATTTACTATTGTAACCCTTAAATCAGCCACAACTTCAAGATTTCTGGATCCTTTTATTGGAGAATGGTATTAGAAAGCAAGATCTGAATACGAGGTGTGCTCATTGTTATTGGGATGACATTGTTACTAGGCTCTCTCAGCTGACAGAGCAAGGAAATATAGGTGTGTATACTAAGCCATGTAAATGCAAATATCTATGAATAATTCTATAGTAACCATCAGTATCTATATTAAACTATATTAAACTAAACATGAAATTATATTGATGTCTCCAATTCTAATCCATTGCTAAATGGAATCCCTTGCTTATTTATATCCTCCCACTCCTTACCATTTGCCATCTATTTACTTAGTTGTTCAATTCCAATATATATATATATATATATATATATATATATATATATATGTATAGGAATATATATATATATATGTATAGAATATGTATAGAATATATATATATATATATATATATATATATATATATATAATTGTTTCAGAGATAACATTTACTCCAACGGGAAAGAAGTATATCAACTAGAACACAGTGTTTATGTACAGTTAATTATGCCTTTAGTCTTAGAGAATAAATTTATTTTCAAAATTACTTAGGTAAATACTTATTTCTCTACGTGATTTAGTGAGGAATTTTCATATAATTATAATACAAATATATTCCTTTGTCACATCAGACATTCCATCCTGGCATTTCTTTTTTTTTTTTTTTTAAGATTTTATTTATTTATTCGACAGAGATAGAGACAGCCAGCGAGAGAGGGAACACAAGCAGGGGGAGTGGGAGAGGAAGAAGCAGGCTCCTAGTGGAGGAGCCTAATGTGGGGCTCGATCGCATAACGCTGGGATCACGCCCTGAGCCGAAGGCAGACGCTTAACCGCTGTGCCACCAAGGCGCCCCCATCCTGGCATTTCTAACCTCCTAAATGATTATAAATTTCATACACTAAGGTTCACTCTGTGCTATAAAATTTAGAGATAAATACTGTCTTGTATCCAACATTAGTATACAGAATGATTTCATTCTGTGTACTAAAAAAATCACCTGTGCTTAACCTAGTCAATTCTCCTCTCACCCAAGCCCCTGAAACCATTAATTTGTTTATTGTCTCTACAGTTTTACCTTTTCCAAAATGTCAGGTAAATTGAATGATAGAGTATTTCATCTTTTCAGACTGACTTTTTTCACTTACCAATATGCATTTGAGATTCATTCATGTCTTTCCATGGCTAGATATTTCATTCTCTGTTATCATTGAATAATATTCTATTGTATGGATGTATCACAATTTGTTTATCCATACACCCACGGAAAGACATCTTGGTTGCTTCTGGGTTTGGGCAATTATGAATAAGGCTGTTAAATATTCTTATGCAGGTTTTTGTGTAGACCTACATCTTCAAATCAACTGGACAAATAGCTTAGGATTATTCCATAAATGTCAATTAATTCAAGTTGATTGATAGTGTCGTTCCAGTCTTCTGTATCTTTACTGATTTTCTGTCTGCTTGATCTATCAATTACTACAGAAGGGGTTTTGAAATCTCCCAACTATAAGAGTGGATTTGTTTCTCTCTCCTTTCAGTTCTCTCAGTTTGCCTCACATATTTTGACACTGTAATGTTGTTTGCATATGTTTAGGGTTGTTTGGTTTTTTGGATAATAGATTTTTTTGTCATTATGTAATGCCCTTTTTCATCCCTAATGATATTTCTTGTTCTGAGGTCTACCTTGTTTGAAATTAATACATTTTTATTTGTATCTTTTATTTCGAGTTGTATTGTCATGTTGTATTGTTCTCTACCTCTTTACTTTCAACATATCTGATACATATAAAGTATATATATATATATATATCATTTATACTTTAAGTATATTCTTGCTTTCTTAATGCACTGAAAATTTGTTTTTAAATTGACCTATTTAGATCATTTGTATTTAAAATTATATTTTATACTTGGGTTAATATCTAACATTCTTGTTAGTGTTTTCCCTTTGTCATGTTTTTTCTTTATTTTTTTCCTCTTTTCCTGCTTTCTCTGGTTTTATATACCATTTGTATGACTGCATTTTGTCTTTTCTCATTATACTGCAGACATTTCTTTCTAAATTTTTTTCCAGTAATTATGACTCCAGTGGTAAAACTTTTCCTTTCTTTATATAGATCCATGTTTCTGATCTATGCCATATTTCTTCTGCCTGAAAGCTTATTTTACCATTGCTTGCAGGAAAGGTCTGCTGGCAATGAATTCCCATAGGTTTTGTATGTCTCAGAAAGTTTTTATTACTCTCACTTTGAAGGATAATTTTACTTTGTATAGAATTCTAGAGCAGTGGTCTTCTTTCACTTCATTTTCTCCTTGCTTGCTTAATATCTTGTGAGAATTCCACTATAATGCTTACCCTTGTATCTCTATAAATAAGCTTGCCCACATACGTCTTTCAAAAAAAATTTTTTTTGTCATTGGTTTACTGGAGTTTGCATATAATATGCCTAAGTTTGTTTGTTGGTATTTATTTTACTTGGTTATGTTCTCTGAGATTCATGCACCAGGGATTTGGTTTGCTGTCTGTCATTAATTTTGTAAAGTTCTCAGTCATTATTACTTCAAATATTTTTTATGCTCTGTTCTCTCCTTGCTCTCTTTCTGGTGTCCTAATTACACGTAAATTATATCTTTTGATATAACTATCCTTGAATGTTCTACATATTTTTTTCATTCTTTTTTCTATATGCATTTTAGTTTGGAAAAATTTTATTGACCTACCTCCAAGTTCATTGTTTCTTTTGTCAGCTGTGTTTAGTCTACTGATGAGCCCATCAAAGACATTCATTTATATTAGATTTTTTTCATTTCTAGTATTTTCTCTTGATATATTTCGTTTGTTTCCATCTTTCTACTTACATTGTTCATCTTGCATGTGGTCAGTTTTTCTACTGGAGCCCTAACGTATTTGTCATACTTATTTAATTTTTCCTAGCTTTTTTGAAGTATATTTGACAAAAAGTAATATAATTAATATGTACATGATGATGTGATATACCTATATGTTGATTATAGGTATCTATATATAATAATAATTACTTTTTTATTTACCTATTAACACCAAGCTAAACCACGTTAATTAACACATCCATCACCTATTTACTATTTTTTGGTGTGGTAATATCATAGTTCTTTTAAATTCCCTATATGATAATTGCATATCTGAGTCTGTTTCTAATGACTGCTTTGTTTCTTCAGAGTGTGTTTTCCTCTTGCCTTTTTGACATGTCTTGTGAGTTTGTTGAAATCCAGACATGTTGTAATGTCCAGTAACCAATAATATTAGGTAATGGTAATTGAGGTAAATAGGCCTTTAGTTGAGCATTTATGTTAATATGCATAAAAGTTGGGCTGTGTTTAATGTTTGCTGCAGCTATGGGTACCTAATGAGGACACTCTTCTTCTAGTGCCCTTGGTTTTATCTCCCCTCCCAATTTTCGGGTTCCCTTAAGTACTCTTCCTCAGAGAGAGTCTGTTATCTTGCAGCTCTTTTAGCTATAATCTCTTGTTCTTATGCTGGGACATTCACTGTTGGGGTGGGAAAGTGTGTGTGAAGGAAAAAAAATTCTTTTTCAATTAAATGTCTATCTTTTAGTGGACCTGTGTTTCAGGGATCTGACCTTTACACATATTTTTCAACTGATAGAGGCTTTTTCTCTTTCCCTCTACTCTGTTACTAGGCTACAGTGTTCCTAATGTATTTTCTTGAAACTCTTCCCTTGTTGATTATTGCCTGCTCTTTTCTGTGATACTAGAAGTGTATAAAGGGGACTGGAATAGGAGACATGCCCTTCTCCAGCTGGCACAAGGCTCAAGCAAATTATTTTCCCTTAGAGTGTGAGCTTTTGTTATAGAGAAGGCACTGGGTGTACTTCACAATTATTACTCTTTTCCTCCCTATACAACTTCCACAAGGATATCTTTCTCAGATCTTCATCATGAGAAATTGATGGGGTTGCTGGAGATAAAGCCCACAAAAAGTATGAGGGCCCAACTAAGACTGTAGGCAGGCATTCCTCACTATTAAGCTAGTCTACACTCTGTCATATTCCAACCACTTGTGACAGTTACCATTTAAGTGTTCCTAGCAGTTTATGGTTCAAATGGCTTTTTCTCCAGGTAAGCAGATCTCAGCTGCGACCTTCCAAATGCATCTCCCTCTAATTTTCAGGGTGACGATTTGCTCTGCAACTTCATTTCCCTGATAGGTCCAAGAAAAGTCAAGTTTTGTTTTGTTTGTTTTAGCTTAACCTTGTTGTAAAGACTGATGTGTCAAGTTCCACACTCTTTACCTACTGGAATTGAAGCAAAAAATCTGTAATGTTTTTTAAGATTCAATACCATTTTACTGGAGTGGCTAAGGTATGTGCATTGTGTGGGAGGGGGTGAGCTGGGGCACGACAGCAATGTTTAGAGGAACAGGAGCACGTGTCATGGTACTCATTTTCACTGAGCTTTCAAGTCTTTTACCTCATTTTTAGATAATACTATTCGGGAACAATGAGGATTTCTGAAGTCTATTCATCAAAAGCATATATTGTAATGAAACATATACTTTTATATAAAAACTTTTACCTCTTTTACCTGCAAAGAAACCACATATGAAAATTTAAACAATTGGGGGCCTGGGTGGCTCAGTCAGTTAAGCGTCTGCCTTTGGCTCTGGTCATGATCCCAGCATCCTGGGATCAAGCCCCCGAATCAGGCTCCCTGCTCAGTGGGGAGCCTGCTTCTTCCTCTCTGTCTGCTGCTTCCCCTGATTGTGCTCTCTCTCTGTCAGATAAATAAAATCTTAAAAAAAAAAAAAGAAAAATAAAAAACTCACAAAGCTTTTTTGTCCCCCCCCCCAATAAAGCTATGAATACCTCCAGAGATATGAAAAGCTACTGGCTGAAGCTGGCATATCTTCCTTGGATATCAGTTTTGCTGGAAGGTTTAGTGAAATCTTTACAGTAAAGTGTGATGAATAGTACATACTAGAGGAATACAAGAATAAATGTAAACATTAAAAATAAGACATGAGCCTTGGTAAATCATTTGCTTTGAGATGTGCCCCCTAGATCCTCAGTATACACTTTATTCTCCTGTTATTAAGGGCATTTTAATGGCAATTTTATGAAGTTATTAGTCTATGAAATTAAAATAGTAAACTTCTTGAGAGATTATTTTTCAGAAGTTTCTTAAATGCTTCCAACTATCCTCCTCTTCCCTCTCCCAAAAGCTGCATTATTCTTTGTACCATATAAGAGAGTGGGGCATATAAAATTACCTTAGAATTATGATTTTACAAAGCAAAAATATGCATCCACATCACCCTTTCCTTTTTGCCAGTTATTCCTGTTGAAAGCTTTTTTTTTCAAATATTTTGCCTAACAGTTTCATTATAGTCTTAAACTGGCAAAACGATATATATTTTCTTACTTTTCAATTTTCAATTTATTTTTTTGTCCCAATAGGCATAAAATGCTACATCTGATGACACCCCAAGTGAGACGCTCCTCATTTGCCCTGTTATGGAAACCTATTTCCACCCTGTTTGAGAACAGAAGTCCTTGAACTTTTTGCTTTCCACAAAAATGTAGTAAAACGTTTCTTGAATTTTATCTACTGAGGAATAAAGGTAAAGATTTGGATGACAGAAAGAAGAACAGGACACTCTTTTCCTGGCATTGTGGTGCTTTTCAAAAAGACTCAATTATTGAACTTTTTCCATTTGATAAAAGAAATATGTGATTCATCTTTCTTTTAGTTATTTCTTGCTCCTTATTATTGATGAAATCTAGGTATGGAATACTTTGCCAGTATCCTCATATCCAAGCCTTCAAATAAATTAGGAATTATGCTGGCTTTTATAAGCCTGTGTATGTTTAATAGTTTATTTAATTTTCTTTGTATTTTTTCATTTAACTTTAATGTTACCTTTAAAACGTATAATAAAATCATTGTTAGTTCTAAAGAACAGTCTCTTAAAACATTCTAGAACACTGAGAGTCATGATGTTAAAAATTACACAACTATTTGTACACAAGATACATTCCTCTTGAAGAGTGACCAGTTTTCTTTACTATTTTAGATATGTTTAGGAGAAGTTGTAGGTTTTCATAAACTAATTGGTGTGGCAGTCCTAAGATTGGGTAAAACATCTCTGAAATCGAGTTCTAGAAGAAGTAAATTTCTAGCATAAACTCTTGGTAAAAAAAAGATTAGAGCTCTTTTGCATTTGTTTAGAAATCATAAATACTGGTATTGTTTTATAACAACAAAACTTAACTACTGAATTTTACAAGTGAGAACCAATGACACACAAACAATTGTTAAATTCTGTTTTTTTCTGCGTTTTATAGACACTGGGGACTTTCTCTAAGGCTATGATAGACATTATGCTAAAAGAATCTTAAAACAAATTAGGTTAATGTTTAGCAGATAATAAATTAAGATAAAGGGCTATTATTTGAGCTTAAATGGTTTTGGGAGACACCTAGCAATAATGTATGAAGGGAATCTGAACATGATGGATTAGAACTGGGGAAAAATATAATTTTGGAATTCTTTCCTAAGACCAGAAAAGAATCTCTTAGAAGAAATGAGGATCTCCCACCCCCCCAAAGACATGACTATCATTTTAATCATATTGATTTCAAAGGAGTGCTAAAGCTATGATAGTCTTTTGATGTCAACTTGGCTAGTCTATAATTCTCAGTTTTTCAAACACTAATCTAGGTGTTGATGTGAAGGTATTTTTGTCAATGTGATTAGAGTCCATGATCAGTTGACTTTTAAGTAAAGGAAATCATTTTAAGTTATCTGGTGGGCCTGATTCAGTTGAAAAGCTTCAAGAGCAGGTCTGAGGCTTGCCTGATGAGTACATTCTGCCTGCAGACAGCAACTTCAGCTAATGAGTGCTCTAGCCTACCCTTCTTGATCGCCTGCTCTCTGGATTTTAACTTGTGTAGCCAGACTCAACTGTTCCAGCCAATTTCATACAATAAATCTCTTAACAGGCGTCTCCTTCTGATTTCCTACTGAGCACTGAATGATATACTATCAAAACAAAAATACAAATGGCAAATCAATAAAGTAGTGTAATCACCACGACAATCAAGATATAAAAAAAGTACCACATCCAAACTTTCCCCTTACCCTTTCTTTGTCACCCATCACCCCCACAGCCAGCCTTTAAGAGCCATTGATCTGTTTTCTGTTCTTATCATTTTGCCTTTTCAAGAACTATTATAAATGACATCATACAATACATCTCCTTTTATATCTGGATTCTTTTACTTACAATAATGCATTTGTGGCTCATTCATATTGTGTATATTTGTTCTTTTGCTTTTATTGTAAAGTAGTTTCCATTGCATGGATGTACCAGTTTGTTTAAACATTCTTCAGTTGACAGACATTCGAGTTGTTTAACATTTTTTAATGATTATAGATCAGCCTTTGTAAATAGGACCTTCTACATTGCCTCTTTATTATATTTATTTTCAAAATATTTACCTAACTTCTGTTTTGTGACTGGGTTTATAACACTGGGGATAAGACATATAAGTATAAAGTAGCCATAGTTCCAGCTCTGTAAGTTTATAATCTTGTGATAAGGATGGATAATTATGCAATGACTGAGAGTAATGGATGCATGGGTACATGAAGATCTCACAGCTATAGCACTTAACGGTAGTTTGTGGAATCAGGGAATAATTTCTAAATTATGCAACCTTTAAGCTGATGTCTGAAGAATCCAACCATGACTCCTAAAATCGAGAAACCATAGTTGAACCCTTGGCCCTGCCAGACAATATTTTGTCAAGTCTTGAAAATAAGAAGACCATTGAATTAGATTAATTCTACAGCTCTCCTAGTAGCACTAATTTTTTATAATGTTTTATGAATCTATTATGTAGGTAATAAATGAATGTGAATTCAAAACACTTTTGTCAACAAGAAAAAAAGTAGTATAAATTTTGTAGAATCTTAAAAGTATGCTATTAAAGTTTTAGAAACATTAGAAAATCAAGTTTTAGTGTGTTGTTGCAGATCTTTGAACAAAGTTCAACTTTTAAATTCCTGCCTCCTGAGTTGGTTCATTGATCACTTGATTTACAGATGCACATATAACTATTTTAGGTATACTTGATTCTCTAGAATTTAAAAATTTCTTCCCAGAAAAATAAAATTTAGTAAAACCTTAAAATGTACTCTGAACCAAAATTTGAAGTAAGCAAATTAAGTGTCAAGGTTCTGGCTATAGGGAATGAAGGTAATATCTATTTTATCTGTATGGAGAATCACACTGTCAAATATTGTCCTGCCATAGCTAATGTATGGACGTGTTCCACCCAAAACAATTCTGGTATGGCCTTCAACATATGTATGAGCCAAAGAAAATAAAGCATTTTTCAGGAGCAATTATTTTTTGTCTAGTGATTTTCATCTTGCTAGAAGAATTTTTTTTCATGCTATCTCTCTGACAAAAATAGTTTGTCAAAAGCTTCAGGCATATTCTTTTCAAGCTAGGCCTTAAGGAGAGACTTTTAGAAAGGAACAAAAGAAACTCCTAGCCACAACTTATATTCTAATGTGTCTAGGATGTTGTATACAAATCACCTCATAGACTTACTCTAATATGTCTTAATTCCATTAAAAGATCTCTTGTGCAAAATTAAAAATTAATTATTTATATTGTAATGTCTAGATATAATAAATGTAAAAATTTAACTTATAATAATGCATGTGTGCGCTATATTTTAAAAATAAATGAAATATGTTTAGACAATTAAAAGACATTTTCTAGACAGGAAATCTGTTGTATTCATCAATTATTTAGTTTCCGTTTAATTAAAACCCTCAAAGTCTTAATTATGAATTTCTTCCCAACTTTTTCATTGTTTGTATTTACATGTCAATTTTAAAATATTTTGTTTAGAACTTGAAACTCATTTTCCTTTGGAAGCCATGTTCTATTTGTTAAAAATAAATAAATAAAATGGTGCTGACAAAAACATTTGAGCCATAACATTCATTCATTCTTTTCATAAATATTGACTATTCTATGTCTTATTCTATGTTAAGCACTAAGAATAAAAGAATAAATAATATCAGGTCTTCCTTAAAGAGCCTTACACTTGAGCAAGAGCAAAGTATCCCAATCTAAGAATATCTCTAATACTTTTCCATTCAAAGATATTTAGCAATATAATGGTTAAATTCAGTTGTATGTCTCTTATTTACAGTTTGGTGTAATTTATCAGGAAAGTATAGGTCTCAGAGGATGTGTACTTCCTGGGAGATAGCCCCTTCTCCCTTCTGTGAAAGCGGCAAATCTTCCATTAAATGACACAGTGATGGTTTGTCCCACTTGCCTAAAATAGTTATTTTAAAAGAGAAAGCCAATTTGTTCTTGCACTCCACATCCCTATACCTCACTGTTTTCAGCCTTGAAGTAGGATTGGGTTTCAGATGACCTGGGGAGACAATGGGAACAAGATATTTCCCTAATTTCTGAATGTATAGTTAGGAGAGCTATCACAAGAAATTGAATCTTTACATTGACTCTTTGACATGTGGAGAAAAAGCTATTACGGTAAGAAGAGCAAAGTGGAAGAAAATTGAGTTTCTCCTCTTTTCCAAATAATATACCAATAAACAGTGCAATATGCCTCAGGGAATGACAGAGAATAGCACTATATTGAAAATTTAAAAAGTCATGGAAGTGACAATATGTGTTAAATTCCTCTTTTATTCCTCTGTTAGTGGCAAGTTGATGCATCTTGGACATCATAGTAGCTTAACCTAAACTATGATGTGATATAGTCTTTTAATTAAATTAATGCAATACAGTCCTGGCCCCCTGGTATGTAGCAGTTGAACTGGACAATATTTATTTATGTACCAGTAAAATTTGATGTACCTACTAACATAGCTTCAAAATATAAAAAATAGAATAAAAATTGACAAGACTGAGAAGAGAAACAGATACACAACCATAGTTGAAGTTTTTAATACAAATTATTCACTGTTTGAAATAGCAGAAAAATAAATAAGGATATAGATTTGAAGAACATAATCAACCAACCTGAGTTAATTAAATATACACACGTGTGTTTTTAAGTGAGTGTATGTAGACAGTTGCCATAAAAACAATTGCAGAATACACATAGCTTTCATTTCAAAGAATTTGCATAATTCAGACTTAATTCACTCAATGGATTTAAACTAATCACAACAGAAAACTAGAAACCAATAACATAAAGATGATTAGACAATCCTCAAATGTTTGGAGATTAGGCAGCCCAGTATCGCAGAGCATACCAGTCACTGGGTTTACAATTTTACAGTTGGGTGTCTAATTTATTTCTCATAGCATCTCTATGAGGAAATTTTTTGTTATCCCTAATTTATAGAGAAGACTGAAGTTTTGAGAATGTAAGTGATATTTCCAGTGTTACACAGCCAGTAAGTGGTAGAGCTTGGATCTGAGCTCTGGGGTACTGGGCTCTTAGCCACACTGTGTATGTAGAGCCCTCCCATTTGGACTCCAAAGTGTTTTAATTAATTGTTTACATATCCATGTGGCCTACATGTTTTGTGAACTATACAAAAGCAGCATCCACATCTTCCTCATGTTTCCATATAATTTGTATATAATATCTGCCACGCAGTAAGTGCTTAACAAATATTGGCTCAACTCAGTTTAATTTGTGGCTCAACAGCAGACAATCCAACATCTGAAGCTACCTATACCTCTCCCAAGGCAGAGCATTCATCGAATATCTACTATGTGTTTTCCTCTAACAAAATGATTTCACAACAGGAACAAGCATTGGATAAATACGCAGACATTTTTTTTTTCTAGGTTAACAGGACATTTTGGTGATAACATTTTACGTATGGCACAATTAAGTAATTTTCTTCAACTCAAGGATTAAGCCTTAACAATGCAATGAAACAGAAGTCAACTTAATGACTTATTTAAATAAAGAGTAAAATGCCAACTTCATAATAAAAATAAACAACTCGTCCCCCACCAATAAACTTCAAAACATAAAAACCCAACAAAAAGCATGTTTTTAAAGTTACCAGTAGTTGATACCATTGGCTCTAACATGACCTCTCAAGACTTATGAATCATGAATATAGATGGTGGGTATTTTATTATATTTAACCAATTCTCTATAAGTAGAAGACAGGTCTTTACATTTTTAGTACTTTCTGAACATTCACTTTAGTTACTGTAAAATGATTATTTTATTGTTTTTCTCTCTCTTGAAATTTGAGCAGTCCTCATCTATATGCCAGGTATCCAGCAACAATATATCTGAAAATCTGAATGTGGGTGGTATCATAACATCTCTGCTACTTGGGACCTAAAAATACCAACTAAATATAATAGCTCATTGAGTGCCTTTAAAGGACAATTTAATGCTCAACATTTTTAAGTAGAAAACACAGTAATTATTGACCGAGGAATAAACTAAGGTGCTTCTACTTCTTGGCATTTAAAATTTTTTAAATAAAAAATTCCTGTTTACTTAATTTTTTATGACACAAAGGAACACTAAACTCCCCAAAACAATGATTTAAAACACAAATTTCCAGAATGTCTGAAGATTACAATCAATATTTGTAAAAAGTGTAAATCCTCTTTAGTTGTTAGAGTATAAACCTGATGAATTAAATTTTAATAAGGACACTAGAAGAACAGTGCTCATGAGTAAGCTTAAGTGACTGTATAACATTTTGCTTTTAGTTTTACACATTTCATTTTCAGTTAATGAAATCCTTCCTTTTTTTCTATTTCATATAGTATTGTTTTGTGCATGAAAATTATCCTAATGAGAAAAATATGGGTCATGTTTATAAGAATACTACTCCCTTGCCTTTACTTTTAAACTAAATATAAAAGGAACAGTTAGTACTCAAGGGCTTTTGAATAGAAAAATTATTCCAAAAATTGCTTTGAGTGGCTCATGTATGTGTAGTAAACAATTTTACCCATTTAATGGATGGCAAGGGGGAAAGAAATCCTCAGATTTCTCTTTACCATGTTTTAAGTGTCATTCAGTTATGTGAAATTGTAAAGCATGCTTTCTATCCCATTTGTACATTGCCAAGTCTGTTCAGATGTTAAAACTAGCTCTCAGAGGCATCATAAATATGTTTACCCTATATCTTAGATTGTATCTATATGCTAGAAAAGTGCTGTTTAAATTGGTAGAGAAAATAACCTTTTCATCTACAATGAAAATATGCACCTAAAAAAAAAAAAAAAAAAAAAAGAAACCCTCCACGCAATGCTAAAAAATGATAGCTTTTCATGGACTTTCTGTTCCCTCTTCATTCTAAAATTTTGTGTTACTATATTTTACTACCATGAGACTTTATGTCCTTTAAATCCAAATGCTCTGGTTAACACTATAAACGAAGATCCAGAAACTATTGAGCAAGTTCCTGACGTTAAAATATCAAATCATTTGGTTTGAACAACTGTCATTATTATAATTTTTTTTAGAAAAATATGCTTTTGGAGATCATGCTTACAGAATATACTCATGATTTCAATCCCACACAATATTTTAATTCCATAAGGTGTGTGGGTGGCTATTTCAAATTGACATAGTTTTGTGTTATTTTTTACATGCAAAATTATTATCAGATGGAGGGGAAATTAAATATTCTGAATGTGATAAAAACCCTCAGTGTTCTTGACTTATATTACCAACTGCTAACTACTGCTAAAATTTATCCATTTTTGGAAAATGAACAACCTTGACAACATCAGAAGTCTTAACAAAAAATAAAAATAGAACTTTGTCAAAATATCTGAACATAATTCTTGTGTTAAATGACTCAATATATAAATTTGAGAAAAAACTGATAAATGATCCATAATCCCATCAAATAACTTACTGATATTTATTGGCTAAAATATTTTATAAAATGTACTCTGATTTTAATATGGCTGTGTATTTTTGAGTTGATTGTATATTTTACGATATACATTTAATAAGAGAAAAACTATAACACTTTATAGAAAATTTTACCTTACTTTTTAGCCACTGAATATTTCAAATGATAGGAAATTTAGCCTCTTTTGTCCAATAAGTACATCACTATATGCTTACCAATAACCTAATGTGCCGTATTGTGGGATAAATTCAATAACTCTCAGTAATTAGTATTTTAAGGAAATTGAAATATCTCATGTCAGATATTTTGTCAGGTTATCATGGGCATACACTTTTTAAAATATTAGTGAATTTACAAAATAATGAGGTTTATAAACTAACTTTTTTTGGGAGTATAATCTTTTATTTTTTATTCAAGTATAATTAACATACAGTGTTATATAAGTTTTGGGTGTACAGTATAATGATCCATCAATTCTTTTTCTTTTTTTAAAAAAGATTTTATTTATTTATTTGACAGAGAGAGACAGCGAGAGAGGGAACACAAGCAAGGGGAATGTGAGAGGGATAAGCAGGCTTCCCGCACAGCAGAGAGCTGGATGCAGGACTCAATCCCAGGAACCTGGGATCACGACCTGAGCCAAAGGCAGATGCTTAACTGACTGAGCCACCCAGGTGCCCCTAATGATCCATCAAATCTATGCATTACTCCATGCTCATCATAATAAGTGTATTCGTGTTGTGATGAACACTGGGTGTTGCATGCAACTAATGAATTGTTGAACACTACATCAAAAACTAATGATATACTATAGGTTGGCTAATTGAACATAATAAATAATAATAATAATATAATGTGCATTCATAATCCCTATCACCTATTTCACCCATCTCCCTACCCACCTCCCCTCTGGTAACCACCAGTTTGTTCTCTATATTTAAGAGTCTTTTTTTTTTTTTTAATGAACTAACATTGTAAACACTATTATGGAATAATTTTTAGGTTGTCATAGGCAGAAATTGTAGCTACATATTTACTGTGCTCCTCCATGTTAGAGGGGTTGACTTTTTTTATTTTTTTCTAATCTGACATGGGAAAATATAGCATATCATTAGAGCTTTATTTTTCATTTTTTCCTTAAATCTAGTAAGGGAAATGATTTCTTGATTTCTAGTGTTTGAAAATTCTGTAAA
The DNA here is from genome assembly GCF_017311325.1 of Ursus maritimus. Lineage (NCBI taxonomy): Eukaryota > Metazoa > Chordata > Mammalia > Carnivora > Ursidae > Ursus > Ursus maritimus. Next base: position 47,832,147 of record NW_024423343.1, read on the forward strand.
AGCTCACTTATGTTCTCTCTTCTATAAATAACCTTTCTATATCTCTAATGTGATTTTCCATTAAGTTCTTTTATCTTTATCACTATATTGGATTCTTGCTATATTGCTGATTTTAACTCCTTGTCTATCAACATGTTTTAGCTTTTAAAATTTTTTCTCCCAGACTATTTTTGCTCAAGTGGCTAAATTGCTTCAGTTTAAAGTTGAGGGGCCTCTGTAAGATGTACTCAAGTCATAATCTTTATTGAAACCCCTATCATTTTTATTTTTTTAAAAATAAATTTAAATTGTTGCTTTACAAAACAAGACAAAACATTAAATCTTTTCATTCCACGACAGCTTAATGAATAAATCTCCTATTTACATCACTAAACATAAAATAAGCTTTTCACTCCCTCATGGCCTGGGAGTGTTGACTAAGTCCTTTTCTTCCAAATTAATCTTTGTTAAAGAAAGTCAGTTTTCCTATGCTTATGTCCACTTCCTAGGGACAGTTAACTTCCAATGACTTCCAGTGTGGGCCCCCCATCACAATTTGGGACAACACTGCAGGGCCATCAAAGCTTCAAAACTCCCCATGGAGTCCTCATGGCTCAGGACTTTGTTGTGACTGTTCTGCGCTCAGAGTTGTCTCTTTGCACAACCCTATTTCTAACTCTACCTCACCTGTGTTGATATTCAGATTACTTCCCAGTAAATTCCTGAACTTAAATCTCTACCTCAGAGTCTATTTCTTGGAAACTCAGTTGCATAGTTTCCCATCACCAATCTTACATACACTAACATATGTATTTTGAACTTCCTATTATTCTTCCCATTATTCTTCACTCAAATGAATCATTTTTTTTAAGCAGGAAAAGTAATAAACACAAGGAACATTGAGTTAATCAAATAGGCTCAAAAATTTTTTTTAAAGAAGTAGAAATCCCCACAAAGAGTAGAAAGAATCACTGTTGCTGATCAAGCTTTGTAACCTAGTAGGGAGTCAAAAACCTAATTAGTATTGTTGTGAAACCACAGATAGAAGGAGCATTTAAGGCTGCATTTAAACAATAATTTATCCAAATGCCCTAAAATGGAGACCTGACCACAAAGAATAAAATCCCTATCATTTGCCAGATAATTCTCTTTACGGCTCTTCAAACTATAATAAAATACAAATTATGCATACACAATTTTTTACAATGCTAACAAAATGAAATGAAAGGATCATTATGGCAGCACTGTGGGTTGTATAATGCCGACCTCTCTGGTATAGAAGAATTCATCATTTAGGGAGGAGACAAAGTGTGGCTATGTAATAAAACCTATGTGAAAATCATGGATGATTAAAAATCTCTCTGACTTAGCAAGTATAACTTTGAAAAATTAAGCAAAGTTGCAGGCTAATTACAAACATCATTTTGAAAAACTATAAATCCCTTTGAGAGAAGCAATGGTGTCCTAGACCCTGACCTGAAATCAATGGCTTGATAATCCATTTTTTATCAAGCTGACCACACTCTGAGGTGGTTATCTTTTTCTCATTGTTGTTACAGGATTATAGCAAACCAAGGAAGGTATCAAAATAAATATAAAAAAGGGAAAAAAAATGTCAGTAGGTACTGATATCTTGAGGCACTTTTATTTTGACACTTTGATCAACTAATTTATTAGTATTATGATGCATTAGTTAACTACTCTGTCTTCAAAAAGTCTACATGGGCAGTTTTATGATCCGGATGCCAGTTTTCCTGTTGATTTTACAAGCAACTGTTTGTAAAACAATTGCCATTTCTGGCCCAGTTCAAGAGGTCTTTATGCCCAGTTCCAGAGTTCATTAGTGAGAAAGGAAAATAGAGCTTCAAAATGGAGTCTCTCGTGTCCAGAAATTTTATACAATTCCACAGCATAAAAGGCTCTCCTCCAGGGAATGACCACTGCTCATCCATCTAAAATGAATCCCTTTCCATGGGAAACAGGTGATACAATAAAAAGAGCACAGAGTTTGGATTATGACACACTTGAGCACAAATCAAAGCACCAACATTTATAGATAAAAAAAGTAAATAAATATCTTTATACCTAAGAATCTTTATAAACCTATTCAAAATAATCAGTCACATATAATATCAAATTAAATTGTAAATGACTTATGATGAGTTAAGTGTTAAAGTTTATATTTATAAAAAATAAATTTTTAAATCTTATTATATTAATGGATTTCATTTAATAAGGTATACATTAGAATGTATTAAACATAGAGTTGTGGGGGATTTTCTCCAAGTACATAAATTTTTATTACAGAACAAAAACATATTTTCTTAAATCTCTGTAAATTCTCTCTATATTCATATTTTTAGCAGTTAATTTACATATAGTCAACTATTATAATACTAATAATATAATAGGATTTTTAAAAAGATTTTACTTATTTATTTATTTAGATAGTGTGAGGGGGTTGGGGGGAGGAAGGACAGAGGGAAGTAGGACAGAGAGAGAGAGAGAGACAGAATCTCAAGAAGACCACCCTGAGTGCATGGAGCCCGATGCGAGGCTTGATCTCACAACCCTGAGATCATGACCTGAGCCGAAATAGAGGGTCAGATGCTTAACTGACTGAGCCATCAAGGTGCCCCTGACAGGATTTTTTGAAAGCCCATTTATAAATGTTGCACTGAGAGAAACTTCATACCCTGTAGTAATGCTGATTAATATATTCCTCACCTGATTTGGAGGCTCTCATGTATTAGTCCCACCGCACACTGTCATCTTTTGTCTAAGAACTACATCTTTCCTGATATTCAATGTTCAAGACATGATAATAAGAGCTAACTGAACATTTCCAATTTAGCTGTTGCCAAAATTCACTCCTCTCTCATTTTTATATTTGCTCTAGAAATGATAGGATTACCAATTTGCTATTAAATGAGTGCTTTTCCATCAGGGGCATTACAATGTATGCGTATACTGGGATCGTTTTTAAAAACTAAAAAGAATACAAGCACACTTTTTTTTTCACATAACAATGCAGTCATGGTTGATGAGCTAAAATAAGTTCTAACTCAGAAAGAGTTTTATAAGCCTTTATCTACTCTTTATTACATCCTGTTAACATCATGCTTCACTTCTGCCTCTCTAACATAGATAACTATATTTTATCCTAACACCCTATCACTGGCATTTAATAAATCATAGTATCTCTATTTCATCAAAGAGGCTGTCTTTTTCAGAGAAACATAATATCATAGTTTATAGTTGAGTTGAGGCTTTAATTAAAGTCAAATTTTGATATTTAAGCATTGAAATGCAGTCCAAAGCAAATTATTTCCATTCCAATTAACCTTGATTGCTGAAATCTAGCCTCTTAGATTAAATCTCCTCTGCATTGCCCTGATAAGATCCAGATGTTGCCAGCCACCATCCCCAGCTCACGGGCAGTTCTGTTCATTAAAATCATTAGTGAATTTGATTTTAGAGGCAGATGCTCCAAAAGCCGTTTTAAGAAAGGCAATCTCTTTTGAAAAACATAATGCTGACAAATGCTATGTTTGGAGCCAGAAGGTATTAATTTGAATCCTGCCTTTAAACTCTATTAATTTGGCAAATTAATAAGCATCTCTTAGCCTGAAGATACTCCCTTGGAATGGGGAATATAATAATAATACCTAACATATATTAGGCACTTACTACCTTTTAGGAAATGTTCTAAACAATTTATATTTGTGTCTTTTAAACACACAATAACCATATCAGATCTGCATTACTAAATCCTCATTTTCCAGATAAGTAAATTGGAGATAATACCTGACTTTCTTATTCTTTGAGGTTGTGGAAAAGACGCATTTAGTTAATGCAAATAAATATGTCTCTTCAGGACCAAAAAGTACCACATGATAAAAATTACTGTTGTTTTCCTCCTGCCCCCCTTCTTTGTTCTAGACCACTTGTTCTGTTCATGTATGTATTGATATATACATTTATCTGCTTGAGATGTGAAACAACTTCTGTCTTTAGAATCACTGGATCAAGGTATTTCAGCAACAATTTTGCAAAAAAAAAAAAAATTCAGAAACGAGAAAAAGTAAAAGAACTGGAGGAAAGAAGAGCTTGAGCACTCTAGAAGAGGGAAAATACGGAAAATTCTCCAGGGTTGGGAAGCAAAGGGATCAGAGATATGTCCCAGTTCTCCTCTTCTCAGAGACACCCCATCCTTCATAGTGATGATAAAACGTCTGTTTGGGGTGAGACTTTAATATATGCTATTATGATTTTTGAAAAATAAGTATGTTTGGTCCTTCAGAAAACCAAATATTATTTCTCATATATATTCGGTCTCTGTTCAGGGTTCCTTACTCAAAGGTCCCAAAACCCTTGGAATTTCCTAAGTGTTGAGAATAAGGTATCTTTTGTTATGTTAATGAGGTGAATTTCGGAAAGCCCCTAGGTAACCTGAGGACAGTGGCTGGTTGCCCAGGGAGCCAACCCTGTGATTAGAGGGTTGGAACTTTCAGTCCCACCTAATGACCTCTTGAGAAACCAGAGGGGCTACACTGAGTTCAATCACCATTGGCTGATGATTTAATCAATCATGCCTATGTAATGAAGTCTCCATAAAATTCCAAAAGGATGGGCTTCAAATTTCTTCTCAGTTGGTGAACATGTGGAGATTTGGGGAGCTAGGCTTCCTGGAGAGGGCATGGCAGCCCTACGCCTTTCCCCATACTTTGCCCTGTGCACCTCTTTCATCTATGTGTTCCTGAGTTACATCCTTTAAAAATAAACAGGTGATCTAGCGAGTGAAGTGTTTTTCTGAGATTTGCACTATAGCAAATTAATTAAACCCAAGGAGGAAGTCGTGGGAACCTTCTGCTTTATAGCTAGTTTGTCAGAAGTACAGAAACAACCTGGACTTGCAACTGGTGACTGAAGTGGTGGTGGGGGGATAGTTTTGTAGGACTGAACCCTAATATATGGAATCTGATGCTTCCTTCAGGTAGATAGTGTCAGAATGGAGTTAAATTCTAGGATAGCTAGCTAGTGTTGCAGAGACTTGCTTGGTGGTATTGGTGACTTCACCCCCACACGCAGTGGAATTAGGTCCAGAATCCTTTTTAAGTTCCATCGTAAGCAAGTTATAAATTATAGCAAAATGTATATATTAGAATTCCTTCCAATTAGACATGTTGAGCATAACCCAAAATAATGTTTTGCTTGTCATTATCTCAATTTTCAATGAATATGTTTTGTAGTGCACGCACACTACAGATAACAATTCCTCCACTTCAAGATAGTCTGTGGGACACATAGCTTTTAGTAAATAATAGAATTAATAAAGTGTTTATAGATAATAAAGCATCTAGATGTAATAGAAAGTATCTTTAGCTGAAATTCCCAACAATTCAGCTTCTAAGATAAAAACTTGTTTTCATTCATTTTAAAGAGGTTTAGTATTAGAATAGTGTCATCAAACTACCCCAATGATGTTCTTATGTCAGAAGCCTGAATTTAAAAGTTTAGAAGTGTAATTTTATACTATTTTTCTCCTTATATATTGTAAAGTCTCTGACAGATTGGGACAATAATGTAATGTGTTAGAATCAGATTTATAAAGTAAAATAAATCAGTATGTCCAATATCCATTCATTTGTTCATTCAGCAACTATTTATTGAGTCATTATCTATGCCAAAATTTTTGCTGCACGCTAGGAAAATAAGCTTGATTAAGTCATATTCCTGGCTTCAAAAGGCTCAAAATCTATTGGTGGAGGCAGATAAAGGGCTAGTATCCAAAATATATAAAGAACTTTTCAAACTCAACACCCAAAGAACAAATAATCCAATCAAGAAATGGGCAGAAGACATGAACAGACATTTCTGCAAAGAAGACATCCAAATGGCCAACAGACACATGAAAAAGTGCTCAATATCACTTGGCATCAGGAAAATACAAATCAAAACCACAATGATATACCACCTTACACCAGTCAGAATGGCTAAAATTCACAAGTCAGGAAATGACAGATGTTGGCGAGGATGCAGAAAAAGGGGAACCCTCCTACCCTGTTGGTGGGAATGCAAACTGGTGTAGCCACTCTGGAAAACAGTATGGAGGTTCCTCAAAAAGTTGAAAATAGAGCTACCCTATGACCCAGCAATTGCACTACTGGGTATTTGCCCCAAAGATACAAATGTAGTGATCTGAAGGGGCACCTGCACCCCAATGTTTACAGCAGCAATGTCCACAATAGTCAAACTATGGAAAGAGCCCAGATGTCCATTGACAGATGAATGGATAAAGAAGATGAGGTGTGTATATATATATATATATATATATATATATATATATATAT